>NC_052152.1:121777802-122104358 GCF_902713615.1 Scyliorhinus canicula | reverse complement strand
TTTCTCTCCTTGTGGGGGAATCTGGAATAATTTAAAAATAACTGGTCTCCCATTTAAGACAGAGATGAGGAGGAATTTCTTCTCAGATGGTTATTAGACTTTGGAATTCTCTTCCCAGAGAATGGAGGCTGGGTGAATGATTATTTTCAAGGAAGAACTAGACAGATGTTGAATTTACAAAGCCAAGGTTATGTGGAGGCTGGGGCAGGAAAGTGGCATCTAGGCCACAATCAGAACTGCCATGTATGTATTGAATGGCGCAAGAGGTTCAATGGCCTAGCCCTGCTCTCTATATGATCTCATGATTGTAAACTCAGTTCCCACTCTGGCTCCATGGGACTACAGCATCGATGCTGCGTTTGATCCCAGGGTGAGCTTACAACCATGCCTGTTCCATCACCAAGACTGTCATATCTTCAACTCTAACACTGCCTCAGCTCATCTGTTGCTGAAATCTTCTTTCCTATCTTTGTTACTAGTAAACTCGACAATTCCAATGCTCTCCTGGTCAGTCTCCCATCTTTCACCCCACACAACCTGGTGCTCATCCAAAATTCTGCTGCACATACCCTTACTCACAACAATTCAATTTCTTTACTTCCCTACATTGGCTCCACTGGGACAACAAATAAATGCTCAAATTCTCATCCCAGTTTTGAAACTGTTCCAAGATCTCGCCCTTTCCATTACTCTGTAACTTTCAACGCCCCAAGAGCCTCAGAAATCTCTGCACTCCAATTCTGGCCTGTTAATAATCTGAGACGCTAATCACTCCACCACTGGCATGTGTACTTTTAGTTGACTTGGCCCCAAGCTCTGGAATTTCCTCCCTAAACCTCTCCAATTCACTCTTGATTTTAAAGACATTCCGTTCCCAGGATGGAGGGGTCAGTCACTTGGGGCATAGGTTTAAGGTCCCTGGGGCAATGTTTAGAGATATGAGAGGCAGGTTTTTGTATACAGAGAGTGGCGAGTGCCCGGAACGCGTTGCCAGGGAGGTTGTGGAAACAGATATATTAACGGCATTCAAAAGGCATCACGACAAATACATAGAAAGGTTGGGTATAGAGGAATACAGCACAAGGAAGTGCTGAGGGTTTTGGCCAAGGGTGGTACCATGACCGGTACAGGCTTGGAGGGCTGAAGGGCCTGTCCCTGTGCTGTATTGCTCTTCGAGATGAAGAATTGTTTCTGGGAGGGTGGTTTGCAAGCTTGGAGGAGTTGAATGAGATGTTTGGGCTGAAGCGGGAAGAGAGTTTCCAGTACGTGCAGGTGCGTGACTTTGCAAGGTCTTTCCAGCCTTCTCGATCACGTGCATTTGTTCTGGTGCTGCTCGACGTTGGACAGGTTTTGTTTCAACACCATCTCAAGAGTTCTGCATGTCAATGTGGAGCCCGGTCCCCTGGAGGCCATATTCAGGATGTTGGACCGGCTGGAGTTCCAGATGGGAGCGGAGGCAGATGTTTGAGCTTTGCCTCACTGATTGCTCGTAGGCAGCTCCTGTGAAGTAGAGCTTGTCCACCCTGTGCCTCAGTGTGACAGGGGGTCCTACTGTAGTTCTTTAGCCCTGGAGAAGGTGAAATTTGCCCTGGGGAAGGGGGGGGCGAGTGATGGGTTCCACAAGAGTTGGGGTTTGATCATTCTGAATTTTGGAGAGTTGTTATCCGTCGGCTCTTGAGGGGGCAGAGGTGAGATTCTTATTGGGTGGGGTGTAATGTGTTGGGGGTATTTACTTTGTTGAGAAATGTAAACATTTTGAGAATTGGAATAAAGATATTTTTCAAAAAAAACGAAATGCAATCGATAATGCTCAAAGTGGCTTGGGAAGGTTTGCTATGTATAATAATCTTTATTGTGACAAGTAGGCTTACATTAACACTGCAATGAAGTTACTGTGAAAAGATCCGAGTTGCCACACTCCGGAGACTGTTCGGGTACACGGAGGGAGAATTCAGAATGTCCAATTTACTTAATAGCACGCCTTTCGGGACTTGTGGGAGGAAACCGGAGCACCGGTGGGAAGCGGGGAGAATGTGCAGACTCCGCAGACACTGACCCAAGCCGGGAATCAAACCTGGACCTTGCCGCTGTGAAGCAACAGTGCTAACCACTGTGCTACCAAGCCGCCCCTGCCGTGCTACCGTGAAAGGCACTACGTAAATTAATTTGTTTCTGTTGGGGCAGTAATCTCAGCACCGATCATTTGGAACTCCACTTCTTACCGTTAGACAGTCTGAGCCAACCTTTAACCCCATGTCACTTTTTCCTGCCTTGCAGCCAGCTTGCAATGCATCCTGCTATTTGTTCTGATCTTCATCGGGTGTCTGTGTGGTACTTTACTGAAAGTCATTTAAAGATCCAAATATTACATCAACTATATTACCCTTCCTGTTATTTCTTCAAAGATTCAAAAGGTTTGTTAAGCACAATTTTCCCTTCTGAAATTCATGTTAATTATATTTTCAGTTCCTAGATTTTTCCCTATCCAATTTGGAAGGAGGTCGCCATCATTCCAAGCACCAACTTCAAGCTAACTGGTCTGTAGTTCCCTCGACTTTTTCAATCGATCTCCTTTTTAAAATATAGGAATGTATACATTGCAATAAAGTATTTAAATTGAAATACTTACTTGTACAGCAGCCAGGTTCATGGCACCGTGGCTGGCTCTGCTGCACAGCAGGGCAGGAAGAAAAATGGCAGGGCTATAGTGATAGGGGACTCGATCGTAAGGGGAATAGACAGGCGGTTCTGTGGACGCAATCGAGACTCCAGGATGGTATGTTGCCTCCCTGGTGCAAGGGTCAAGGATGTCTCGGAGTGGCTGCAGGACATTCTGGGGGGGGGGGGGGGGGGGGGGAGGGTGAACAGCCAGCTGTCGTGGTGCACATAGGCACCAACGATATAGGTAAAAAACGGGATGAGGTCCTACAAGCGGAATTCAGGGAGTTAGGAGTTAAACTAAAAAGTAGGACCTCAAAGGTAGTAATCTCAGGATTGCTACCAGTGCCACGAGCTAGTCAGAGTAGGAATGTCAGGATAGATAGGATGAATGCGTGGCTCGAGAGATGGTGCAAGAGGGAGGGATTCAAATTCCTGGGGCATTGGGACCGGTTCTGGGGGAGGTGGGACCAGTACAAACCGGACGGTCTGCACTTGGGCAGGACTGGAACCGATGTCCTAGGGGGGGTGTTTGCTAGAGCTGTTGGGGAGGGTTTAAACTAATGTGGCAGGGGGATGGGAACCAATGCTGGAAGTTGGAAGGTAGTAAAACAGGGACAGAAACAAAAGGAAGTAAGGGGAAAAGTGCAAGGCAGAGAAGACATAGTCAGAAATCCATAAGGGCGACAGTACAAGGTACAGTGACTGAGGGGAGCACAGTGAATAGGCCCAGTAATAACAAAAGGAATAAAACTGGAGATGTTAAGATTCAAAACAGAGGTAAAAAAACCAACATAAGTGTACTTTACCTGAATGCTCGTAGTATTCGGAATAAAGTAAATGAGTTGGTGGCACAAATCATCGTAAATGACTATGATTTAGTGGCCATTACTGAAAGATGGTTAAAGGATGGTCACGACTGGGAGTTAAATATCCGAGGGTATCAAACTATTCGGAAGGACAGAGTGGATGGTAAGGGAGGTGGTGTTGCTCTGTTATTTAAGGATGACATCCGGGCAATAGTAAGGGATAACATCGGTGCTATGGAGGATAAGGTTGAATCCATTTGGGTGGAAATCAGGAATAGTAAGGCGAAAAAGTCACTGATAGGAGTAGTCTATCGGCCACCAAATAGTAACGATATGGTGGGGCAGGCAATAAACAAAGAAATAACTGATGCATGTAGAAATGGTACAGCAGTTATCATGGGGGATTTTAATCTACATGTCGATTGGTTTAACCAGGTCGGTCAAGGCAACCGTGAGGAGGAGTTTATAGAATGTATCCGCGATAGTTTCCTAGAACAGTATGTCATGGAACCTACGAGGGAACAAGCGGTCCTAGATCTTGTCCTGTGTAATGAGACAGGATTGATTCATGATCTCATAGTTAGGGATCCTCTCGGAAGGAGCGATCACAATATGGTGGAATTTAAAATACAGATGGAGGGTGAGAAAGTAAAATCAAATACTAGTGTTTTGTGTTTAAACAAAGGAGATTACAAGGGGATGAGAGAAGAACTAGCTAAGGTAGACTGGGAGCTAAGACTTTATGGTGGAACAGTTGAGGAACAGTGGAGAACCTTCCAAGCGATTTTTCACAGTGCTCAGCAAAGGTTTATACCAACAAAAAGGAAGGACGGAAGAAAGAGGGAAAATCGACCGTGGATATCTAAGGAAATAAGGGAGAGTATCAAATTGAAGGAAAAAGCATATAAAGTGGCAAAGAGTGCTGGGAGATTAGAGGACTGGGAAATCTTTAGGGGGCAACAGAAAGCTACTAAAAAAGCTATAAAGAAGAGTAAGATAGAGTATGAGAGTAAACTTGCTCAGAATATAAAAACAGACAGTAAAAGTTTTTACAAATATATAAGACAAAAAAGAGTGGCTAAGGTAAATATTGGTCCTTTAGAGGATGAGAAGGGAGTTTTAATAATGGGAAATGAGGAAATGGTTGAGGAACTGAACAGGTTTTTTGGGTCGGTCTTCACAGTGGAAGACACAAATAACATGCCAGCGACTGATAGAAATGAGGCTATGACAGGTGAGGACCTTGAGAGGATTGTTATCACTAAGGAGGGAGTGATGGGCAAGCTAATGGGGCTAAAGGTAGACAAGTCTCCTGGCCCTGATGGAATGCATCCCAGAGTGCTAAAAGAGATGGCTAGGGAAATTGCAGATGCACTAGTGATAATTTACCAAAATTCACTAGACTCTGGGGTGGTCCCGGTGGATTGGAAATTAGCAAACGTGACGCCACTGTTTAAAAAAGGAGGTAGGCAGAAAGCAGGAAATTATAGGCCAGTGAGTTTAACTTCGGTAATAGGGAAGATGCTGGAATCTATCATCAAGGAAGAAATTGCGAGGCATCTGGATAGAAATTGTCCCATTGGGCAGACGCAGCATGGGTTCGTTAAAGGCAGGTCATGCCTAACTAATTTAGTGGAATTTTTTGAGGACATTACCAGTGCAGTAGATAACGGGGAGCCGATGGATGTGGTATATCTGGATTTCCAGAAAGCCTTTGACAAGGTGCCACACAAAAGGTTGCTGCATAAGATAAAGATGCATGGCATTAAGGGTAAAGTAGTAGCATGGATAGAGGATTGGTTAATTAATAGAAAGCAAAGAGTTGGAATAAATGGGTGTTTCTCTGGTTGGCAATCAGTAGCTAGTGGTGTCCCTCAGGGATCCATGTTGGGCCCACAATTGTTCACAATTTACATTGATGATTTGGAGTTGGGGACCAAGGGCAATGTGTCCAAGTTTGCAGATGACACTAAGATGAGTGGTAAAGCGAAAAGTGCAGAGGATACTGGAAGTCTGCAGAGGGATTTGGATAGGTTAAGTGAATGGGCTCGGGTCTGGCAGATGGAATACAATGTTGACAAATGTGAGGTTATCCATTTTGGTAGGAATAACAGCAAACGGGATTATTATTTAAACGATAAAATATTAAAGCATGCCGCTGTTCAGAGAGACTTGGTGTGCTAGTGCATGAGTCACAGAAGGTTGGTTTACAAGTGCAACAGGTGATTAAGAAGGCAAATGGAATTTTGTCCTTCATTGCTAGAGGGATGGAGTTTAAGACTAGGGAGGTTATGTTGCAATTGTATAAGGTGTTAGTGCAGCCACACCTGGAGTATTGTGTTCAGTTTTGGTCTCCTTACTTGAGAAAGGACGTACTGGCACTGGAGGGTGTGCAGAGGAGATTCACTAGGTTAATCCCAGAGCTGAAGGGGTTGGATTATGAGGAGAGGTTGAGTAGACTGGGACTGTACTCGTTGGAATTTAGAAGGATGAGGGGGGATCTTATAGAAACATTTAAAATTATGAAGGGAATAGATAGGATAGATGCGGGCAGGTTGTTTCCACTGGCGGGTGACAGCAGAACTAGGGGGCATAGCCTCAAAATAAGGGGAAGTAGATTTAGGACTGAGTTTAGGAGGAATTTCTTCACCCAAAGGGTTGTGAATCTATGGAATTCCTTGCCCAGTGAAGCAGTTGAGGCTCCTTCATTACATGTTTTTAAGGTAAAGATAGATAGTTTTTTGAAGAATAAAGGGATTAAGGGTTATGGTGTTCGGGCCGGAAAGTGGAGCTGAGTCCACAAAAGATCAGCCATGATCTAATTGAATGGCGGAGCAGGCTCGAGGGGCCAGATGGCCTACTCCTGCTCCTAGTTCTTATGTTCTTATGAAGCAGAGCTCAGAATTCACATCTACAAGAAACATTATAGATGTTCACAATATGACTAGGCCAGCACCATCAAAACCAACCATACCATCATCTGGAACTGTCTAACCCATTTTCTTTGTATGTAATATTTTTAATATCTCTTCCCTAACCTCAAAACATCTGGATGTTATTGTGTCAGGATCATGGGTTTTATCCTAAATTTGGTTAGATCCGTTATCTCCCACTTCCCTTGCTTAAATGTCTACATTTTTTAAAATCTCATTTAATGTCTTGCAACGTAATTATTTAATATATCTGCCATTTCGTTGTCATTATCTGAAAACCTATGGAATCACTCAATAACCATGTCCCTCTCCTGCTTTATAAATCTATAGAATTATTTAATTAATTTTTGCATTCATTGATAATTTAATGTTTTTGTTTCTCTTTACTTCTTTCCCATCCCTAGGTATTTCCTACTATCACCCTCTTTGTTGTCTTAGGAATGACTTTTTTGCTTCAGTTTTGCCCTTATTTATTTTGCAACAATCACAAAATTGTTATTGCGCTGAAGGAGGCTATTTGGCCCATCGTGTTTGCACCAGCTCCCAAAATGAGCATTGTGACTTAGTGCCATTGCCTGCCTTTTCCCCGTACCCCAGCGCATTGATTCTATTCAAATAATCATCTAATGCCCTCTTTAATGCCTCGACTGAACCTGCTTCCACCACACTTTCAGGCAGTGCATTCCAGACACCAACCACTCATCACATTTGTTTCTTTTGCAAAGTCTGTGCTCGCTCGTTCTTCATCCTTTACAAACAGGAAAAGTTTCTCCCTATCTACTCTGTCCAGCCTCATAATTTTGAACACCTCTATCAAGTCTCTTAGGCCAAGAGACAGTCTCTCCAAGGACAGTCCCCAACCTCGGCAATTGGGACTAACTTAGTGGTAAAAACTGGGTGGTAGGGACATGTTGGGCCGAAGGGCCTGTTTTGATGCTGTAAATCTCTATGGCTCTCCAATCTGTCTTCATAACTCAAGTTTCTCATCCCTGGAACCATTCTCGTAAACCTTTTCTGCACTCACTCCAATTTATTCACATCCTTTCTAAAATGTAGCACCCAAAACTGTATGCAATAGTTTAGCTGAGGTCTAACTCGTGTCTTGTATAAATTAAGCATAACATCCTTGCTTTTTATTCTGTGCCCCTATTAACAGGGTTCAATATATTATATGCTTTATGAATAACTCTCTCTACCTGTCCAGTCTACAAAATTATGAGGAGTATTGGCAGAGTGGATAGTCAGTAGCCTTTTCTCAGGGTGGAAGAGTCAATTACTTGGGGACATAGCTTTAAGGTCCGAGGGGCAAAGTTTAGAGATTTGCGAGAGAAGTTTTTTTACACAGAGGGTAGCGGGTGCCTGGAACTCGCTGCCGGAGGTGGTGGTGGAAGAAGGTACGATAGTGACGGTTAAGCGGCGTCTTGACAAATACATGAATAGGATAGGGACAGAGGGATACAGAGCCCAGTTTTAGGTTAGATGTGCATCATGGTCGGCGGAGGTTTGGAGGGCCGAAGGGCCTGTTCCTGTGCTGTACTTTTTATTGTTCTTCAATGATCTACGTACATAAAAATCCAGGTCCCTCTGCTCCTGCACCTCCTTAAGAATTTTACCCTTTATTTTATATTGTCTTTCCTTGCTCTTCCGACCAAAATGCGTTAGCTCACATTTCTATACATTGAACCGCATCTGCCGCCTATCTGCCTTGTTATTGAATTTTTGAAGTTCTACACTGTCCCCTTCAGTTTAAAATTCTTTCAAGTTTTGGGTCATCCAGATCTTGAAATTGTCCCCAACACACCAAGATCTAGATCATTGATATATATCAGACTGATCCCTAAAATGGCAGGACTTACATACAAGATATTGAATCAGTTCGGATTATATTCACTGGAGTTTAGAAGGCGGGGGGAGAGAAAAGAGAAGAGATTTCATAGAAACCTATAAACTTCTAACATGATTAGACAAGGTAGATGATGGAAGGATGTTACTGATGGCACGAGAGTCCAGAGCCAGGGCTAACAGTCCAAAGCATTGAGGCAAGACATCCCGCAGCCCCTGCTCATCCCTGGACATTAAGGGTCAATTATCATGGCCAATCCACCTACCCCATACATGTTTCAACTGTGGGAGGAAACCATAGCACCCAGAGGAAACCCACGCAGACATTTGGATGGGCACGTGAATAGGGAGGAAATAGAGGGATACGGACCAAGTAATGGCAGAAAGTTTTGTTTTTAGTTAAGGCATTATGATCGGCACAGGCTTGGAGGGCCGAAAGGCCTGTTCCTGTGCTGTACTTTTCTTTGTTCTAGGCATGGGGAAAACGTACAAACTCCACACAGTCAGTGACCCAAGGCCGGGATTGAACCTGAGTCTGTCGCAGTGAGACAGCAGTGATAACCACTGTGCCACCCCATGAGCATATTTTTCCCAGTTCCATTCTCACCCTTAAAAACTGCCTTTTCCCCAATGTATTACTTTGGGCTTTGTCTTACTTATGTCCTTCAAATTCTAATTCCCATCCATATCTCTACTGGCCCACCGTTACTGTGTCAGCGCATTGCGACTATCTGTGCCAGCAAACTGTGTCTATCTGTACCAGCGCACTGTGACTATCCGTACCAGCGCACTGAGACTATCTGTACCAGCGCATTGCGACTATCTGTACCAGCGCACTGTGACTATCTGTACCAGCGCACTGTGACTATCTGTACCAGCGCACTGTGACTATCTGTACCAGCGCACTGTGACTATCTGTACCAGCGCATTGCGACTATCTGTACCAGCGCACTGTGACTATCTGTACCAGCGCACTGTGACTATCTGTACCAGCGCACTGTGACTATCTGTACCAGCGCACTGTGTCTATCTGTACCAGCGCACTGTGACTATCTGTACCAGCGCACTGTGACTATCTGTACCAGCGCACTGTGACTATCTGTACCAGCGCACTGTGACTATCTGTACCAGCGCACTGTGACTATCTGTACCAGCGCATTGCGACTATCTGTACCAGCGCACTGTGACTATCTGTACCAGCGCACTGTGACTATCTGTACCAGCGCACTGTGACTATCTGTACCAGTGCACTGTGACTATCTGTACCAGCGCACTGTGTCTATCTGTACCAGCGCATTGCGACTATCTGTACCAGCGCACTGTGACTATCTGTACCAGCGCACTGTGACTATCTGTACCAGCGCACTGTGACTATTTGTACCAGCGCACTGAGTACCAGCGCACTGAGACTATCTGTACCAGCGCACTGTGACTATCTGTACCAGCGCACTGTGACTATCTGTACCAGCGCACTGTGACTATCTATACCAGCGCACTGTGACTATCTGTACCAGCGCACTGTGACTATCTGTACCAGCGCACTGTGACTATCTGTACCAGTGCAGTGACTATCTGTACCAGCGCACTGAGACTATCTGTACCAGCGCACTGTGACTATCCGTACCAGCGCACTGTGACTATCTGTACCAGCGCACTGAGACTATCTGTACCAGTGCACTGTGACTATCTGTACCAGCGCACTGAGACTATCTGTACCAGCGCACTGTGACTATCCGTACCAGCGCACTGTGACTATCTGTACCAGCGCACTGTGACTATCCGTACCAGCGCACTGTGACTATCTGTACCAGCGCACTGAGACTATCTGTACCAGCGCACTGTGACTATCTGTACCAGCGCACTGTGCCTATCTGTACCAGCGCACTGTGCCTATCTGTACCAGCGCACTCTGACTATCTGTACCAGCGCACTGTGACTATCTGTACCAGCGCACTGTGACTATCTGTACCAGCGCACTGTGACTATCTGTACCAGCGCACTGTGACTATCTGTACCAGCGCACTGTGACTATCTGTACCAGCGCACTGTGACTATCTGTACCAGCGCACTGTGACTATCTGTACCAGCGCACTGAGACTATCTGTACCAGCGCACTGTGACTATCTGTACCAGCGCACTGTGACTATCTGTACCAGCGCACTGTGACTATCTGTACCAGCGCACTGTGACTATCTGTACCAGCGCACTGTGACTATTTGTACCAGCGCACTGAGTACCAGCGCACTGAGACTATCTGTACCAGCGCACTGTGACTATCTGTACCAGCGCACTGTGACTATCTGTACCAGTGCACTGTGACTATCTGTACCAGCGCACTGTGACTATCTGTACCAGCGCACTGTGACTATCTGTACCAGCGCACTGTGACTATCTGTACCAGCGCACTGTGACTATCTGTACCAGCGCACTGTGACTATCTGTACCAGCGCACTGTGACTATCTATACCAGCGCACTGTGACTATCTGTACCAGCGCACTGTGACTATCTGTACCAGCGCACTGTGACTATCTGTACCAGTGCAGTGACTATCTGTACCAGCGCACTGAGACTATCTGTACCAGCGCACTGTGACTATCCGTACCAGCGCACTGTGACTATCTGTACCAGCGCACTGAGACTATCTGTACCAGCGCACTGAGACTATCTGTACCAGCGCACTGTGACTATCCGTACCAGCGCACTGTGACTATCTGTACCAGCGCACTGAGACTATCTGTACCAGCGCACTGAGACTATCTGTACCAGCGCACTGTGACTATCTGTACCAGCGCACTGTGACTATCTGTACCAGCGCACTGTGACTATCTGTACCAGCGCACTGTGACTATCTGTACCAGCGCACTGTGACTATTTGTACCAGCGCACTGAGTACCAGCGCACTGAGACTATCTGTACCAGCGCACTGTGACTATCTGTACCAGCGCACTGTGACTATCTGTACCAGCGCACTGTGACTATCTATACCAGCGCACTGTGACTATCTGTACCAGCGCACTGTGACTATCTGTACCAGCGCACTGTGACTATCTGTACCAGTGCAGTGACTATCTGTACCAGCGCACTGAGACTATCTGTACCAGCGCACTGTGACTATCTGTACCAGCGCACTGTGACTATCCGTACCAGCGCACTGTGACTATCTGTACCAGCGCACTGAGACTATCTGTACCAGCGCACTGAGACTATCTGTACCAGCGCACTGTGACTATCCGTACCAGCGCACTGTGACTATCTGTACCAGCGCACTGAGACTATCTGTACCAGCGCACTGAGACTATCTGTACCAGCGCACTGAGACTATCTGTACCAGCGCACTGTGACTATCTGTACCAGCGCACTGTGACTATCTGTACCAGCGCACTGAGACTATCTGTACCAGCGCACTGTGACTATCCGTACCAGCGCACTGTGACTATCTGTACCAGCGCACTGTGACTATCCGTACCAGCGCACTGTGACTATCTGTACCAGCGCACTGAGACTATCTGTACCAGCGCACTGTGACTATCTGTACCAGCGCACTGTGCCTATCTGTACCAGCGCACTGTGCCTATCTGTACCAGCGCACTCTGACTATCTGTACCAGCGCACTGTGACTATCTGTACCAGCGCACTGTGACTATCTGTACCAGCGCACTGTGACTATCTGTACCAGCGCACTGAGACTATCTGTACCAGCGCACTGTGACTATCTGTACCAGCGCACTGTGACTATCTGTACCAGCGCACTGTGACTATCTGTACCAGCGCACTGAGACTATCTGTACCAGCGCACTGTGACTATCTGTACCAGCGCACTGTGACTATCTGTACCAGCGCACTGTGACTATCTGTACCAGCGCACTGTGACTATCTGTACCAGCGCACTGTGACTATTTGTACCAGCGCACTGAGTACCAGCGCACTGAGACTATCTGTACCAGCGCACTGTGACTATCTGTACCAGCGCACTGTGACTATCTGTACCAGTGCACTGTGACTATCTGTACCAGCGCACTGTGACTATCCGTACCAGCGCACTGTGACTATCCTTGCCAGTGCACTGTGACTATCTGTACCAGCGCACTGTGACTATCTGTACCAGCGCACTGTGACTATCTGTACCAGCGCACTGAGTACCAGCGCACTGAGACTATCTGTACCAGCGCACTGTGACTATCTATACCAGCGCACTGTGACTATCCGTACCAGTGCACTGTGACTATCTGTACCAGTGCACTGTGACTATCTGTACCAGCGCACTGTGACTATCTGTACCAGCGCACTGTGACTATCTGTACCAGCGCACTGTGACTATCTATACCAGCGCACTGTGACTATCTGTACCAGCGCACTGAGACTATCTGTACCAGCGCACTGTGACTATCTATACCAGCGCACTGTGACTATCTATACCAGCGCACTGTGACTATCTGTACCAGCGCATTGCGACTATCCGTACCAGCGCACTGAGACTATCTGTACCAGCGCACTGTGACTATCTATACCAGCGCACTGTGACTATCTATACCAGCGCACTGTGACTATCTGTACCAGCGCACTGAGACTATCCGTACCAGCGCACTGTGACTATCTATACCAGCGCACTGTGACTATCTATACCAGCGCACTGTGACTATCTGTACCAGCGCATTGCGACTATCCGTACCAGCGCACTGAGACTATCTGTACCAGCGCACTGTCACTATCTGTACCAGTGCACTGTGACTATTTGTACCAGTGCACTGTGACTATCTGTACCAGCGCACTGTGACTATCCGTACCAGCGCACTGAGACTATCTGTACCAGCGCACTGTGACTATCCGTACCAGCGCACTGTGACTATCTGTACCAGCGCACTGTGACTATCTGTACCAGCGCACTGTGAGTACCAGCGCACTGTGACTATCCGTACCAGCGCACTGTGACTATCTGTACCAGCGCACTGTGACTATCCGTACCAGCGCACTGTGAGTACCAGCGCACTGTGACTATCTGTACCAGCGCACTGTGACTATCCGTACCAGCGCACTGTGAGTACCAGCGCACTGTGACTATCTGTACCAGCGCACTGAGTACCAGCGCACTGAGACTATCTGTACCAGCGCACTGTGACTATCTGTACCAGCGCACTGTGACTATCTGTACCAGTGCACTGTGACTATCTGTACCAGCGCACTGTGACTATCTGTACCAGCGCACTGTGACTATCTGTACCAGCGCACTGTGACTATCTGTACCAGCGCACTGTGACTATCTGTACCAGCGCACTGTGACTATCTGTACCAGCGCACTGTGACTATCTATACCAGCGCACTGTGACTATCTGTACCAGCGCACTGTGACTATCTGTACCAGCGCACTGTGACTATCTGTACCAGTGCAGTGACTATCTGTACCAGCGCACTGAGACTATCTGTACCAGCGCACTGTGACTATCCGTACCAGCGCACTGTGACTATCTGTACCAGCGCACTGAGACTATCTGTACCAGCGCACTGAGACTATCTGTACCAGCGCACTGTGACTATCCGTACCAGCGCACTGTGACTATCTGTACCAGCGCACTGAGACTATCTGTACCAGCGCACTGAGACTATCTGTACCAGCGCACTGTGACTATCTGTACCAGCGCACTGTGACTATCTGTACCAGCGCACTGTGACTATCTGTACCAGCGCACTGTGACTATCTGTACCAGCGCACTGTGACTATTTGTACCAGCGCACTGAGTACCAGCGCACTGTGACTATCTGTACCAGCGCACTGTGACTATCTGTACCAGCGCACTGTGACTATCTGTACCAGCGCACTGTGACTATCTATACCAGCGCACTGTGACTATCTGTACCAGCGCACTGTGACTATCTGTACCAGCGCACTGTGACTATCTGTACCAGTGCAGTGACTATCTGTACCAGCGCACTGAGACTATCTGTACCAGCGCACTGTGACTATCCGTACCAGCGCACTGTGACTATCTGTACCAGCGCACTGAGACTATCTGTACCAGCGCACTGAGACTATCTGTACCAGCGCACTGTGACTATCCGTACCAGCGCACTGTGACTATCTGTACCAGCGCACTGAGACTATCTGTACCAGCGCACTGAGACTATCTGTACCAGCGCACTGAGACTATCTGTACCAGCGCACTGTGACTATCTGTACCAGCGCACTGTGACTATCTGTACCAGCGCACTGAGACTATCTGTACCAGCGCACTGTGACTATCCGTACCAGCGCACTGTGACTATCTGTACCAGCGCACTGTGACTATCCGTACCAGCGCACTGTGACTATCTGTACCAGCGCACTGAGACTATCTGTACCAGCGCACTGTGACTATCTGTACCAGCGCACTGTGCCTATCTGTACCAGCGCACTGTGCCTATCTGTACCAGCGCACTCTGACTATCTGTACCAGCGCACTGTGACTATCTGTACCAGCGCACTGTGACTATCTGTACCAGCGCACTGTGACTATCTGTACCAGCGCACTGAGACTATCTGTACCAGCGCACTGTGACTATCTGTACCAGCGCACTGTGACTATCTGCACCAGCGCACTGTGACTATCTGTACCAGCGCACTGTGACTATCAGCACCAGCGCACTGTGACTATCTGTACCAGCGCACTGCGACTATCTGTACCAGCGCACTGTGACTATCAGCACCAGCGCACTGTGACTATCTGTACCAGCGCACTGCGACTATCTGTACCAGCGCACTGTGACTATCAGCACCAGCGCACTGTGACTATCTGTACCAGCGCACTGTGACTATCTGTACCAGCGCACTGTGACTATCTGCACCAGCGCACTGTGACTATCTGTACCAGCGCACTGTGACTATCAGCACCAGCGCACTGTGACTATCTGTACCAGCGCACTGTGACTATCAGCACCAGCGCACTGTGACTATCTGTACCAGCGCACTGTGACTATCTGTACCAGCGCACTGTGACTATCTGTACCAGCGCACTGTGACTATCTGTACCAGCGCACTGAGACTATCTGTACCAGCGCACTGTGACTATCTGTACCAGCGCACTGTGACTATCTGTACCAGCGCACTGTGACTATCTGTACCAGCGCACTGTGACTATCTGTACCAGCGCACTGTGACTATTTGTACCAGCGCACTGAGTACCAGCGCACTGAGACTATCTGTACCAGCGCACTGTGACTATCTGTACCAGCGCACTGTGACTATCTGTACCAGTGCACTGTGACTATCTGTACCAGCGCACTGTGACTATCCGTACCAGCGCACTGTGACTATCCTTGCCAGTGCACTGTGACTATCTGTACCAGCGCACTGTGACTATCTGTACCAGCGCACTGTGACTATCTGTACCAGCGCACTGAGTACCAGCGCACTGAGACTATCTGTACCAGCGCACTGTGACTATCTATACCAGCGCACTGTGACTATCCGTACCAGTGCACTGTGACTATCTGTACCAGTGCACTGTGACTATCTGTACCAGCGCACTGTGACTATCTGTACCAGCGCACTGTGACTATCTGTACCAGCGCACTGTGACTATCTATACCAGCGCACTGTGACTATCTGTACCAGCGCACTGTGACTATCTGTACCAGCGCACTGTGACTATCTATACCAGCGCACTGTGACTATCTATACCAGCGCACTGTGACTATCTGTACCAGCGCATTGCGACTATCCGTACCAGCGCACTGAGACTATCTGTACCAGCGCACTGTGACTATCTATACCAGCGCACTGTGACTATCTATACCAGCGCACTGTGACTATCTGTACCAGCGCACTGAGACTATCCGTACCAGCGCACTGTGACTATCTATACCAGCGCACTGTGACTATCTATACCAGCGCACTGTGACTATCTGTACCAGCGCATTGCGACTATCCGTACCAGCGCACTGAGACTATCTGTACCAGCGCACTGTCACTATCTGTACCAGTGCACTGTGACTATTTGTACCAGTGCACTGTGACTATCTGTACCAGCGCACTGTGACTATCCGTACCAGCGCACTGAGACTATCTGTACCAGCGCACTGTGACTATCCGTACCAGCGCACTGTGACTATCTGTACCAGCGCACTGTGACTATCTGTACCAGCGCACTGTGAGTACCAGCGCACTGTGACTATCCGTACCAGCGCACTGTGACTATCTGTACCAGCGCACTGTGACTATCCGTACCAGCGCACTGTGAGTACCAGCGCACTGTGACTATCTGTACCAGCGCACTGTGACTATCCGTACCAGCGCACTGTGAGTACCAGCGCACTGTGACTATCTGTACCAGCGTACTGTGACTATCTGTACCAGCGCACTGTGACTATTTGTACCAGTGCACTGTGACTATCTGTACCAGCGCACTGTGACTATCCGTACCAGCGCACTGTGAGTACCAGCGCACTGTGACTATCTGTACCAGTGCACTGTGACTATTTGTACCAGCGCACTGTGACTATCTGTACCAGCGCACTGTGACTATCTGTACCAGCGCACTGTGACTATCCGTACCAGCGCACTGTGACTATCTGTACCAGCGCACTGTGACTATCTGTACCAGCGCACTGTGAGTACCAGCGCACTGTGACTATCTGTACCAGTGCACTGTGCCTATCTGTACCAGCGCACTGTGACTATCTGTACCAGCACACTGTGACTATCTGTACCAGCACACTGTGACTATCTGTACCAGCACAGTGGGCTAAACAGCTGGCTTGTAATGCAGAACAAGGCCAGCAGCGCAGGTTCAATTCCCGTACCGGCCTCCCCGAACAGGCGCTGGGATGTGGCGACTAGGGCGTTTCACAGTAAACTTCAGTGAAACCTACTTGTGATAATAAGCGATTATTATTATTAATATGTTGTGATAGTTATTGCCTAGACATTCAAGGTAGTCCACAGGGCCCACATAACGGTAGCCCGGATGAGTAGGTTCTTCGAGGAGGTGGAGGGATTTGCAGATGTTATGTCAGAAGTCCGGGGGAGGGAGGCCGATATTCTGGCCTTCTCCACCCTGGTGGCCCGGAGACAGATCTTGCTGAGATGGAGGGACTCGGAGTCCCCGGAGTGTGGGTCAGCGATATGGCGGCTCAGCCTGGCTGGGGTGGAGGGACTCGGAGTCCCCGAAATCAGGAGTGTGGGTCAGCGATATGGCTGGGTTTCTCAGTCTGGCTGGGGTGGAGGGACTCGGAGTCCCCGAAATCAGGAGTGTGGGTCAGCGATATGGCGGGGTTTCTCAGTCTGGCTGGGGTGGAGGGACTCGGAGTCCCCGGAGTGTGGGTCAGCGATATGGCGGGGTTTCTCAGCCTGGCTGAGATGGAGGGACTCGGAGTCCCCGGAGTGTGGGTCAGCGATATGGCGGGGTTTCTCAGCCTGGCTGGGGTGGAGGGACTCGGAGTCCCCGGAGTGTGGGTCAGCGATATGGCGGGGTTTCTCAGCCTGGCTGGGGTGGAGGGACTCGGAGTCCCCGGAGTGTGGGTCAGCGATATGGCGGGGTTTCTCAGCCTGGCTGAGATGGAGGGACTCGGAGTCCCCGGAGTGTGGGTCAGCGATATGGTGGGGTTTCTCAGCCTGGCTGGGGTGGAGGGACTCGGAGTCCCCGGAGTGTGGGTCAGCGATATGGCGGGGTTTCTCAGCCTGGCTGGGGTGGAGGGACTCGGAGTCCCCGAAATCAGGAGTGTGGGTCAGCGATATGGCGGGGTTTCTCAGCCTGGCTGGGGTGGAGGGACTCGGAGTCCCCGGAGTGTGGGTCAGCGATATGGCGGGGTTTCTCAGTCTGGCTGGGGTGGAGGGACTCGGAGTCCCCGGAGTGTGGGTCAGCGATATGGCGGGGTTTCTCAGCCTGGCTGGGATGGAGGGACTCGGAGTCCCCGAAATCAGGAGTGTGGGTCAGCGATATGGCGGGGTTTCTCAGCCTGGCTGGGATGGAGCGACTCGGAGTCCCCGGAGTGTGGGTCAGCGATATGGCGGGGTTTCTCAGCCTGGCTGGGGTGGAGGGACTCGGAGTCCCCGGAGTGTGGGTCAGCGATATGGCGGGGTTTCTCAGCCTGGCTGGGGTGGAGGGACTCGGAGTCCCCGGAATCAGGAGTGTGGGTCAGCGATATGGCGGGGTTTCTCAGCCTGGCTGGGGTGGAGGGACTCGGAGTCCCCGGAGTGTGGGTCAGCGATATGGCGGGGTTTCTCAGTCTGGCTGGGGTGGAGGGACTCGGAGTCCCCGGAGTGTGGGTCAGCGATATGGCGGGGTTTCTCAGCCTGGCTGGGGTGGAGGGACTCGGAGTCCCCGGAGTGTGGGTCAGCGATATGGCGGGGTTTCTCAGTCTGGCTGGGGTGGAGGGACTCGGAGTCCCCGGAGTGTGGGTCAGCGATATGGCGGGGTTTCTCAGCCTGGCTGAGATGGAGCGACTCGGAGTCCCCGGAGTGTGGGTCAGCGATATGGCGGGGCTTCTCAGCCTGGCTGGGGTGGAGGGACTCGGAGTCCCCGGAGTGTGGGTCAGTGATATGGCGGCTCAGCCTGGCTGGGGTGGAGGGACTCGGAGTCCCCGGAGTGTGGGTCAGCGATATGGCGGGGTTTCTCAGCCTGGCTGGGGTGGAGGGACTCGGAGTCCCCGAAATCAGGAGTGTGGGTCAGCGATATGGTAGAGTTTCTCAGTCTGGAGAAAATCAATTTTGTTTTAAGAGGATCAATACAGGGATTCGCCTGGAGTTGGCAGCCGTTCATCAATTTCTTTAACAAAAACTGAACGCCAGCAGTAAGGGGGAAAGGGAAAAGGGGAAATTGTGAAAATTACAAATGCTTCAATAAAATATTTTTAAGAAATTATTGCTTAGACATTCCCTCATGCTTACTTTTTTTGACTGCAGTCGTATGCCCTTCAACCAAGTTTTATAGACCTTCACAGAATCACAGAAAAGTACAGCACAGAAGAGGCCATTCAGCCCATCGAGTTTGCCTGCCTACGTAATCCCATTTGCCAGCACTTGTCCCATAGCCTTGAATGTTATGACATGCCAAGTGCTCATCCAATAAAGTATGAGAGGTAACCCGCCTCAACCATCCTCCCAGGCAGTGCATTCCAGACCATAACCACCCTATGGGTAAAAACGCTTTTCCTCAAATCCCCACGAAACCTCCTGCCCATCATTTTAAACTTGTCCCCTTTGAACTGATCCTTCACCAAAGGGAGGAGCTGCTCCCTATACACCCTGCCCATGCCCCTCATAATCTTGTACACCTCTATCAGGTCACCCTTCAATCTTCTCTGCTCCAGCGACAATGACCCAAGCTTAACCAAGATCTCTTCATAACTTAAATGTTCCATCCTTCCAGGACTACTGTAAATTCGTCTTTGTGCAATTTCAATAATAAAGATTGTTTTCATGGCCGAAACGGGCCATATTGCCTTTAAATTTCAAAAACATTCCAACAACTTGCCCCATCATAATAAAATTTCTTAAGCCACTTCTGAGGAGCATCAGTCAAGATTTAAATTAAATCACAAAAGATGACATTTCAACAAAGAGACAGGTCTTAAGAAGCATTGTAAAGAGATGGAGGTTGAGGAAGATAATTTCAGAAAGAAGATCGAGACAGCTGTAGGCATTATAATGGTAAACAGGGATTGCTTATGGTAGTGAGAGAGGGGAAGACAAGGCCACGGAGGGTAGTGAGAGAGGGGAAGACGAAGGCCACGGAGGGTAGTGAGAGAGGGGAAGACGAAGGCCCGAGGGTAGTGAGAGAGGGGAAGACGAGGCCACGGAGGGTAGGGAGAGAGGCAGACAAGGCCATGGAAGGTAGAGAGAAAGAGGCAGACGAGGCCATGGAGGGTAGAGAGAGAGAGAGGCAGATGAGGCCATGGAGGGTCGAGAGAGAGAGAAGGGAGGCCAAGGTTATGGAGGGCACAGAGAGAGAAGGGAAGACAAGGCTATGGATGGTGTAGCGAGAGAGAGACAAAGACAAGGCCTTGGAGGGCAGAGAGAGGGGGGAGACAAAGCTATGGAGGGTGCAAGGAGAGGGGAAGATAAAGCTATGGACAGCACAGAGAGAGGGAAAGACAAGGCCATGGATGGTGCAGAGGGAGGGAAAGACAAGGCCATGGATGGTGCAGAGGGAGGGAAAGACAAAGCTGTGGCGGGCACACAGAAGGGGAGACAAGGACATGGAGGGTGCAGAGAGAAGGAACGACAAAGCAATGGAGGGATTTGAGTACAAGGATGAGAATTCTAAAATTGATTAATTGATGAGCTGCGTTATTTCCTTTCTCCCCACCTCTGACTCGTGTCCAAGTTCTTTATCATCAAGCCTCTATTAGGTTGAAATCAGCCGACTGCAATTTTTAGCATTTCCCAAAACACATTTCCTGAAAACTCCCCTGACTACTGGGGTCATCAGGAGTGGAATAACCTATCCCAGTATCCACTGAGGGAGCACTGCTATCTTAAAAAAACACTTAAATTACTTCAAAAAAAGTAAATGCATCACAATTTGGAAAAGGATACAATTCCGCATAAGAGGGAACACACACAATTTCCTTTGAATATTCCACAGGGCAGTACAGCTTGTTCAGCTGCTCTTCATACATCGCCAGTGCTTCTGTCAAATTTGCGCAATTACCCTACAGGAAAAAAAACAGAATGGAAAAGTTATTTGGTAATTTCTTGTTAACGGGTTTTTAAAAAAAAAACTTTGAGATTTCATAAAATTTCAAACATCTGATTTTTGATGGTCAATGATTGGCCTGAGGGAAGATTTTTCCACTAGAAACAAGCAGCAACACATCAGAACTCATAAGGCAGGCACTTTGATATTACCCAATTGTAAGAACCATGAGCTTCATTCTGGAAGTTGCCCACTCAGTCACACCAACCATTACAGTCAGCTCCAGTCCCAAATCTCAAAATGAAAATGCTGTCCGTGAATGTGCAACACAACTGAGAATGCATATAAAGGAAATATAGTTCACTAATGAGCAGGAATAATGCTCGCACACAATTGTGGGAAAGTTAATGAAGCTTTTATGTTACAAGGGCAGTGGCATTGTAACACAAATTATTTATATATGGCCCAAGGGGGAGACGGGGAGCCCCCAGACCAGGCTGGTCACGTGGAACGTGAAGGGGTTGAATGGGCCGGTCAAACGGTCACGTGTGTTCATGCACTCAAGTCATCGGAATGCAGAAGTGGCCTTTTTGCAGGAGATGCACTTAAAGATAGGGGACCAGACAAGGTTGAGGAAAGGATAGGTGGGCCTGGTGTTTCAGTTGGGACTAGATATGAAGCCAAGGGGAATGGCAGTGTTGGTTAATAAGTGGGTGCCTTTCGAGGTGGGGAATATTGTAGCCGAATTTGGGCGGGGCGGCTTGTGATTGTTAGTGGAAAGTTGGAGGAGATGCTAGTGATTCTGGTAAACATTTATGCCCCAAATTGGGATGATGTTGATTTTATGAAGCGGGTGCTGGTCAAGATTCCTGACTTGGACTCACACCAGTTGATTATGTGGGGTGGGGGGTCAAAAGGGGGGAGAGAGGGAGAGAGAGAGGGAGAGAGAGAGAGAGGGAGAGAGAGAGGGAGAGAGAGAGAGAGAGAGAGATTGAGATTGCACGGTCAAGTCCTAAGTCATCGAAGGTGTTGGCAGTGGCGAATGAGCTGAAGGGAGCACATGGTGGGAGCGGACCTGTGGAGGTTTGGGAGGCTGAGGGTGAAAGAATTTTCATACTTCTCCCACATGCACCGGGTGTACCCCCGGATTGATTTTTTTTCATGTTGGACAAGGCATTGCTGGCGGGGTTTGGTCGACTCAAGAGTATTCGGTGTGCGGCACATGCCGCACTATGTGAATTTGTGCGTGGGTGGGTGGGCCAGCGCCCGCACTGGAGTCTGGATGTGGGATTATTGGCGGATGAGGTAGTGTGCGAGCGGGTGAGGGCTGCCATTTGGGGATACGATACGAGGGAGGTCACGGCCGCCAAGTTGTGGGAGGCACTCAAGACTATGGTTAGGGAGGAGTCTATCTCAAAGCAGAACGGGTGGAGATAGCAAGGCTGGTGGATGAGATTTTGAGGGTTGGCAGGAGGTATTCATAGTCCCCAGAGGCAGGGCTGTTGAAGGAGAAGCAGAGGCTCCAGATGTAGTTTGGCTAGTGTCTACATGGAAGGCAGTGGGGCAGTTTGGAGGGTCAGGAGGGCAAAATATGAGTTTGGTAAGAAGGCAAGAAGGATGTTGGCCCATCAGTTGAGGAAGAATGAGGTAGCGAAGGAGATTGGCAGAGTGAGGGATGATAAGGGTGAGGCGGTGAGCAGATGAAAGTGGATTTTAAGAGGTGGGACATGCTACCACTGTCGCTGGCAGGGTGGGTGCAGACAATAAAAATGATGGTGCTGCCAAGTTCACCCCAAGTCATTTTTATGAAAGTTAATGCACTGATCTCGGAGTTTGTGTGGGCAGGGAAGACGGGAAGAACCCGCAGGTTAGGAGGGTCTTTCTGAAGCGGGAGGGCGAGGGCTGGCGCTGCCGAACACGATGAACTATTATTGGGCGGCAAATATTGCTATGGTCAGGAAATGGAGGGAGGTCAGCGTGGCGTCGGATGGAGGCGGCATTGGGTAGGGGAACATGTGAGGGCTTTGTTGTCAGCGCCTCTGCCGTTCTCGCCAGCCAGGTACTCCGTGGGTCCAGTGGTGGTGTCGGCATTAGGGGCAGTGAAGGCAGCATTTGGGACTGGAGGGTGCCTCAGTGTGGGCTCTGATAGGTTTGCGCCGAGAGTATTGGATGCAAGGTTGAGGGTGCCAGCAAGCAGGATCGAGCGATTTGGTGATCTGTTCATAGGGGCAAATTTGCGGGTTTAAAGGACCTAGAAGAAGAGTACGATCTGCTCGGAGGGAACATTTTTAGGTACCTGTAGGTCTGGGAGTTTGTAGGGTGAGGTATAATAATAATAATCTTTATTGTCACAAGTAGGCTTACATTAACACTAATGAAGTTACTACGAAAGTCCCCTAGACGCCACACTCCGGCGCCTGTTCGGGTATACAGAGGGAGAATTCAGAATGTCCAATTCGCCTAACAGCATGTCTTTCGGGACTTGTGGGAGGAAACCGGAGCACCCGGAGGAAACCCACGCAGACACGGGGAGAACATGCCGACTCTGCGCAGATAGTGATCCAAGCCGGGAATCGAACCTGGGACCCTGGTGCTTTGAACCACTGTGGTGTCGTCCTTTCTAGGGCTGCCACCGTTGGGGTTACTGTCGGGGGACGAGATAGGGGAGCGGAAGGTGTCCAACATCTACAAGGAGTTGAAAGCAAATTACTGCGCATGCTGGAATCTGAAACGAAAGAGAAAATGCTGGAAAACCTCAGCAGGTCTGGCAGCGTCTGTAGGGAGAGAAAAGAGCTAATGTTTCGAGCCTAGGTAAGCTTTGACAAAGAGTCATTGGACTCAAAACCGTTAGCTCTTTTCTCTTCCTGCAGATGCTGCCACACTTACTGAGATTTTTCAGCATTTTCTCTTTGGGGTCTACAAGGAGTTGATGGATTGGGAGGGGGCCCTGGTGGAGGACATAAAGTGCAAGTGGGAGGAGGAGCTGGGACGGGAAGTGGGGGCTGAGACTTGGGCAGAGACCAAGTGAAGGTGAATGCCTCTGTGTGCGAGGTTAAGCCTTAGACATTTTAAAATAATACATGGGGCGCAAATAACAGTAGCAAGGATGAGGGGGTTATTTGAGGGGGTAGAGGATAGGTGTGGGATGTGCGCGATGGAGTGGGCACGCGAATCATGTCCACATGTTCTGGGCATGTCTAAGATTGAAGGGGTTCTGGCAAGGGTTCCTGGATGTAATGTCCGAGGTGCTGGCGATGAAGGTAGCGATATTCGGGTTGTCGGAAGACCCGCGAGTCCATGGGGCGAGGGAGGCCGGTGTTCTGGTCTTTGCCTCCCTGATAGCCCGGAGACAGGTTTTGCTTGGGTAGTAGGACTCGGTCCTGCCAAAAGCAGGAATGGGTGAGCAACCTGGCGGAATACCTGAGGCTGGAGACGGTCAGGTTCTTCTTGAGGGGGTCGGTCGATGGGTTCACTCGGAGGTGGAAGCCGTTTACTAATTTCTTTAGGAGGTTTGATGGGTTAGCAGGGTTAGGGGAGCAGGGCTTGGTGTTTATGTTGTTTGGTTGGTCTTCTGCTTTTGTGTGTTTACATGAAAAATGTCTTGAATAACATTTCTTTTTTTTTTTTAAGTTGGTCCCGGGAAAAGATATTTGAAAAACTAGAGTCAATCTTGAAGATACCTACAGCCATTAATTCCTGAACCAAAGAACAAAGAAGTAGGGGCATGGAATGTACTGCCTGTGGAAGTAGTTGAGTTGGAAACATTAGGGACCTTCAAGCGGCTATTGGATAGGTACATGGATTACGGTAGAATGATGGGGAGATTAATTTGTTCTTAATCTAGGACAAAATTTCGGCACAACATCGTGGGCCGAAGGGCCTGTTCTGTGTTTTTTTTAATGTTCTATGTTCTAACAGGACAGCACAGGGACAGGCCCTTCAGCCCTCCAAGCCTGTACCGCTCATGACCCTCGTCCAAAACCCTTGTCCGAGTGCTGTATCTCTCCATACCCATCCTATCCATGTATTTGTCGAGATGCCTTTTGAATGCCGTTTATGCATCTGCTTCCACAACCTCCCGTGGCAGCGCGTTCCAGGCACTCACCACTCTGTGTAAAAAAAACCTGTCTCGCACATCTCCTCTAAACTTTGCCCCACAGACCTTAAACCTATGCCCCCTGACCTCTCCACCCTGGAGTGCCTGCCCATCCACTCTATCCATGCCCCTCACTCTATCGGTGCCTCACTCTATCGATGCCCCTCATAATCTTGTGGATTTCTATCAGGTCATCCCTCAACCTCAGTCGTTGTAATTAAAACAGTCTTGGTCTATTCAGCCTCTCTGCATAGCTCACCCTCCAGATCAGGCAATATCCTGGCAAACCTTCTCTGCACCTTTTCCAAAGCCTCCACATTCTTCTGGTAGTGTGGTGACCAGAATTGTGCGCATTATTCCAAGTGTGGCTTTACCACGGTTCTATATAACAGTAGCATGACTTGCCAATTTTTATACTCAATGTCCCGTCCAATGAAGGCAAGAATTCCATATGTTTTCTTGACTACCTTGTCCACTTGCGTTGACACTTTCTAAGATCTGTGGATCTGTACACCCAGATCTCTGACTTTCTATATTCCTAAGAGTTTTGCTATTTACAGTATTTTCCCCTCTATGTTAGACCTACCAAAATGCATTACCGCACATTTGCCCGGATTAAACTCGATTAAGTCTCCAACCTATCTATGTCCTGCTTTATCTTCTGACAATCCTCAACACTATCTGCCACTCCACCAATCTTGATTGTCATCTGTAAATTTACTAATCAGACTGGCTACATTTTCCTCCAAACACAGCACACTGCGGTTCTGCAATATAATCAGATTCAATCTCAGGTAACCCAGCACACTGCAGGTCTGTAATATAATCAGATTCAATCTCAGGTAACCCAGCACACTGCAGGTCTGTAATATAATCAGATTCAATCTCAGGCAACCCAGCACACTGCAGATCTGTAATATAATCAGATTCAATCTCAGGTAACCCAGCACACTGCAGATCTGTAATATAATCAGATTCAATCTCAGGTAACCCAGCACACTGCAGGTCTGTAATATAATCAGATTCAATCTCAGGTAACCCAGCAAACTGCAGGTCTGTAATATAATCAGATTCAATCTCAGGCAACCCAGCACACTGCAGATCTGTAATATAATCAGATTCAATCTCAGGTAACCCAGCACACTGCAGATCTGTAATATAATCAGATTCAATCTCAGGTAACCCAGCACACTGCAGGTCTGTAATATAATCAGATTCAATCTCAGGTAACCCAGCACACTGCAGATCTGTAATATAATCAGATTCAATCTCAGGTAACCCAGCACACTGCAGATCTGTAATATAATCAGATTAAATCTCGGGTAACCCAGCACACTGCAGATCTGTAATTTAATCAGATTCAATCCCAGATAATAATAATGAAAATAATAATAATAATAGCTTATTGTCACAAATAGGCTTCAATGAAGTTACTGGGAAAAGCCCCTAGTTGCCACACTCCGGCACCTGTTCGGGGGGGCCAGTACGGGAATTGAACCTGCGCTGCAGGCATTGTTCTGCATTCCAAGCCAGCTATTTAGCATATAGTCAGACTTGATCCCACATCACCCAGCACACTGCGGCTCTGTAATACCATTGCACACTGCGGTTCCATATTATAATCAGACTCGATCACCATAAGACATAGGAGTAGAATTAGGCCACTCGGTCCATCGAGTCTGCTCCGCCATTCAATCATGGCTGATATTTTCTCAGCCCATTCTCCTGCCTTCTCCCCATAATCCTGATCCCCTTATTAGTCAAGAACCTATCTCTGAATTAAAGACACTCAGCGAATTGACCTCCACAGCCTTCTGCGGCAAAGAGTGCCACAGGTTCACCACCCTCTGGCTGAAGAAATTCCTCATCTGTTTTAAAGGATTATCCCTTTAGTCTGAGATTGTGCCCTCTGTTTCTAATTTTTCCTACTAGTGGAAACATCCTCTCCATATCCACTCTATCCAGGCCTCGCAGTATCCTATAAGATCCGCCCGCATCCTTCTAAACTCCAACGAGTACAGATCCAGAGTGCTCAACCGTTCCTCATACGACAAGTTCTTCATTCCAGGGATCATTCTTGTGAACCTCCTCTGGACCCTTTCCAAGGCCAACACATCCTTCCTTAGATACGGGGCCCAAAACTGCTCACAATACTCCAAATGGGGTCTGATCAGAGCCTTATACAGCCTCAGAAGTACATCCCCGGTCTTGTATTCTTACCCTCTTGACATGAATGCTAACATTGCATTTGCCTTCTTAACTGCTGACTGAACCTGCACGTTAACCTTAAGGGGATCGTGAACAAGGACTCCCAAGTCCCATTGTGCTTCTGATTTCCTAAGCATTTCCCCATTTAGAAAATAGTCTATGCCTAAATTCCTCCTTCACAGATCACTGCAGTTCTCTAATATAATTGGACTCAGCCCTAGGTCACTCAGTACACTTTGGTTCTGCAATATAGTCAGTGTCGAACCCAGATTACCCAGCACTGTGGTTCTACAACAAGAACAAAGAACATTACAGCACAGGAGCAGACCCTTCGGCCCACCAAGCCTGTGCCGATCCAGATTCCTTAATTAGACTTATTACCCAAACGATCTGCATCCCTCCATTCCCCGCCCGTACATGCGTCTGTCAAGATAAATCTTAAACATGGTTACCGTGCCTGCCTCCTCCACTTCCACTGGCAACTCATTCCAGGCTCGCAATATTCTAATTGTGGCCTAACAATTGTACAATTATAACATGACCTGCCAACTCTTGTATTCAATGCAAACAATCCTTATGCCTTCTTGACTACCTTAATCACCTGCATTTCCACTTTCATGGAACCATGGACCTGAACGCCCAGATCCCTCAGTATGCTCCTAAGGATTCTGCCATTTACTGTATAATTCATATCTGAATTTGTTCTTCCAAAATGCATCGTCTCACATTTGTCCAGATTGAACCACATCTGTCATTTCTCTGCCCAACTCTCCAATCTATCTACATTTTGCTGTATTCTCCGACAGTTCCCTTCAGTATCTGCAACTGTAATATAGACAGACTCAATCGCAGATCACCCAGCACAATGCGGGTTTGTGATATAGTCAGTCCATCCCAGATCACCAAGCCCACTGCGGTTCTGTAATATAATCTGACTCGAAATCAGATCTTCCCGCACAATGCAGATTTGTGATATAATTAGAGTTGATCCCGAGTCACCCGTGAACTGCAGTTCTGTAATAAGATTGAAGTCGATCCCAGTTCACCCAGCAAACTGCGGTTCTGCAATATAATCTGAGTCGACCAGAACACCTAGCACAATGCGGAATTGTGATACTATCAAGGTCAATCCCAGATCACCCAGCGCTGCAATTCTGAATAAGATCAAAGTCCTTTACCATAGTCATGGAGAGGGATAGGAACAGACAGTATGGGAAGGGGATTTATACTGTTATTAGCCAGGAGCTGAGGAGCATAAAGTGGGAACAGTTGGTCCCAGGGAGATGCACAACAGTAATGCGGGAGTTGTTTAAGGAGCACTTGCTGCGAGTGCTGGTCCCACTGAGACGAGGAAGGAATAGTAAGGTGAAGGAGCCATGGATGACAAGAGAAGTGGAGCTTCGAGTCAAGAGGAAGAAGGAAAGTTACATAAAGTTGAGGAAGCAAGGATCTGACTTGGCTCTAGAGGTAGCCAGGAAGGAACTCAAAAATGGACTGAGGAGAGCTAGAAGAGGGCATGAAAAAGCCCTGGCGAGAAGGATTAGGGGAAACCCCGAGGCGTTCTACACTTCTGTGAGAAATAAGAGGATGATCAGAGTGAGAGTGGGGCCAATCAGGGATAGTGGAGGGAACTTGTGCCTAGAGTCTGAGGCGATAGGTAAGGCTCTAAATGAACGTTTTGTTTCAGTATTCACTGGAGAGAGAGACCTTGCTGTCATGAGAACAGTGTGAACCAGGTTAATAGACTCAAATAGGTTGATATTAAGAAGGAGGATGTGCTGGAAATTTTGAAAAGCAACAGGATAGATAAGTCCCCTGGGCCTGACGGGATATACCCAAGGTTACTATGGGAAGCGAGGGAGGAGATTGCTGCACCGTTGGCGATGATCTTTGCATCCTAACTTTCCACTGGAGTAGTACTGGATGATTGGAGGGAGGAGAATGTTGTTCCCCTGTTCAAGAAAGGGAATAGGAATCCCTAGGAATTACAGACCAGTCCATTTTACGTCTGTGGTGAGCAAAATATTAGAAAGTTAGCAAAATATTAGAAAGGGCAGCACGGTAGCATGGTGGTTAGCATAAATGCTTTACAGCTCCAAGGTCCCAGGTTCGATTCCCGGCTGGGTCACTGTCTGTGCGGAGTCTGCACGTCCTCCCCGTGTGTGCGTGGGTTTCCTCCGGTTGCTCCGGTTTCCTCCCACAGTCCAAAGATGTGCGGGTTAGGTGGATTGGCCATGCTAAATTGCCCGTAGTGTCCTAAAAATTAAGGTTAAGGAGGGGGTTGTTGGGTTACGGGTATAGGGTGGATACATGGGTTTGAGTAGGGTGATCATTGCTCGGCACAACATCGAGGGCTGAAGGGCCTGTTCTGTGCTGTACTGTTCTATGTTCTATAAAGGATTCTGAGAGATGGGATTTATGATTATTGAAAAAACATAGTTTGATAAAGATAATCAGCATTATTTTTTGAGGGGCAGGTCATGCCTCACAAGCCTCATTGAATTCATTGAGGATGTGACGAGACACATTTATGAAGGTCGGGCAGTGGATGTGGTGTACATGGATTTCAGTAAGGCATTTGATAAGGTTCCCCATGGTAGGCTCATTCAGAAAGTTAGGGGGCATGGGACACAGAGAAATATGGCTGTCAGGATACAGAATTGGCTGACCGAAAGAAGACAGCGAGTGGTAGTTGATGGAAAGTATTCTGCCTGGAGGTCGGTGACCAGTGGTGCCCCACAGGGATCTGTTATAGAACATAGAAAGATACAGCGCAGTGCAGGCCCTTCGGCCCACGATGTTGCACCGACATGGGAAGTCAAAAACTAAAGGCCATCTAACCTACACTATGCCATTATCATCCATATGCTTATCCAATAAACTTTTAAATGCCCTCAATGTTGGCGAGTTCACTACTATTGCAGGTAGGGCATTCCACGGCCTCACCACTCTTTGCGTAAAAAACCTATCTCTCACCTCTGTCCTATATCTATTACCTCTCAATTTAATGCTATGTCCCCTCGTGCTAGCCACCTCCATCCTCGGGAGAAGGCTCTCACTGTCCACCCTATCTAACCCTCTGATCATTTTGTATGCCTCTATTAAGTCACCTCTTAACCTTCTTCTCTCTAACGAAAACAACCTCAAGTCCATCAGCCTTTCCTCATAAGATTTTCCCTCCATACCAGGCAACATCCTGGTAAATCTCCTCTGCACCCGTTCCAAAGCTTCCACGTCCTTCCTATGAGGCGACCAGAACTGTACGCAATACTCCAAATGCGGCCGTACCAGAGTTTTGTACAGCTGCAACATGACCTCATGGCTCCGGAACTCAATCCCTCTACCAATAAAGGCCAACACACCATAGGCCTTCTTCACAACCCTATCAACCTGGGTGGCAACTTTCAGGGATCTATGTACATGGACACCGAGATCCCTCTGTTCATCCACACTACCAAGAATTTTACCATTAGCCAAATATTCCACATTCCTGTTATTCTTTCCAAAGTGAATCACCTCACACTTCTCTACATTAAACTCCATTTGCCACCTCTCAGCCCAGCTCTGCAGCTTATCTATGTCCCTCTGTAACCTGCAACATCCTTCCACACTGTCTACAACTCCACCGACTTTAGTGTCGTCTGCAAATTTACTCACCCAACCTTCTGTGCCCTCCTCTAGGTCATTTATAAAAATGACAAACAGCAACGGCCCCAGAACAGATCCTTGTGGTACGCCACTCGTAACTGAACTCCATTCTGAACATTTGCCATCAACCACCACCGTCTTCTTTCAACTAGCCAATTTTTGATCCACATCTCTAAATCACCCTCAATCCCCAGCCTCCGTATTTTCTGCAATAGCCGACCGTGGGGAACCTTACCAAACGCTTTACTGAAATCCATATACACCACATCAACTGCTCTACCCTCGTCTACCTGTTCAGTCACCTTCTCAAAGAACTCGATAAGGTTTGTGAGGCATGACCTACCCTTCACAAAACGATGCTGACTATCCCTAATCATATTATTCCTAGCGAGATGATTACAAATCGTATCTCTCCAAGACTTTACCCACAACAGACGTGAGGCTCACCGGCCTATAGTTACCGGGGTTATCTTTACTCCCGTTCTTGAACAAAGGGACCACATTTGCTATCCTCCAGTCCTCTGGCACTATTCCTGTAGCCAATGATGACATAAAAATCAAAGCCGAAGGCTCAGCAATCTCTTCCCTGGCTTCCCAGAGAATCCTAGGATAAATCCCATCAGGCCCCAGGGACTTATCTATTTTCACCTTGTCCAGATTTGCCAACACTTCTTCCCTACGCACCTCAATGCCATCTATTCTAATAGCCTGGGTCTCAGCATTCTCCTCCACAACATTATCTTTTCCCTGAGTGAATACTGACGACGAAAAGTATTCATTTAGTATCTCGCTCATCTCCTCAGCCTCCACACACAACTTCCCACCACTGTCCTTGACTGGCCCTACTCTTACCCTAGTCATTCTTTTATTCCTGACATACCTATAGAAAGCTTTTGGGTTTTCCTTGATCCTACCTGCCAAAGACTTCTCATGTCCCCTCCTTGCTCGTCTTAGCTCTCTCTTTAGATCCTTCCTCGCTTCCTTGTAACTATCAAGCGCCTCAACTGAAACTTCACGCCTCATCTTCACATAGGCCTCCTTCTTCCTCTTAACAAGAGATTCCACTTCTTTGGTAAACCACGGTTCCCTCGCTCGACCCCTTCCTCCCTGCCTGACTGGTACGTACTTATCAAGAACATGCAATAGCTGTTCCTTGAACAAGCTCCACATATCCAGTGTGCCCAACCCTTGCAGCCTACTTCTCCAACCTACACATCCTAAGTCACGTCTAATGGCATCATAATTGCCCTTCCCCCAGCTATAACTCTTTCCCTGCGGGGTATACTTATCCCTTTCCATCACTAACGTAAAGGTCACCGAATTGTGGTCACTGTCTCCAAAGTGCTCACCTACCTCCAGATCTAACACCTGGCCTGGTTCATTACCCAAAACCAAATCCAATGTGGCCTCGCCTCTTATGGGCCTGTCAACATATTGTGTCAGGAAACCCTCCTGCACACATTGTACAAAGAACGACCCATCTAATGTACTCAAACTATATACTCAAACTATATCTTTTCCAGTCAATATTTGGAAAGTTAAAGTCTCCCATGACAACTACCCTGTTACTTTCGCTCTTTTCCAGAATCATCTTCGCCATCCTTTCCTCTACATCCCTAGAACTATTAGGTGGCCTATAGAAAACTCCGAACAGGGTGACCTCTACTTTCCTGTATCTAACCTCAGCCCATACTACCTCGGAAGAAGAGTCCCCATCTAGCATCCTTTCCGCCACCGTAATACCGTCCTTGACTAGCAGCACCCCACCTCCCCCTCTTTTACCCCCTTCTCTGAGCTTACTAAAACACCTAAACCCCGGAACCTGCAACAACCATTCCTGTCCCTGCTCTATCCATGTCTCTGAAATGGCCACAACATCGAAGTCCCAGGTACCAACCCATGCTGCCAGTTCCCCTACCTTATTTCGTATACTCCTGGCATTGAAGTAGACACACTTCAAACCACCTACCTGAACACTGGCACCCTCCTGCGAAGTCAAATCTGTGCTCCTGGCCTCTGTACTCTCAATCTCCCGTACCCCAAAACTACAATCCAGGTTCCCATGCCCCTGCTGAATTAGTTTAAACCCCCCCAAAGAGCACGAACAAATCTCCCCCCCAGGATATTGGTGCCCCTTAGGTTCAGATGTAGACCATCCTGTCTATAGAGGTCCCACCTTCCCCAGAAAGAGCCCCAGTTATCCAGAAATCTGAATCCCTCCCGCCTGCACCATCCCTGTAGCCACGTGTTTAATTGCTCTCTCTCCCTATTCCTCGTCTCACTATCACGTGGCACGGGCAACAACCCAGAGATAACAACTCTGTTTGTTCTCGCTCTGAGCTTCCATCCTAGCTCCCTAAAGGTCTGCCTGACATCTTTGTCCCCTTTCCTACCGATGTCGTTAGTGCCAATGTGGACTACGACTTGGGGCTGCTCCCCCTCCCCCTCAAGGACCCGGAAAACACGATCCGAGACATCATGTACCCTTGCACCTGGGAGGCAACATACCAAACGCGAGTCTCTCTCGCTCCCACAAAATCTCCTATCTGTGCCCCTGACTATTGAGTCCCCAATTACTAATGTTCTACTCCTTTTCCCCCTTCCCTTCTGAGCAACAGGGACAGACTCCGTGCCAGAGGCCCGTATCCCATGGCTTACCCCTGGTAAGTCTCCCCCCCCCTCCCCAAGTATCCAAAACGGTATACTTGTTACTAAGGGACCTCTGCTCTTTGTGGTTTTTATAAACAACTAGGATGAGGAAATGGAAGGATGGGTTAGTAAGTTTGCCGATGACACGAAGGTTGGTGGAGTTGTAGATAGTGTTGAGGTCTGTTGCAGGTTACAACAGGGCATTGACAGGATGCAGAACTGGGCTGAGAAGTGGCAGATGGAGTTCAACTTAGATAAATGTGAAGTGATTCATTTTGGAAGGTCAAATTTGAATGCTGGATACAGGGTTAAAGGCAGGATTCTTGGAAGTGTGGAGGAACAAAGGGATCTTGGGATCCACGTACATAGATCCCTCAAAGTTGCCACCCAGGATGATAGGGTTGTTAAGGTGTGTTGGCTTTCATTAACAGGGCGATTGAGTTTAAGAGCCGCAAGGTTTTCCTGCAGCTCTATAAAACCATGGTTAGATCACACTTGGAACATTGTGTCCAGTTTTGGTTGCCTCATTATAGGAAGGATGTGGATGCTTTGCAGAGAGTGAAGAGGAGATTTACCAGGATGCTGCCTGGACTGGAGGGCATGACTTATGAAGAAAGGTTGAGGGAGCTAGGGCTTTTCTCACTGGAGTGAAGGAGGAAGAGAGGTGACTTGATAGAGGTGTACAAGGTGATGAGAGGCATGGAAAGAGTGGATAGCCAGATACTTTTCCCCAGGGCGGAAATGGCTGTCATGAGGGGACATAATTTTAAGGTGATTGGAGGAAGGTATAGGGGAGATGTCAGAGGTAGATTCTTTACACAGAGAAATGAAATGAAAATGAAAATTGCTTATTGTCATGAGTAGGCTTCAATGAAGTTACTGTGAAAAGCCCCTACTCGCCACATTCCGGCGCCTGTCCGGGGAGGCTGGTACAGGAATCGAACCGTGCTGCTGGCCTGCTTGGTCTGCTTTAAAAGCCAGCGATTTAGCTCAGTGAGCTACACCAGCCCCACTAAACCAGTAGTGGGTGCATGGTATGCACTGCCAGCAGAGGTGGTGGAGTCAGAGTCATTCGGGACATTTAAGCGACTCTTGGACAGGCACATGGACAGTAGTACATTGAAGGGGTGTAGATTATTATAATAATAATAATCACTTATTGTCACAAATAGGCTTCAATGAAGTTACTGTGAAAAGCCCCTAGTCCCCACATTCCGGCGCCTGTTCGGCGCTGGTAAGGGAATTGAACCTGCGCTGCAGGCCTTGTTCTGCATTACATGCCAGCTCTTTAGCCCACTGTGCTCAACCAGGTTAGGTTGACCTTAGATTAGGATAAATGGTCAGTACAGCATCGTAGGCTGATGGGCCTGTACTGTGCTGTTCTGTGTTCTATCATTCTTGCATCTACCCTGTCCAGTCCTGTTGCAATTTTATAGGTTTCCATAAGATCTCCCTCATTCTTCTGAACTCCAGCGAATACATACAACATATAGTGCAGAAGCAGGCCATTCGGCCCATCGAGTCTGCATCTATCCACTTAAGACCTCACTTCCACTCTATCCCCGTAACCCAATAACCTCTCCTCAGCATTTTTGGTCACTAAGGGCAGTTTATCATGGCTAATCCACCTAACCTGCACATCTTTGGACTGTGGGAGGAAACCGGAGCACCCGGAGGAAACCAACGCACACACGAGGAGAAGGTGCAGACTCTGCACAGACAGTGACCCAGCGGGGAATCGAACCTGGGACCCTGGCACTGTGAAGCCACAGTGCTATCCACTTGTGGTACCGTGCTGCCCAAATCTAATACAATCCTAATCAAGTTAATCGCTTCTCATACTTCAGTCCTGCCATCCGAAAAATCAGTCCGGTAAACCTTCGTGCACTCCCTCTATAGCAACAGCATCCTTCCTCATAAGGAGACAAAAACTGCACACAATATTCCAGATGTGGCCTCACCAAGGCCCTATATAATTGCAGCAAGACATCCCTGTTCTTGTACTCCAATCCTCTCGCCATCAAGGCAGCATACCATTAGCCTTCTTTACCGCCTGCTGTACCTGCATGCTTACCTTCAGTGACTGGTGTACGGTACGAGGACACTCTGGTCTCTTTGCAGATTCTCCTCTCCTAATTTACGGCCATTCAGACAATAGTCTGCCGTACTGTTTTTGCTACCGAATTGGATAACCTCACATTTATCCAAATTATACTGCATCGGCAATTCATTTGTCCACTCATTCAACCTGACTAAATTGCACTGAAGGATCTCTGCATCCTCCTCCGTGCTCACCCTCCCACCCAACTTTGTGTCATCAGCAAATTTCTAGATATTATTATTGTTCCCTCATCTAAATCATTACGATATATTGTGAATAACTGGGGTCCAGCACCGATCCCTGCGGTACTCTAATAGTCACTGCCTATCAATTTGAAAGAGACCCGTTAATTTCAACCGTTCATCGACTTCTTTAAGGAAAACTGACCGTCAGCAGAAAGAGGGCGGGGAGTGGGGGTGGGAAAGAAAATGGGAGGCATGGCTGTGTAAAACAAGGACAGGGAATCTAATATACGGGTAGTTAGGAGCTGGGCGGGTGGGTAGTTGGGTATGTTGTTGTGATGTGATTGCGTGTGTCCGTCCGCTCGGGTGTTTAGAATGTTAAATTGTTAAACTGTGAAAATTACAAATGCTTCAATAAAATGTTTTGAAAAAAAAAATTCCCCTGTTTCTGACTGTAATCTTGTCTTCACCAATCTTTTTCTCTTCATGTACCTATATAAACTTTTACAGACAGTTTTTATGCCCCCTTCAAGCCTACGCTTGTACTCATTTTCCCCTTCTTCATAAATCCCTTGGTCCTTCTTGGATGAGTTCTAAACTGCTCCCAATCCTCAAACCTTCTGTTTACCGTGGCCACTTTGTATGCTTCTTCCTTGGAGCACCTAATATTACTAATTTGCCTTATAAGCCATGGATTGGCCACCCGTCTAATTTTACTTTTCTGTCAGACAAGAATAAATAATTGTTGCAGTTTCCCCCATGCACTCCTTGAATGTTTGCCATTGCCTATCACAGTCATCCCTTTAAGTAATGTTTGGCTCATCCCCAAGGAGTCTCGCGCACCTAGACTGCCAATGTTTCTGTTCTCATTATAGAGTACCAAGTCTAGATGACCTGTTTACTATCTGTCTCCTCAATGTATTGGTCCATAAACCCATACTGGATTAAACTGTTATAAACTTGGTGTGAGAACCTGCTCGTAGCCCACACCCAGATTGTCAATGTTTCCGTGTCATTACACAGTATCAAGTCTAGAATAACCTGTTCTCCAGTTGGTTCCTCACCGTATTGGTCCAGAAAACCATCCTGGATTAAACTGTTACAGATCTGGTGCGAGAACCAGATCACAGTCTTTCAAACACAAGCCTTTTAGGGCAGTATGGTAGCACAGTGGTTAGCACGGTTACTTCACAGTGCCAGGGTCCCAGGTTCAATTGCGGCCTTGGGTTACTGTCTGTGTGGCGTCTGCACGTTCTCCCAGTATCTGTGTGGGTTTCCTCCGGGTGCTCTGTTTTCCTCCCACAGTCCAAAGATGTGCAGGTTAGGTGGATTGGCCATGCTAAATTGCCCTCAGTGTCCAAAAAGTTTAAGTGGGGTTGCTGGAATAGGGTGGAGGTGTGAGGCTTAAAAGGGGTGCTCTTTCCAAGGGCCGGTGCAGACTCGATGGGCTAAATGGCCTCCCTGTGCACTGTAATTTCTATGTTCTATGTTCAAACCAGTAGTCTCCTTCACAGATCTGGCTACTGCCTGCAGTCTTTTAAATACTGCCTTTCACAGGTCTGGCTGGAAGCCTTTTAAATCGCCTGGCAGAGGGACAGCTGAGAGAGTGTGCCTTATTTGTGCTTCAGGCTTGGATCTTTCACAGAACTGACAAAATGGGATCTGCTTCTCCTGTTCTAGAAGTTTCTGAAAAGCTCCACCAATCCCAAACGAGAGTCGGTCCAAGGCCCAGATTTCAAACTAGTTGATTGACTGCTTGTCAAGTCCATCAACATGACATCTGTTTGCCAGAGAGCATACAGAATTAGAGTTCATCTGCCCGCTCAGTACACTGCGATTCTGTAATATAACCAGAGGCATCTGATGTTTGATAATGCTCAACAAAGATATATTCTAATGAGAAAGTGAATCTCTTGGAGATGAATTCACCATACTCCGTTAACTAAGGAATTAAGAGTTTTGAGGCTCCTTTTCTTGTTATAAATTGAACTTGCGCAAGAGTGAGTGTTTCCATTCTCACAAAGATGAAGATGGCACAAAGGAACTGGCTGAAGTCTGCACCTGATGTGCGCATTGCCCTCTACTCATTTAAACTTGGTGAGGTTGTCAGAACCAAGCAGGCTCCCCTTTCGCATTAAAGGTAAGCGAATGTGGCGTGGGCCGCGAAGGTCAGCTGGCTGGCAAAAATGGTTTTAGAGAAAAAAAATTTATTTAAAAACTGTTCTGGAGGACCCTTAGCTACAACTGGCCTTCTCCCCATGCTCATAATTGTAGCCCTGGAGCATTGTAACTGATGTACAGCCTGACCAGTGGACACCAGCTCTAACTGGGTTTGTACTTTTTGTCCTGTTTGGCAGCAGCTCCAGAGTAGGATCAAGTGAGTATTGATGGTCCACCTCTAGGATGGAATTCACCAGCCTCTGCTGCTCCAACCTCACCATCTTGAGAATATACTATAAGAACTAATTTTGTCCCTAATGACAGTCTGAAGAGCCTCCCAAAGCTTGGAGGGAAAGATTGGCATGGAGGGAAAGATTGAGTCTGACTTGTTTGGTTTAATATAATCCTCTATGGTAGTAGACAAACGCTCATAAAATGTATTGTCTGACAATCCCCAGGTGGGCGTTGGGCAGGATCGGACTCTAACAGTAGGACGACAAAAACGTGGATCGTGGTCGGAGATCACAATCACCGAGTACTCAGCCGCAACTGCCAAAGAAAGGGCAGCACTATTAACAATAAAATAATCAATGCGAGAATACATAGGATGGACACAAGATCATAAAATTTCTACAGTGCAGGAGGCCATTCAGCCCATTCAGTTTGCACCGGCCCTTGGAAAGAGCATCACCCCCCCCCCCCCCTCCCCACCCCCTCCGTAACCACACCTAACCCGTTGGACACTAAGTGAAAATTTAACATGGCCAAGAAGGCAGCACGGTGACGCAGTGATTAGTGCTGCTACCTCACGGCGTCGAGGTCCCAGGTTCGATCCCAGCTCTCGGTAACTGCAGTGTGGAGTTTGCACATTCTCCCAGTGTTTTCGTAGGTTTTGCCCCCACAACCCAAAGATGTGCAGGGTAGGTGGATTGGCCACGCTAAATTGCCCCTTAATTGGAAAAAATTAATGGAGTACTCTAAAATGATAATAAAAAAATTTAGCATGGCCAATCCACATGACCGGCACATCACGACTGCGAGGAGAAACCAGAGCACTCGGAGGAAACCCACACAGACAACCCACAGTGCAAACTCAACACAGACAGTTACCCGAGGGCGGAATTGAACCCAGGTCCTTGGCGCAGTGAGGCAGCAGTGCTAACCACTGTGCCACCGTATGAGGGAAAAAAAGAAAATCCTTATTGCTCAGGTGCAAAAAAGATGCCAGGGATCCAACCCTACATCTATGCCATAACAGAGGACAAAGCCCTGACCATCCTGGATGGGACAAAAGATTTAGGTTTGGAATGATCCAATTTAGGGTCCATAACACATTTCAAGTCGCCTTCACGAACCACCTAATGCGAGTACAGGTTGGGGAGAGAGTTCAAAAGAGAATTGATAATATTCGTGTCATCCCAATTAGGAACTTAATACTGGAGTGCTCATCAGGGAGCCACAAACATAATAGAAAGACCATTAGAGTTGGCTATAATCAGAGGAGGATGATAACTGAATTCTCCTGTTAATTAAAACTGCCGTGACCCTGGTCCTGCCATTAAAACTGGAGTGAAAAACCTGCCCACTCTCACATAACCTGGTCTGGTTCTTGACACGCAAGTGGATTTCCTGCAAGAAGACAACATCAGAGTTTAGGCTATTAAGATGGACGAATGCCCTCGACCGTTTTACTGGGCCATTAAGACCCCAAACATTCCAGGTAACCAAACGAATTGGAGTTCTCCCCCCACTCCTTAACCAGAGTCAGCCATTCCCAAAGAAAAATACCAAAAAAGAGACATTGAAAAGGAGTAAAGAAATACACCCAAGATGACCACCAAGCTAAGTTAGAGGACTCAACAAAGAAGAACCAACAGACACCATCAGCAAACTAACACTAAAACACCTCTCCCCCCGCGACCTCAAAAACGCCACATTGAAACACTAAAAATCAATACCGTATACAAAAACCTACAGCTAACTAAACACAACTATGCACTTTAAGCGCATTCTCAAACCTATTGTGAAGAGCTGCAGAAAACCCTCCGTCCCCGCTTCCATTAACCCCTTTGTTAACAGAGAGACTCCCAACTAGAAAGTAACATCTTACCTCGTTTACAACGCCAATTCAGTGTCTAATTATCAAGCCCAACAACAATGATGAAAAGAGGAAGAGAAAATTAAACTGATAACAAAGAAAAAAGGACCAAATAGCAGAAAACCCTCAAATTTAACCAACGGTGTTGTGAGCATGCCCAAACTCCAAACATGAAAAAAGCACAAAATATGAAGTGCCCCTCCACATGGCCATAAAATATGTTTAACATAGTTTAAACAGTGCCCAGTTCGAGCTTCGAAGAAATGGAGTCTGTAACTTTCGGCACATCAAAAAAGCGTGCCTTTTCCCCAACAGTCACACGAAGGCAAGCCGGGTAAACCATTCCAAATCTGACTCCATTTCCATACAAGGTCGCTCTCACTCCATTGAAAACAGCTCTTTCTTTTGCCAGGTCCGCACTCAGATTGACTAAATCCTATTTGATGGACTAAATCAGTACACCCCCCTCCCCTCCAAGTCTGATTCTCCAATTTACATGCTTCATATGGCAGGAGCACTACCTTGCAAAATTCACTTCAATAGTCTATCACACATTCATTGCATAACTTTCCACACTCATCCTCTTCACACTCACTTTGACATTTGCAGATGATACTAAGATTGCTGGAGTAGTGACGAAGATTGTCAGAGAATTACAGCAGGATATACACACGCTGCAGAATTGGGTGGAGAAATGGCAGATGTAATTTAACCGGACAAATGCGAGATGATGCATTTTGGTAGATCCAATTCAGGTGGGAGCTATAAAATAAATGGCAGAACCATCAGGAGCATAGACACAGAGATCTGGGTGTGTAGGTCCACAGATCCTTAAAAGTGGCAGCACAGGTGGAAATGGTGGCAAAGACAGTATATGGCATGTTTGCCTTCGTTGGACAGGGCATTGAGTATAAAAGTTTGCAAATTGTGTTACGGTTATATAGAATGTTGGTGAGGACACATTTGGAATACTGGGTCTAATTCTGGTCACCACAATACCAGAAGGACGTGGAGATGTTGGAGAGAGTACAAAAAAGGTTTACCAGGATGGTACGGAGCGTATTACCAATGAGGAGAGATTGAATAAACAGGGATTGTACTCCCTAGAGAGATAGAGGCTGAGGGGTGACCTGATAGAAGTTTATAAAATTTTGAGGGGTATAGATAGGGTGAACAGTTGGAGGCTTTTTCCCAGGGTGGAAATGACAATTACAAGGGGGCAAAGTTCAAAGTGAGGGGGGATAGTGGAGATGTGTGTGGGAAGTTTTTTTTACACAGAGGGTGGTGGTGGCCTGGAATGCACTGCCAAGGGAGGTGGTTGAGGCAGATACTTTAGCGCCCTTAAGACTTATCTGGATAAGACACATGAACAGAGAGGGTATAGAGGGACACAGGTGGTTGGTCCAGATGGGACACGTGATCTTCGCAGGCTTGGGAGGCCCAAAGGATCTGTTCCTGTGCTGTACTGTTCTTTTTTCTTTGTTCATAACCTTAAGGAGCAGAGAAACTTGAGAGGTGCAACACTTTAATTTTTTTTCATGCTTCATATGGCAGGAGCACTATGGGGCCGGTCGGTTTAGCTCAGTTGGCTAGACAGCTGGTTTGTGATGCAGAGCGAGGCCAATCAATTCCCGTACCAGCTGGGGTTATTCATGGAGGCCCCTCCTTCTCAACCTTGCCCCTCGCCTGAGGTGTGGTAGTCCTCAGGTTAAATCACCAGCAGTCAGCTCTCCCCCTCAAAGGGGAAAGCAGTCAATGATCATCTGGGACTACAACGACTTCACTTTAACACAGAACTGGAATATTGCTGATGAGAGACACGTTGGTGAAGCTTTTTGTCCTGTACTCATCAGGACAAATACAAATGCAAGAATGCCAAATTTCAAACACTCAAAAATTTACACGACAGGAATAAAGGTCCATATATTCAGCACTTTTTTCTCCTATCGTACAAATTATGAACCTTTGAAATTTGGCAGAATGGTGTTTGTCTTGGATGTCTGCAGGATGAAATGATTCGACAACATCTCTCTCCAACAAAATTCAAGTTAACAGTGACAGAGATTTAATGTACCTGCCTCATTACAAGATAAAGATCCAGCATTTTTTAATTTATTCAGTGTATAGGATATAGCCACTGACACAGACTACATCCACCATTATCATAATATGTAGTTTGCACCATTCTCACCTTTGTTAGATAAACATTTGCCTCAGTAAAGACTCTCCACTCTTCTCTCTGGTGCTTTGCAGCCAATTAAGTACTTTTGAAACATAGTTGCTGACGTAATGTAGGCTGTGCAGCACACAACAAGGTCCCATAATAACTAGATAATGAACTGTGGAAACCTGCCCTGCTCTTCTTTGAACTAATACAATGAGATCTTTTCCATTCTATCAATCAGGCAGATAAGGTCCAAACAATTTGCAAAATAGAAAATGAATAAAAATAGTCAAACATGGATATACAGAAGTTCACCATGTATTCTTCAGCCTATTACGATATCAAAGCAAATATATCTACCCGATATGCCATGTGTTCAGAATGTTTGGTTGTACATCAAAAGATACCTCGCTCAACATTACTGCACAGACTGGTCGCCACCTGGTGCATACTAGCTGTAATGCATTTAAATGGCATCTACAGAGCCCACAGTAATAAAAGGCTGCGCTCACTGCTACCACAACTGCAGAGGATGCACTCACCAAACATTGCAGTGATAATGCCCATCATGTCACTACCAGTGATGCAGCAGTACCCGCAAAAAACACCATTTTGGATGCCAGCCAATCGCTGCCCCATTCCCAACCCCGAGTCACCTCACTTGCCACCCTGCTCGCTGGCACATCTTGGGCCTGGCTTGCTGCCCTGTTCACCACCCACTTGTCACCGCACTTCCAAATCTTTTGCCCTCGCTGCGTCGCCTTCCATACAAAGTGGCAAGCAGGGTTGGCGAGAGGCAGCCACAGCGAACAGGGCAGTAGCCACAACGGTGATATCAGTGGCACTGATCTCCTGTCCCTGAGTTGTGGCAGGAAATACAATGGTAAAATGAACCTCTGAATAAACGTAATCCACATATACTTATAAACTCTGGAAAGAAAATCTTGCAGGGTGTTTCACAGATCAGTGTCTACCACCAGAGGCAGAATTAAAGAAATGCCCAGAGAATTCCAGGTAATTTCTCCTTGGATTCTGCAGTTCTCACTATTCTTGTGGTTTGGCCAGTGCCTCCTCTGATGGTTGCCAGTTGAAACTAGAAACCTTTAGTGTGTAAATCACAGTGACAAACTATCGCCCATTACTGTGGATGATGAAAATTTTGAACAAAACATAAATCAATGTACAAAAGATCAATTAGATCACTGGTGCCTCGAAACACATCAAAATTACCATCTCAATAAAATACACCGTCCGTATCGATATCACAGGCAGCAGGGTAGCACAAGTGGATAGCACTGCGGCTTCATAGACCTAGGGTCCCAGGTTCGATTCCCTGCTGGGTCACTGTCTGTGCGGAGTCTGCACAGAACTGTGTCTGTGTGGGTTTCCTCCCGGTACTCCGGTTTCCTCCCACAGTCCAAAGACATGCAGTTTAGGTGGATTGGCCATGCTAAAGTGCCCTTAGTGAGCAAAAAGGTTAGGAGGGGTTATTGGGTTACGGGGATAGGGTGGTACAGTCTTTATGGGCCGAATGGCCTCCTTCTGCACTGTATGTTCTATGATATCCATATTCTGTTACTTAAATGATCCAAGGATGAGAGAAAGGGAGCAAAAATAATCCTGAGTCTTTGTTTAAAAGTTAAACTGGTTAGGTAATTTTAAACTATTTGCTATAAGGTAGTATGAGAAATTAATCCGAGTCTCAGAGCCGACTTTGGACCTTCAGCTGCAGACATGCTGGCTGAAAGGTGAACTTCAGCCAGCTTGGCCACTCAAGAACATGCGCTTACGATGAATCATACTAACTGAAGGTGACTGTCAAGGTGGACCAGACAAAAGTGTGAACCCCAGGGGTGTAAGAGTTTCCAGTTTGGCCGCAGTTGATCATTTTTGGTACGAACTCCAGCCTTATTGAAAAGTGATTCCTCAATAGTGTCAATCCAACACCGGAGTGCCCCGATTTTAAACTCCTGAAGGTGTCCCAAACCTATTTGTGCCCAAATGTGAAAAATGGGGCAAATGAGAAATGTCCTGTACAGGAATTACATTGAATAAACTAGCATAATCAAGCAGAAACTCCAGGCCTCCCCCCTTAATATGGTTGGAATGAGAAGATTCTTGTTGGAGACTCGCTCTTCTGAACATGCCAATCGTTATCAAAAAACAACTTCACACATCAATTAACTTTCTTCTACCAGTATTATTCATGTATATCATACAATGCTCAATGGTCAATTACTCATTTTTAAATGATTATTGTTGCTATGAGCAGAACAGAAATGGGAATGCAAGACTACCCTACCTGTGTAAAATACTTTCCAGTGGGTTTCAAAACCTTCACAGCAAGGTCGAGAATAAGTCGCAAAAAGTCCCACGTTGATTCTGGGGCAGAAAGAGATGTGTTACACTGTAATTTTTTAAAATTTCAATAAGATTTGGATTCATTAAAGCACAATCAAAATACAAAGTCAAAGTAAAAGCCAGAATTATCAACCACTGCATACCGTAAAAGCTACGTTCCCTAACCGCAGACTCCGAACTGTCTCTCTCTGGCTATTACTTAAGGCTGGCCAGGCCAACTGCAACCTCTGCATTCTTTTAGACTGAGTCGAGCTTCCAGCCTCATATCCTTCCCATCATCAAGACCTCCTAAATCCACCTTCATTTCATTGCCCAATTCCATATCTGCATTGGCCCATCTGCTGCAGAAACCCTTATCCATGTTTTAGCTGCCTCTAAGGCTGGATTGTTCAAATGCCCTCGCAGCTAACCTCCTCCTTCCATCCAACACTGTGCCTAGCTCACACCAAGTCGTAATCCCCATCACCACCATGCTCATTGACCAACATTGGTTCCTGGTCTGGCAGTACCTTCATTTTAAAATTCTCATTCTGGTTTTCCAATCCCTCCATGGCTTTGCCCCTCCCTGTATCTATCAATTCCTTTCGCCATACAAAACCTCCAGGATCACTGCATTTCTCCAATTTTCGCTCTTGTGCGTCCTCAATCTTTTGTTGCTCAACCATTGGCAACTTTGTCTTCAATTGTTTGGGCCTCAAGCTCTGACGGGGCAAAATGGCTTGCTCCTACTTCTTATTCTCCTGTGTATTTATGGTCTCTCAACACAGCAGTTACCAGGAGCTGCACAAAGTTCACTTCAAACACTCAAGTCCTGGTATTTTGTCCACTCAGACGAATGCAGAGATGGCGAATTTACACCATCCATTCTTATACTAAGCTGAACTGTAAATGTCTACGGAACTGTAATCGCTGCTGTTTAATTCAGGCCCAACTTGATCAGCCAACAAACAGCAGCACTTTCTCAAGTGATGATGACAGCAGGGCCTGCAGGATGAGAGAGGCCACATCCTTCCCATTGGCTCAGTAAGCACTGGAGACAGACGAGGACTCAAGCAGCTGTCTGTGACATTTACCAAGTTAGTTAAACTCAATGAGGTCAATGGAAGGTACCGAGTTAAAGGTGGTGAAATAATAAATGAAAACAGCCAACGTTTCTGTGCCTGATCATTATCCATCGATCCTGCAGAGATTTGCATGTGTGAGAACGTTGGGGTAAGATCATAAGAAATAGGAACAGGAATAGGCTGTTGGGCCCCTCGAGTCTGCTCCGCTATTCAAGAGGATCATGGCTGATCCGACCTTCCTCATGATAGAGTTCAGTTGGTGATGCCCCATATGGTCAAATGCCCAGCAAACACAATGGGAGGGTTTCATCCCCACTTGATGAGGATACTCAAAGATGACCAATTAACCATTAGCAGAAGTGAAGACTTATAGCTGTGGACCCATAAATTGCAGATGACCAAGGTGGAATGCTGATGCACTCTTCAGATTTAATGGGAAAGATAAAATTGTCACAGCTGAGAGAGACATGACCACAGTGACCATTATGAAAATGTTTTTCCCCAAATACAGCAAACTGCTACATAGCAGGAAAATTGACGTTTAAATGCACATCTGACTTATAGTCACATAAAAGAACTGATTCTAACATGAATTAAGAGTCAAAGTAATTCAATTTAACTGCAATGCTGACTGCTACTCATATCCTAACTTGCACTTGGATCATTTCAAAAGTGAAGAATGAAGAATCCAGAACAGCAAAGGGAAGAAAAATAAGCAAATCCTGCACTCCAGATCCCACCATCTCATGCGATGTCCTGCCCTATGTGCCCAAAGATCTGCGGGTCGAGAATTGGCCGAATTAGTGAAATGGAGACTCATTGCAGAAACAAGCTAGTAAAATAAAAAGACTGCAAAGTATTACATTTTGAGAATGGAATATTGAAAGAAGTGGTGAATAGTAAGACACAATAGTAAGAACACTAAGGTTACAGATAGAGATCTTCAAAGGTAGACTTGTAGGTAGAAAAAGTCATGAAAGTACATATGATATTCTGGGTTTTATACAGATAGATACTGAATATAAAAACACAGCAGTGATACCGAAAAGTTGCAGCCGTCTCTCTGCTGGAACAAGGAAGGGCAAGGAATGTTCAAAACTGGAAAAAGTCCAAGTATTAGCAATTAAAGATTACATAGTTGACAATCAACAAAAGGTCCAGGATGATCACTAGAAGAATAGGGGTTATGGGTACCTTGGGGCATACTGTAAACATAATTAAAGAAGGAATTGGTTAGTAAAGGTTAAGTATTTATAGAGTGCTTTTCATCACCTCAGGATGTTCCCGAGCAGTTCACTGCAAATTAAATACTTTTGAAGTATAGGAAGATGATAAAAAGGTATGGGTGGGGGTGGGGGTGAAACAGACAACTCCAATAGAAGGTTGTTACAGTATAGGCAAAATGTAATGTCATTCAGGTTCAACCTGTAGCTACAGTGTTGAATCGGAAATGGTGCACAGGTCAAAATCTGCTGTCCAGAAACAACCCACATTTAGACTTCATGGTGCTCGTATTCATAGCTCACACTAACACCTGAATATTGTGCTCACAAAGCACAACAGTTTTCTGGATGCGTGCCCCAACACAAGGACTGCCTCCCACCTCCTGACTGCGTGCAGCCTTGCTAGCGAGTAGCTCTCATTTCAAAGCTAGGATTCTCAAACATGCAGAGACCTGCTGGTCTGAGCTCACATGACATTCCTCTCCCATTACAGAGGGAGACAAGTAGATTCATGACCTATAGAGGAAGAACAAAGGTTTTCACTTAACTCATGTTTGCCTGCACTTAAGTTGAAAGATGACATGATGAACTTCATATATTTTGAAAAACTAATGGGTTAAAACAGTGATTCCCAACCTTTTCAGTAACATGGCACACCCACTTTTTTCTTTTCAACTGAATCGACTGCTCATAAACTTTCATTTACTATGGTTACAGTCTTACTAGAGGTTTGCAACATAGTCCATACAACAAGCTAAATAAGGATCAAATGCTAGAATTGCTCTTTGACAGCAAGCACACACATTTTCAAAATCAGTTCAACTCAACTATTTCTAACTATTCATAGCCCTAAATTGGTTTGCCAACTTCTCTCTGCAAATGAGACATTAAGGGGGCAAAGGGCATCTCCTGTTCATGAAATTCAAAGGCCAGATAGTTCTCATTATAGCATCACTGAACATTTTGCTTTTTTCTTGGGGTTCAGGTGTTTCATAAACAACTAAATAAGCGGAGGAATCAAACATACCCTCTGATCCAGCAAAGAAATGTGGAGGGAGCCAATTCCACTGCGTCTGCTAACTTGTTCTGTTTTGTTTTACTATCAATAAAAAAACCGCACCAACGCCATTGCTTGGTTTCTATGGGGACTAGTAAAAACTATCAAGTCATCGCAATTTCACTCTGGCACAGCGTTTAGAATATTCACATTTTAGAATCAAAAGACTAATACTTCACTTTTAAAGTCTTAACAATTAATTTTCACAAGTTTTATGAGTTGTAATTTTGGCTGAAGTGAATATTGTTTCAGATGAAACATGTTTATTTTACACTGATTTTCATTAACCTTTGTACAAAATGTCACAGCACACTTGGACAGTTCTCATGCACAGCAGTATGTTGCACACTGGTTGAAAACCACTGGTTTAAAGTTATGATAAAGCAACTGATTAAAGTCAAGCAGTTTGAAATAATTGGAGTAAGTGTGGACCATGCTCTAAAGAATGTATTATGACTTGGGTCAAATTAAATTCCAAAACTTACCTGATTGAGATAGTCAGCTCCTTGTCTGGAGAGGACACGTCAGACTGCAGGATTTAGGCTGCTCCCTTTTCTTCCCATTTCACTCACCTTCATCACCTTTGGATATTCCTTAAATTATTTTTGTGCAAGATTCAACTCCATCCTCTCATTTGGCACAGATCAATGTCCTTCCTGCAGTCTTCAGGTGCTTATGCAGCATTTGAAACTGGGAATATCTGAGTGCATTTACTGCCATGTACAAGAAGATGCAAGAGCTGCAAGACTGATGGTTTTGCACAGAGGAGTAGGAAATGTGGGCTGTGCTGATGGCCAAACCTCATGTCACAAAATCCTGGGCGTTTAGCCTTGTCAGATTTCATAAAGAACACAAGGCGATATAAATAAAGTGCATCAGCTTGGCCACCACTTTTCGCCAGGAATGCTGCAATGTCATCCTCTATGGAGTGCTAAATAAGGCAATCTTTGTTTCATCCATCTCAAATTCATCAGCCACCAAAGCAAAGGATCAGGAGCAATTAGAATCAGTTACTTGCGACATAGAATTGTCTATTGCTTCAAGTTCACCTTCCCAGGGTTGCATATTCCAAAAATATTGTGGATTGCACATAAAGTTGTGCCACACAGAGAGCATCTTCAAATGGTAGCAGTCTCTGCCAAGGCCAGCTCCCTCTGTACGTGCAAACTTCAGACCCACTGAAGACAGTCTCAATGGGTATGCCAACTTGCAAAGGACACAATAAACATGAAAATTTTCTCTTCAAACTATTCCCCGTGCCCTTTTTTAATCTATGGGTCTTATATTCTGCACATCGTTCAATGAATTATGCAACAGGTCAAATCAGTTGGTGAAATGCATTGAAACTGCACTTTTTTTGTTGTTACTCTCAGTTGCACCACATGATCTTCCTTGACCTTTCTTTCAACTGAGAACACATTCCAACCATTTCCAACATCTGTGACTTTATAAGCAGCCTTGTTCTCAGGATGGAAACATAACTAGAGGGTTGTGGGAGGCACAGTGGCATAGTGGTTAGCACTGCAGCCTCACGGCGCCGACGACCCGGGTTCAATTCCGGTTCTGAGTCACTGTCCACGTGAAGCTTGCACATTTGCCCTGTGTCTGCGTGGGTCTCACCCCCACAACCCAAAGATGTCAGGGTAGGTGGATTGGCCACACTTAACTGCCCCTCAATTGAAAAAAAAAAGAATTGGGGACTCTAAATTTATATTTAAAAAATAACTAGAGGGTCAGTACTGAAAAGTTGCTGTCACAAAAATAATTTGTGCACCAGCATGCTCCAGTACTCAACCAGAAAATACCCACATTCTGTAACTGCAACAAGGTTAACAATTAAACCACTTCCAACAAATAGGAGGCCACTTGTATTTTTCTGGAACCTATGGTTTGGAATAAAATAAATGGAGGCAATCTAAACAGAAATTATAGAATTGAAAGATGAATAGCTGGGATGATATAAAATTAATTGACGTACTTACCTTCTTCTGGAGATGTAGAGATAGGAACTGCAGTTAGATCATTAATAACATAATCAAACAGCCTTCCTTCTTCAGCATACGTCTTCAGCACTGGAACGCAATCTTCGACCAACACCTGAAAAATGACCATTTTTGAACACATGAAAATACAAATAGGAGGTCAGCCATACGAAACCACTGAACCTGCTCTGCCATTTAGTAAGATCATGACTGAATTTCTACAACATTACCACTTTCCCAATTGATGCCCTTGTTCCTGGGTTCCCTTAGTGCCCAAAAAATATATTGATGTCTATCTTGAATATTCTGAGCAACTGAACACCCACAGAATTCCAAAGATTCACAACTCTGAAAAAAATATTTCTCCTCATCTCAGTCCCAAGTGGCTTCCTCCTTATTTTGAAATTGTACTAGACTCCCAACCAAGGGAACATCTTACCTGTATCTACCCTATCTATTCCTTTTTAAATATTTTTTAGGTTTCAATGAGATCACCTTTCATTCTTTGAAACTCTCAGAGAACACTGGCCCAGTTTCCTCAAATCTTTCTTCATAAGAAAATCCTGCCATCCCCAGAACAACTCTGGTGAACCTTCGTTTTACTTCTTCTAAGGTAATAATATCCTTTCTGAGGTAAGGGTACCAAAACTGCACACAATTCTCCAGGTGCTGTCTAACCAAGCATCGATACAATTGAAGCAAGACTCCACTAACTCCTGTACTCAGATCCTCTTGTGATGAAGGCTGACATACCACCAGTGTTCCTAATTGCTTGCTACATTTGCATGTTAGTTTTTAGTGACTTATTGACGAGGACACCCAGGCCCATTTGGACACTCGCACGCCCCAACTTCTCACTATTTAAGAAATAGTGGAGGATTTCACATTTATTCAATCTGCCATGTTCTGGCACATTCACTCAGTCTGTCCAAGTCCCCTTGAAGCCTCCTTGCATCCTCCTGAACTCACATTTCCATCTCACTTTGCATCATCCGCAACTGGAAATATTAGATTTGGCCCCCATTTCCAAATCATTGATAGACATTGTGAACAGCTGCGGGCCCGAGTACTGATCCTTCGGTAACCAACTATGTGAGAATGGTCTATTTTCTGCTTGTTAACTAATCCTTAATCGCGGGCAGCACAATGGTACAGTGGTTAGCACTGTTGTCTCACGGCGCCGAGGTCCCAGGTTCGATCCTGGCTCTGGGTCATTGTCCGTATGGAGTTTGCACATTCTCCTCGTGTTTGCGTGGGTTTCGCCCCCACAACCCAAAGATGTGCAGGTTAGGTGGATTGGCCATGCTAAATTGCCCCTTAATTGGAAAAAATGTTGGGCACTCTAAAATTTAAAAAAGTAATCTTTAATCCATTTCAGAATATTACCTCCTATCCCATAGGCTTGAATTTTGCTAACCAACCTCCTGTGGGGAGCTTTCAAAGCCTTCTGAAAATCTAAGTACACTACCTTCAACAACTCCCCTTCTTCAATTCAGTTAGTAACATCCTCAAAAAAACTCCAACAGATTTGTCAAATATGACTTCCCATTCCTCAGTTACATTTCAAAAGCTAATTTGTTAACCAATATTCCTTTCATAAAACCAGTGACTATTTTTCGAATAATAGATTCCAGCATTTTGCTGACCAATGTTGTCAGGCTGACTGGCCTCTGTTGGTTCTCTGTTTTCTCTCTCCCTCCTTTGAACAACAAGGATACAATCGCTATCTTCCGATCCACTAAGAAAATTCTAGCATCCAAGAAATTCAGGGAATCCAAAACCAATTATCTACTTTCTCTGCAGTTGCCTTTTTCAAAATGCAAGTCATCTGGTCAAGAGAATTTTTTTTTTTTTTTTTAATATAATTTTTATTGGAATTTTTTACAGAAAATATAAAACATAACGACAAACAATGAAATGCAACAAAATAACCCATAATAACTGTGACACCCCAGACCGTATCGGCGCATGTATCACATCCCCCCACCCCCCCAACCCTAAAGAACAACAAAAGAACTTAAAAAATATTAAAATTAAATAAACAAACAGTCATTGTCGGCCCCCCCCTTTTCCCTCCCCGGGTTGCTGCTGCTGCTGTCCCCGTACCCTATCGTTGAGCCAGAAAGTCGAGAAAAGGCTGCCACCGCCTAAAGAACCCTTGTACCGACCCTCTCAGGGCGAATTTGACCTTCTCTAGCTTAATGAAACCCGCCATGTCATTGATCCAGGTCTCCATGCTTGGGGGCCTCGCATCCTTCCATTGTAGCAAGATCCTTCGCCGGGCTACTAGGGACGCAAAGGCCAGCACACCGGCCTCTTCGCCTCCTGCACTCCCGGCTCCACCCCAACCCCAAAAATCGCGAGTCCCCACCTGGCTTGACCCTGGATCCCACCACCCTCGACACCGTCCTCGCCACCCCCCTTCCAGAACTCCTCCAGTGCCGGGCATGCCCAGAACATATGGGCATGGTTCGCTGGACTCCCCGAGCACCTGACACACCTGTCCTCACCCCCAAGAACCTACTCATCCTCGTCCCAGTCATGTGGCTCGGTGCAGCACCTTGAATTGGATGAGGCTAAGCCGCGCACACGAGGAGGAAGAATTAACCCTCTCCAGGGCATCAGCCCATGTCCCGTCTTCGATCTGTTCCCCCAGTTCCCCCTCCCACTTCGTTTTCAGCTCCTCTACTGACGCCTCCTCCGCCTCCTGCATAACCTTGTAGATACCAGTGACGCCACTGTTTAAAAAAGGAGGTAGGCAGAAAGCAGGAAATTATAGGCCAGTGAGTTTAACTTCGGTAATAGGGAAGATGCTGGAATCTATCATCAAGGAAGAAATTGCGAGGCATCTGGATAGAAATTGTCCCATTGGGCAGACGCAGCATGGGTTTCGTAAAAGGCAGGTCGTGCCTAACTAATTTAGTGGAATTTTTTGAGGACATTACCAGTGCAGTAGATAACGGGGAGCCGATGGATGTGGTATATCTGGATTTCCAGAAAGCCTTTGACAAGGTGCCACACAAAAGGTTGCTGCATAAGATAAAGATGCAAGGCATTAAGGGTAAAGTAGTAGCATGGATAGAGGATTGGTTAATTAATAGAAAGCAAAGAGTTGGGATAAATGGGTGTTTCTCTGGTTGGCAATCAGTAGCTAGTGGTGTCCCTCAGGGATCCGTGTTGGGCCACAATTGTTCACAATTTACATTGATGATTTGGAGTTGGGGACCAAGGGCAATGTGTCCAAGTTTGCAGATGACACTAAGATGAGTGGTAAAGCGAAAGTGCAGAGGATACTGGAAGTCTGCAGAGGGATTTGGATAGGTTAAGTGAATGGGCTCGGGTCCGGCAGATGGAATACAATGTTGACAAATGTGAGGTTATCCATTTTGGTAGGAATAACAGCAAACGGGATTATTATTTAAACGATAAAATATTAAAGCATGCCGCTGTTCAGAGAGACTTGGGTGTGCTAGTGCATGAGTCACAGAAGGTTGGTTTACAAGTGATTAAGAAGGCAAATGGAATTTTGTCCTTCATTGCTAGAGGGATGGAGTTTAAGACTAGGGAGGTTATGTTGCAATTGTATAAGGTGTTAGTGCGGCCACACCTGGAGTATTGTGTTCAGTTTTGGTCTCCTTACTTGAGAAAGGACGTACTGGCGCTGGAGGGTGTGCAGGGGAGATTCACTAGGTTAATCCCAGAGCTGAAGGGGTTGGATTATGAGGAGAGGTTGAGTAGACTGGGACTGTACTCGTTGGAATTTAGAAGGATGAGGGGGGATCTTATAGAAACATTTAAAATTATGAAGGGAATAGATAGGATAGATGCGGGCAGGTTGTTTCCACTGGCGGGTGACAGCAGAACTAGGGGGCATAGCCTCAAAATAGGGGAAGTAGATTTAGAACTGAGTTTAGGAGGAACTTCTTCACCCAAAGGGTTGTGAATCTATGGAATTCCTTGCCCAGTGAAGCAGTTGAGGCTCCTTCATTACATGTTTTTAAGGTAAAGATAGATAGTTTTTTGAAGAATAAAGGGATTAAGGGTTATGGTGTTCGGGCCGGAAAGTGGAGCTGAGTCCACAAAAGATCAGCCATGATCTCATTGAATGGCGGAGCAGGCTGGAGGGGCCAGATGGCCTACTCCTGCTCCTAGTTCTTATGTTCTTATGTTCTTATATCAGATATCTTCCCCTCTCCGACCCAGACCCCCGAAAGCACCCTGTCGCTCACCCCCCTCGCGGGAAGCGAAGGGAATCCCTCCACCTGCCGCCTAGCAAATGCCTTTACCTGCAGATACCTGAACATGTTCCCCGGGGGGAGCCCAAATTTCTCCTCCAACTCCCCAGGCTCGCAAACCGCCCATCAATAAACAGGTCCCTCAGCTGTCTGATGCCCGCTCTGTGCCAACACTGAAATCCCCCATCAATGTTCCCCGGGACGAACCTATGGTTCCCCCTTAACGGAGCCTCCATCGAGCCCCCCACTTCTCCCCTATGTCGCCTCCACTGCCCCCAAATCTTGAGGGTAGCCGCCACCACCGGACTTGTGGTATACCTCGTAGGAGGGAACGACCACGGCGCCGTTACCAGGGCCCCCAGGCTTGTATCGCCACAGGACGCCCTCCTCCATCCGTTTCCATGCTGCCCCCTCCCCCTCCACTACCCACTTGCGCACCATCGACACATTGGCCGCCCAATAATACCCCGAGAGATTGGGTAACGCCAGCCCCCCACCATCTCTACCCCGCTCCAAGAAGACCCTCTTCACCCTCGGGGTCCCATGCGCCCAAACAAAGCTCATGATGCTGCTAGTCACCCTTCTAAAAAAGGCCCTAGGGATAAAGATGGGCAAACACTGAAAAAGTTACAAGAACCTCGGGAGAACCGTCATTTTGACGGACTGCACTCTACCCGCCAAAGATAGCGGCACCATGTCCCACCTTTTAAATTCTTCTTCCATCTGCTCCACCAGCCTGGTAAAATTAAGCTTATGGAGAGTCCCCCAACTCCTGGCCACCTGCACCCCCAGGTATCTGAAACTCTTCACTGCCCTCTTAAATGGGAGTCTCCCGATTCCCTCCTCCTGATCACCCGGGTGTACTACAAATACCTCACTCTTGCCTAAATTTAACTTATAGCCCGAGAAGCCCCCAAATTCCGCTAATAGCTCCATCACCCCCGGCATTCCCCCTTCTGGATCCGCCACATACAACAGCAGGTCGTCCGCATACAGCGATACACGATGTTCCTCCCCACCCCGCACCAGACCCCTCCATCTCCCTGACTCCCTCACGCCATAGCCAAAGGTTCAATCGCCAGTGCAAAGAGCAAGGGGGACAGGGGGCACCCCTGCCTGGTCCCACGGTAGAGCCTAAAGTACTCCGATCTCCTTCCATTGGTAACTACACTCGCCATCGGAGCCGCGTAGAGCAGCCTCACCCATTTGATGAATCCCTCCCCGAATCCGAACCGCTCCAGCACCTCCCACAGGTACCCCCACTCAACTCTATCAAATGCTTTCTCCGCATCCAGCGCCACCACTATCTCAACCTCCCCCCTCCACTGCCGGCATCATAATAACATTTAGTAGTCTCCGCACATTCGTGTTGAGCTGCCGTCCCTTGACAAATCCTGTCTGATCCTCATGTATCACCCCTGGCACACAGTCCTCTATCCTGGTGGCCAGGATCTTCGCCAGCAACTTAGCGTCAACATTGAGGAGCGAGATAGGCCTGTATGATCCACACTGCAAGGGGTCCTTATCCCGCTTCAGGATCAGAGAGATCAGTGCCCGCGACATCGTCGGGGGCAAAGCCCCCCCCTCCCATGCCTCATTGAAGGCTCGCACCAACAGGGGGCCCACCAGATCCGCATACTTTTTATAAAATTCCACCGGGAACCCGTCCGGCCCCGGCGCCTTACCTGACTGCATTTGCCCGATTCCCCTGACTAGCTCCTCCAACTCTATCGGCGCCCCCAGCCCCTCTACCAGCTCCTCTTGAACCCTTGGGAAGCATAGCCGGTTCATGAAGCTCTCCATCCCCCCTCTGCCCATCGGAGGTTCTGACCGGTACAGTTCCTCGTAGAAGTCCCTAAAGACCCCATTTACTTCTGTCCCCTTCTGCATTACATTCCCACCCCCATCCGTCACTCCGCCAATTTCCCTAGCCGCATCCCGCCTGCGGAGCTGATGCGCCAACATCCTGCTCGCCTTCTCCCCAAACTCATATACGCGCCCCTGCGACCATCCTCCACTGTGTCTCTGCCTTTCTGGTGGTCAACAAGTCAAATTTGGCCTGCAAACTACGCCGTTCCCCCAGCAACCCCTCCTCCGGTGCCTCCGCGTATCTCCTGTCCACATCCAGGAGCTCCCCCACCAGTCTCTCCCTCTCCTTCCTCTCCCTCCTTTCCCTATGGGTCCGTATGGAGATCAGCTCCCCCCGGATCACTGCTTTCAGAGCCTCCCAGACCATCCCCACCCGGACCACCCCCGTGTCGTTGGTATCAAGATACCCCTCAATACTTCCCCGGACCCTCCTACACACCTCCTCATCAGCCAGCAGCCCCACATCCAGGCGCCAGAGCGGGCGCTGGTCCCGCGCCTCCCCCATCTCCAGATCAACCCAGTGCGGAGCATGGTCTGAAATTGCTATGGCCGAATACTCTGCATCCTGCACCTTCGGGATCAATCCCCTGCTCAGGATGAAAAAATCTATTCGGGAATAGACCCTATGGACATGGGAGAAAAAGGAATACTCCCGCGCTCTCGGCCCTCCCAAACCTCCAGGGATCCACCCCTCCCATCTGGTCCATAAACCCCCTCAGTACTTTGGCCGCCGCCGGTCTCCTACCCGTCCTTGAACTGGACCGGTCCAGTGTGGGATCCAGCACTGTGTTAAAGTCTCCCCCATGATCAAGCCCCCTGCCTCCAGGTCCGGAATGCGGCCCAACAAGCGCCTCATGAAGCTGGCATCATCCCAATTCAGGGCATATACATTAACCAGCACCACCTTCTCTCCCTGCAGCCTACCCTTCACCATAATATATCTGCCCTCCTTGTCCGACACCACCTCAGCCGCCTCGAACGCCACCCTCTTCCCCACCAGAATCGCCACCCCCCGGTTCTTCGCGTCCAATCCTGAGTGAAAAACCTGCCCCACCCACCCCTTCCTCAGACGAACTTGGTCCGCCACCTTTCAAGTGGGTCTCCTGGAGCATAGCCACGTCCGCCTTCAGCCCCTTCAGATGAGAAATTACCCTAGTTCTCTTAACCGGCCCATTCAGCCCCCTCACGTTCCAGGTAATCAGACGGATCAGAGGGCAACCTGCCCCTCTCCCCCGCCGGCTAGCCATAGCTTATCGACTGCTCGCCCCAGGCCACCTCGCCCCGCCTGACCCGTTCCCCATGGCGATAACGCCTCTCCTCTACCCCCCCCGGCCCATGCCAGCTCCTTCCTGGCCATTCCAGCAGCAACCCGGTATCCCCCCCCACCCAGGACCCCTCCTAGCCGCGACGCACCCTCCATGGTACTTTCGTGAGTCAGCTGACTTCTGCTGACCCGGCGGCTCCTGCCAAAACCCATCTCCTCCCGGCATGGGGTCATCCCCCTCTTGCCACACCTCCTTGGCCCCGCTTCAGCGTGGGAAAGAAAACCAGTAGAGGCCACGCCCCCATCTCCAGCTCCGCCCCCCCTGCCCCGCAGCGCGGACAACCAGAGGAAAGCCCGCGCTTTCACACTGCCACACCCCACCCTTCTGACGCAGCTCCTCAAAATCCAGTTTCACCCCAACCCCCAGCCCCGTACCGAAGAGAACATATAAAGCACATGCCCCCAACGTTCCCCACTTACCCCACACCCATACCCAACAGACAAACCCACCCGGAAAGAGAGCAAAAAGAAAACCAGCATAAAAAAAACACATGTCAAAATTGAAGAACAGCAACAGCAAAAACAGCAACGGCCATAGCGTGTCCCCAGACCCTAGTTCGAGTCCAGCTTCTCCGCCTGTACAAAGGCCCACGCCTCCTCCAGGGACTCGAAGTAGTGGTGCCGGTCCTTATATGTCACCCACAGACGCGCAGGCTGCAGCATTCCAAATCTGACCTGCTTGGCATGCAGCACCGCCTTCGTCCGGTTGAACCCGGCCCGCCGCTTTGTCACCTCCGCACTCCAGTCCTGGTAGATTCGCACGATCGAATTCTCCCACTTGCTGCTCCTCTCTTTCTTGGCCCAGCGCAGCACACACTCCCGGTCACTAAATCGATGGAACCGCACCAGCACCGCCCGCGGGGGTTCATTTGCCTTAGGCCTCCTGGCCAGCACTCTGTGAGCTCCCTCCAGCTCCAGGGGCAAATGGAAGGACCCCGCCCCCATCAACGAGCTCAACATCGTGGTCACGTACGACGGGAGATCCGACCCTTCCAGCCCCTCCGCCAGGCCCAGGATCCTCAAATTCTTTCGCCTCGTGCGAACGTCCAGCTCCTCCAAGCGGTCTTGCCACTTTTTGTGAAGTGCCTCGTGCAACTCCACTTTCCCCGCGAGGACCACGGCCTCCTCCTCCCTCTCAGCGGCCTGCTGCTGCAATTCCCGAATAGACGCCTCCTGGGCCGCCTGGGTCCCAAGCAGCTTGTTGGTAGTCGCATTCAGGGAGTCCAGCAACTCAGCCTTCAGCTCCGCAAAACAGCGCAGAAGAGAGGCCTGCTGCTCCTGCGCCCACTTCCACCAGTCCTTGGGTGTTCCGCCGGCCGCCATTTTGTCCTGCTTCCTCCGCTTTTCTTGGGGAGCTGCTGCAGCTTTTCCTTTGCCCCACTCCGGGTGAGCACCATAAATTATGGGGAATGCGCCTCTAGACACCTTCCCCCACTGGGATTCGTTGAGACAGCACTGTTTGAGGCCCTCAAATCGGCCCAAAAGTCCTTAAGTAGCGGGAGCTGCGGTGCCGCACCTACAAAGCCGATTTTCTGACCGCTCCACTCCTAGTCCAGGCCATCCACCGGTGGAGAATCTGAGAAGGAGTGTTCCCCCACGGGGAAAAGCCCAAACAGCACCACTGCGAGCCCTTAAAAGAGCCCCAAAGTCCGAAAATAGTGGGAGCCACTGAACGTGCGGCTTAGCTCCGCATCACCGCTACCGGAAGTCCGTCTCCGCTTCTTCAATGGCCTTGGTGAGATCTTTTCACAGTTCTTCCCTCTGCTGCTGGAATTCAGCTTTCATAAAGGCCCTCAGGTCAGCTTGAGACCTATAAACTGGCCCTTCCCCCGCTAGCATGCTTGCTTTTGTTTGTTGCTGTTCAGACAAATCCTGCACTGTTTCTAAGGGTCTGATAACCAAGAAACATCCTATTCCTGGGGGAAAATACTCCTTGAACATTCACCCACGCCTTTTCATCGAAATTCCAACCCGTGCTGCCCAAAAAAGAGCTCTTTTCTGCAATCTTAGGCAGGAGCTGCCTGTGTGTGCACACTCACTCCATAATGCACACCCGGAAGTCTCTGGTCAAGAGAATTTGTCAACTTTCAGTCACATTAATTTCTCCAGTACTTTTCTTTACTGATAATTATATTTTTCCTCGCTCTTATTGGACTCTTTCTTCCCCAAAGGTCCTGGGATATTCTTTTCATCTTCTACTGTGAAGACACACACAAAATGGTTGGATGGGGTTGCCGTGTTGAGGGGATAGGGTGGAGGTATGGGCTTAGGTAGGGTGCTCTTTCCAAGGGCCGGTGCTGACTTGATGGGCCAAATTGCCTCCTTTTACACTGTAATTTCTATGTAAAATATGTAGCACACAAGGTTAGAAGTGAAATTGGCAGCAATGGGGAGGGTGCAGCCATCCCACCCCCACAAATAGCTCTGTCTTTGACACACTTTCTGTTATAGGTGGGTTCCATCAGGTCCAAGAAAACTACATTAATACAACACAGAATCATAGAATCCCTAGAGTGCAGGAGGCCATTCAGCCCATAGAGTCTGCACTGACCCTCTAAAAGAGCCCACTCCTACATCCTATCCCCACAACCCTACCCTAGCTGTGCATCATTGGACATCTTTAGCATGGCCAATCCATCTACCTGTATACTTTGGAAAACCAGAGCACCCAAAAGAAACCCACTCAGGGGAGAACATACAGATTCCACAAGAGTCAGCTGAGGCCGGAATTAAGCCCAGGTTCCTGACGCTGTGAGGCAGCACTGCTAACCCCTGTGCCACTGTGCTGCCCCTTGTGTGACATAGCAAGGGAGAAATTTCCAACAGCTCTATCTATTTGGTGGATGATGCGCTTGACAAGCAGGGATGAAAGAGATTGAGGGATGCATACTATTAACTGCAATTTTAGAAACAGCTCCTGAGGAAGGAGAGGCATATACCGTGAGAGGTGTCAAGAGTTTAAGAAGGTGAATCTGAAAGGGACAAAATGGTGAAATATGAAAGATTTAGCAACGTGTTGTGCAAGAACAATTCAGGGTACTATCTGCAAGACGACAAACAAATGCCTGTGGAGAGAAGCTTACATTAGGAAGATTGATTGGGGGGGAGGGGGGGGAAGAAGAGAGAGAGAGAGAGAGAAGATTGCAGATAGTGACCTGCGGCTGTGATGAAATGGATTACAGGAGATTGTTGACCACATGACTAATGATCAGCAAACAGGGATTCAATTAGACTGGATTAAATGTGACCAAAGCAGAGTTGATGAGACAGTATAAAACCCGAATCAAAGCACAGTTATAAAAATAGAAAAGGCTGCAAAATACTCAGCACGTCTGGCAGCACCTGTGGAGAGAGAAACAAGAGTTTGCCTGACTCCTTCAGAGCAAAAGAGAGAAAAATGTGAAGGATTTTCTACTTCAGAGGGTGGAGCAAAATAGGTCAGTGATGGATGTGAACTGTGGGGAGATTTGACAGTAAATGTAAGTCTATTGGCCTACCTCTTCCCTGTAGACAAACGTTGAAGCTGCGTCTGCATTCCTTTCTACTGACCAACAGCTCCAGAGTAGGATCCTCCACATACTTCTCATCAACCTCCAAGATTTCAACTACCAGCCACTGCCACTCCCCTCTTTCCTCCCTATCCACCTGCGCCTTATACGAGATGATTTTACCCCTCACCACCGACTTCAGCGCCTCCCAAACCACCGATGTCGAGACCTCCCCCATTCTTTTTAAACCCCACATAATAGTCAATCACCTTTGCCATCCTCACACAGAAACTCGGATCCACAAGTTGCCCCACATCCAACCTCCACGCCGGCCTCTGTGCAGGCCTCCTCTCCAGGACCACATCCAACCTCCACGCTGGCCTCTGTGCAGGCCTCCTCTCCAGGACCACATCCAACCTCCACGCCGCCCTCTGTGCAGGCCTCCTCTCCAGGACCACATCCAACCTCCACGCCGGTCTCTGTGCAGGCCTCCTCTCCAGGACCACGTCCAACCTTCATCCCGGTCACTGTGCAGGCCTCCTCTCCAGGACCACATCCAACCTTCACCCCGGTCTCTGTGCAGGCCTCCTCTCCAGGACCACATCCAACCTCCACGCCGGCCTCTGTGCAGGCCTCCTCTCCAGGACCACATCCAACCTTCACGCCGGCCTCTGTGCAGGCCTCCTCTCCAGGACCACATCCAACCTTCACCCCGGTCTCTGTGCAGGCCTCCTCTCCAGGACCACATCCAACCTCCACCTTGGTCTCTGTGCAGGCCTCCTCCCCAGGACCACATCCAACCTCCACGCCGGTCTCTGTGCAGGCCTCCTCCCCAGGACCACATCCAACCTCCACGCCGGTCTCTGTGCAGGCCTCCTCTCCAGGACCACATCCAACCTTCACCCCAGTCTCTGTGCAGGCCTCCTCTCCAGGACCACATCCAACCTCCACGCCGGCCTCTGTGCAGGCCTCCTCTCCAGGACCACATCCAACCTTCACCCCGGTCTCTGTGCAGGCCTCCTCCCCAGGACCACGTCCAACCTCCACGCCGGCCTCTGTGCAGGCCTCCTCCCCAGGACCACATCCAACCTTCACCGCGACCTCTGTGCAGGGCTCCTCCCCAGGACCACATCCAACCTTCATCCCGGTCACTGTGCAGCCCTCCTCTCCAGGACCACATCCAACCTCCACCCCGGTCTCTGTGCAGGCCTCCTCTCCAGGACCACATCCAACCTCCACGCCGGCCTCTGTGCAGGCCTCCTCTCCAGGACCACATCCAACCTGCACGCTGGCCTCTGTGCAGGCCTCCTCTCCAGGACCACATCCAACCTTCACCCCGGTCTCTGTGCAGGCCTCCTCTCCAGGACCACATCCAACCTTCACCCCGGCCTCTGTGCAGGCCTCCTCTCCAGGACCACATCCAACCTTCACCCCGGCCTCTGTGCAGGCCTCCTCTCCAGGACCACATCCAACCTCCACCTTGGTCTCTGTGCAGGCCTCCTCTCCAGGACCACGTCCACCAAATGCAGAGCATGATCCTAAATGACAATCGCTGAGTGTTCTGCTCTCCTCACTCCCGACAACAACCATCTCATAATAAAGAAAGCAATCCACGAGTATACACAATACACTGGCAAAAAAAAGGAATAATTCTCTGCCCCCTGGATGTAAGGACCGCCACGGGTCTGCTCCCCATCTCCTAAACACTGCCAACATCCTACTTCTCGCTCCCCCCCCCCCCGCCGGTCACACCCCCCCCCAAAAGGGGTCAACATGCACGGCTTAAATCGATCCATCTTTGGATGCAACACTGTATTTAAATACCCACCAAAAATTTACTGATGCGTGTCCAGACTTCGTATGCTGCCAACATCCTCATCATAAATCCTACATCATACCAATTCGGGGAAAACACGCCAACCAACACCACCAACGTTCCCTCCAAAGCACCCCTTACTGTAATGTATCTGCCCCCGTGATCTGCCACCACCTTCTCCATCAGAAGCATAACTCTCTTACCCACTAATACCGCTACCCCACACACACCCCCCACCACACGGGCTCTGCTATCAAAGCCCGAGTGGAACATCTGACTCACCCAACCCTTCCGAAGCCTAATCCGGTCCTTCACCCTCAAACGGCCTCCGCAACAGAACCACATCGGCTCTCAAGCTCTTCAAATACGAGAAGACTCTCTCCCGCTTCACAAGACTGCCCAATCCCCGCACGTTCCACATTACCATTCAGACTGGAGTCTCTCAACAACCACCCCTCTGCTCCTGCCATGACCACAGGCCTCAGACCCACCCCATACCCGAGTCAGCCAGTTACCCCTCTCCCTTCCCAGAAATCTCCCAACCACTTCCTTTCGAAACAGCTCCTCTCTGCATACTCCTCAACCCTCTCCATTCATACTTCCTAGGCCCGTGGCCCCTCGCCACACCTCACTCCTGTTCACCAGAGCCAATTCCACCCCCCCCCACATACCTCGTACAAACCCCCCCCCCCCACACATAGCCTTTCTAAACCAGCCAAACTGGATAAACCCAAAACAAAAGAGGGAAACAATCCCCCGTCCCAACACACTATCCCACCGTCACAAGCCATCCACTCCCAACCACAACGTAAGAAAATAAAGTCCAAACTCAGTTCAGTCCCATTCTTCAACCCTCACGAACGTCTCTGCCGCCATCTCAATAGCCCCTAGTTAAGCGTGACTCTCACCACCGCGAACCGCACATTACTCTTATAGAGCACCACCTTCGCTGTGTTAAAGGCTGCCCATCGTCATGCCACCTCCACCATAGCGTCCTGGTATATACAAATATCACTGCCTTTCCACCTCACCTCCCGACTCTGCTTGGACCATCTCAGGACGTTCTCCTTCATCTGATAGCAGTGTAAACAGACTATCACAGCTCTTGGTGGGCCATTTGCCTTTGGCTTCAGTCAAGAGTGACCACGATCCTGTCCACCTCAAAGAGGGAGGTGTTCTCCTCCTCCCCCAACAACTAGGCGAAGATCTCTGCATAGAACCCCTCCGGCCTTCAGTCCTTCAACACCTCATGTAGTCCCACGATTTGAACTTTCTGCTGTTGTGCCCTGTTTGCCAGGTCCCCTAGTTTGGCTCTTAGCCCTTTATTACTTTCTTCCACCTTCCACAGCTCCCCTCCCATTAGGCAAGCTGGTCGCCGTGCCGTGACAATGCCTCCTCCACCCCCCTTCAACACCTCTCCCTGCTCTCGTACCACCGTCAACGTTTTTCCAAGAGCCTCCTTCATCAGGCCAACGCATCGTTCACGAACTGTTTGAGAGTTCCCATCTCTCCTTCCCATGGCACTCAAAATGCTTGGCAAACTGGCGCTCAAACCATCACCTCAGCCAGCGTGTCCACCATAACGGCAGCTGCCCACCTAGCAAACTTTCCCCAACCATCTTTCTTCCCACAGCACTCTGCTTACCACAGCTTTACTGGAGACCATTCATATAATATTCTCCCCAGAAACTGTGAAAATGGCTAAAAAAAAATGGAAGCTCTAGCAGGAGCCACCCAACGTGTGCCCCCCACCTACACGTCGCCACCGGAGGTCCTCATAAATTAATCTTTAAGATCTCTTAAAGAACATAAGAACTAGGAGCAGGAGTAGGCCATCTGGCCCCTCGAGCCTGCTCCGCCATTCAATGAGATCATGGCTGATCTTTTGTGGGCTCAGCTCCACTTTCCACCCCAACACCAGAACCCTTAATCCCTTTATTCTTCAAAAAAACTATCTTTATCTTGAAAACATTTAACGAAGGAGCCTCAACTGCTTCACTGCGCAGGGAATTCCATAGATTCACAACCCTTTGGGTGAAGAAGTTCCACCTGAGCTCAGTCCTACATCTACTTCCCCTTATTTTGAGGCTATGCCCCCTAGTTCTGCTTTCACCTGCCAGTGGAAACAACCTCTCCGCATCTATCCTACCTATTCCCTTCATAATTTTAAATGTTTCTATAAGATTCCTCCGCATCCTTCTAAATTCCAATGAGTACAGTTCCAGTCTACTCATAGACTGGAACTCCTCTCGTAATCCAACCCCCTCAACTCTGGGATTAACCTAGTGAATCTCCTCTGCACACCCTCCAGTGCCAGTACGTCCTTTCTCAGGTAAGGAGACCGAAACTGAACACAATACTCCAGGTGTGGCCTCACTAACACCTTATACAATTGCAGCGTAACCTCCCTAGTCTTAAACTCCATCCCTCTAGCAATGAAGGACAAAATTCCATTTGCCTTCTTAATCACCAGTTGCACCTGTAAACCAATTTTTTGCGACCCATGTACAGCGGCATGTTTTAATATTTTATCACTTAGATAATAATCCCATTTGATGTTATTCCCACCAAAATGGATAACCTCACATTTGTCGACATTGTATTCCATCTGCCAGGCCCTAGCCCATTCACTTAACCTATCGAAATCCCTTTGCAAAATTCCAGTATCCTCTACCCATTTTGCTTTACCATTCATCTTAGTGTCGTCTGCAAACGTGGACACATTGCATTTGGTCCCCAACTCCAAATCATCTATGTAAATTGTGAACAATTGTGGGCCCAACACTGATCCCTGAGGGACACAACTAGCTACTGATTGCCAAACAGAGAAACACCCATTAATTACCACTCTTTGCTTTCTATTAATTAACCAATCCTCTATCCATGCTACCACTTTACTCATAACGCCATGCATCTTTATCTGATGCAGCAACCTTTTGTGTGGCACCTTGTCAAAAGCTTTCTGGAAATCCAGATATACCACATCCATTGGCTCCCCGTTATCTACCGCACTGGTAATGTCCTCAAAACATTCCACTAAATTAGTTAGGCATGACCTGCCCTTTATGAACCCATGCTGCATCTGTTCAATATGATCCTCTCCCTTATTTCCTTAGATATCCAAAGTCGTTTTCCCTCTTTCTACCGTCCTTCCTTTTTGTTGGTCCTTTTTGCCGAGCACTGTGACAAATCGCTTGGAAGGTTCTCCACTGTTCACCATAAAGTCTTTGCTCCCAGTCTCATAGCCAGCTCTTCCCTCATTCCGTTGTAATCTCCTTTGTTTAAACACAAAACACAAGTGTTTGATTTTACCTTCTCACCCGCCATCTGTGTTTTAAATTCCACCATATTGTGATCACTCCTTCCGGGAGGATCCCTCACTATAAGACCATTAATCAATCCCGTCTCATTACACAGGACCATATCTAGGATTGCTTATTCCCTCGTAGGTTCCATTACATACTGTTCTAGGAAACTGTCACAGATACATTCTATAAACTCCTCCCCAAGGCTGCCTTGACGACCTGGCTAAACCAATCGACATGTAGATTAAAATCCCCGATTATAACTGCTGTACAATTTATACATGCATCAGTTATTTCTTTGTTTATTGCCCGCCCCACCGTAATGTTACTATTTGGTGGCCTATAGACTACTCCTATCAGTGACTTTTTCGCCTTAATATTCCTGATTTCCACCCAAATCTCCATAGCGCCAATGTCATCCTTCACTACTGCCCGGATGTCATCCTTAAATAACAGAGCTACACCACCTCCCTTACCATCCACTCTGTCCTTCCGAATAGTTTGATACCCTTGGATATTTAACTCCCAGTCATGACCATCCTTTAACCATGTTTCAGTAATGGCCACTAAATTATAGTCATTCACGATGAATTGCGCCATCAACTCATTTACCTTGTTCCGAATACTATGAGAATTCAGGTAAAGTACACTTATGTTGGCTTTTATACCTCCGTTTTGAATCTTAACACCTCTATCGGTAGCCTCTCCTAAGTTATTTTTCCTTTTAACTTTTCTCCTAATTTTCCTTATCGTTGAACCCATATCTTCATGTAATAACCTACTGCTTCACTTTCCATTTATGTTTTTACTTCCCGTTTTATTCCTTTTAGTATTACTGGGCCCCTCAGTCACTGTATCCTGTACTGTGGCCCTTTTTGTTTTTTGACTATGTCTTCTCTGCCTTACACTTTTCCCCTTACTGCCTTTTGTTTCTATCCCCGTTCTACTTCCCTCCGACTTCCTGTATCGGTTCCTATCCCCCTGCCACATTAGTTTAAACCCTCCCCAACAGCACTAGCAAACCCCTCCCCCCCAACCAGGACACAGGAAAGAGGAGCAATTCATAACACATGGTGTTCTGGGCTTTATTAATCGGGGCTTAGAGTATAAGAGCAAGGAGGTTAAGCTGAATTTATACAACACTAGTTATATCTCAGCTAGAATATTGTGTACTGTTCCGGATACCACACAATAGGGAAGGAAATGAACCCAATCGAGAATGCAGAAGAGCTTTACAGAAATCCAGTGTTGAGAAACTTCAGTTATGAAGACAGATTGGAGGGGTTGGAACTGTTCTCCTTGGGGAGAGGTGTGATGAACATCGGAATTTCAGATATATTGTATTATATGTATTTGGTGCAGTAAGGGTTGAAAGCCCGTCGTTAAAGGGAGGAGCCAGGGGCTGAAACAGTTTCTGGATGTTCAGTTCTATATTGGGATGTGAACAGACAAGAAGCTGTGCTCTCAGTATAGTGAGGTTAGATCTGTCTCTAGCAGTTTCTTTCAAAACAGTTCAATTAAAGATTTGATTGAGGACGGACCAGGAGCAACTGATTTCAAGAGTGAGTTAAAAGATTGGCCTATGAACGGGATCGGGGCAATTTCAAATGCTGGCAGTTTAAACAGTAGTTGAGACAGACAAGAATCTGCAAGCTGGGTACTGAAGGATATCGCTTTCTCAAAGTGGTCTGTCCAAGACATCTGTTTCAGCAAGTCTTCCCGAGTCTGCCAAGTGGACTGTGACAGAGTTGGGTTTTGTTTGAGTGAAGAAAAAGATAGCAGTTGGGATTGTTACATTTTTTTTTTGGTATTTTATTAAATACATTTAGAGTATCCAATTATTTCTTTTCCAATTATGGGCCAATTTAGCGTGGCCAATCCACCTAACCTGCCCATCTTTCAGTTGTGGGGGTGAAACCCACGCAGACATGGGGAGAATGTGGAACTCCACACGGACAGTGATCCAGGGCCGGGATTCGAACCCGGGCCCTCAGCACCGCAGTCCCAGTGCTAACCACTGTGCCACAATTGTTCCATTGTATTATGAAGCATTGTTTAACAGGTAATGGAAAGTTATTTGTCTTTAGGACAAAGACAGAGAGGACAAAGAAAAGTATAGCACAGGAACAGGCCCTCCAGCCCTCCAAGCCTGTGCCGATCATGATGCTCTAACTAAAAACAAAACTTTCTGTCCCTAATCAGTCCATATCCCTCTATTTCCTCCCTATTCACGTACCCAGATGCTTCTTTCAAAGTTAGTAATACTGAGTTTGTAATAAACTTTGTTTTAATATAACATATCCCCAAGAGGAAATTTGATAGGGATGTTCAAATTCATGAGAAGGCTGCCCAGAGTAGGTAGGGAGAAACTGTTTCCTGCTCGCAAAAGGATCAAGAATGAGTGCACAGATTTAAAGTGATTTCTAAAGAAGTACCTGATGTGAGAAAAAACATTTTTACACAATGAGTGGTTCGGGTTTGGAATGCACTGCCTGGAAGTGTTTTGTAGGCAAGTTCAATTGAGGAATTCAAGAGGTAATTAGCTAATTATTTGAATAGTAACAATGTGCAGGGGTATGGGGAAAAGGCAGGGGAATGGCACAGTCATGCTGCTCTTTTGGAGAGCCAGTGTAGACTTGATGGGCCAAATGGCCTTTCAGCACAGTATGTCATGTGAGAGTGCCTTTAAGAAATGGGTGTTTAAGAAATGCACCTTTAAGAAATGGAGCTGCTCATGTTACTGGAGTGATGTCAGAGTGTGGCAGGAGCTGAGCTCTACTTCTGCTTTTTAGTTTCAGTTTGAGAAAAAGCTTGGGTGTGTCTGTGTTTTTCATTGTGCTGCATCTGAAGTTTAAACAAAGAGTTTTTTTGATCTCTGCCATCCAAAGGCTATCTATAGATCATTTGGTGAACCCAGAATTGTAAACGGTCTCAGTATTGAATGTAAACCTAATGTGCTCCTGTTTGAAGGTTTGTTAAGTCTTTTGGATATTAAAAGGGTTACTTAGTGTTGTATTCTTTGGGGGGGGTGCTTTTGATTTACTGGTTGCTAAGATGTTCACTGTTTGTTTTAGAAAGGTTAACTTGCGTTCATAGAATAAATATTGTTTTGATTTAAAAAAATAACTTTTCCATTTCTGAAGTTCAATTGTTCTGGAGTGGGCCGTGTGCTCCCCATACCACAATCTATTAAAAGTTGTGGGTCAGGTGAACTCTATGATACACTTTGGGGTTCTTCAAAACCTGACCCATAACAATTGGGGGCTCGACGTGGATAAAAGTCTATCTATTGGATTGGCTTAGTGAACCTAAAGGCAGTGAGGGGTGAGCATATTGTGGTTGCTTTTCAGGTGTGGTATTTTATTTTAAGTAGGGTGTGTGTTGTGGACAATGGCTCTTTCAGAGACTCTGAAGTTTTTGGGGGTGGAGACGGTCACACGCAGTACCTTACGGACAGAGACTAAAAGCAGACTGTTAGATTTGGCCAAAACATTGCAGTTAACATTACCTGACAAAATGAGAAAGAATGAGGACATTATGGCGGTGGCTAAGCATTTAAAATTGCCTGAGGTACAGTTTGACTCATTGGAAATGGCAAAAATTCAATTGCAAATTAAATAAATGGAACATGAGAAATAATTAAAGCAGCTTGAATACGAAAGAGATAGAGAGGAAAAAGAAAGAGAAAGGGAGATACAGATCAGGGAAAAAGGTAAAAGAGAGTTTGAACTTCAGAAAATGGCCATGAAGCACGAGTCAGTTAAAACTGGCAGGCATAAAGTGAAACGTACAGTTGGATGATAGTTTGAGGATAGTGAGAAGGAGCGTTTAAGTCGAAAGCGTGGTGTGGATCTATTTAAATATGTCCAAGCATTGCCACGGTTTCACGAGGAGGTAGAAGCCTTTTTCATTTCATTTGAAAGGTAGCTAAACAAATGAAATGGCCACAGGACATGTGGGTATTATTGATTCAAACAAAGCTGGTAGGTAGGGCTAGTGAAGTGTTTGCACCACTATCAGAGGAGGTATCTGAGTCGTATGAGGAGGTGAAAAAATCCATCTCAGGCGCATATGAACTAGTGCCTGAAGCTTACAGACAAAGGTTTAGAAATTTAAGGAAAAAATTTGGTCAAACAGACATGGAGTTTGAAAGAATCAAACAGAGTAATTTTGATAGGTGGATAAGGGCTTTGAAAATTGACCAAACGTATGAAGTTCTCAGAGAAATTATACTTTTGGAGGAGTTTAAAAATTCAATTCCTGATATAGTGAGAAGTCATGTGGAAGAACAGAGGGTTAAAACTGCGGGATTAGCAGCAGAAATGGCAGATAATTATGAATTAGTTCATACATCATTGTGAGGGATAGAAACTGGGGACATGAGAAATACTCAAGTGGTAGGAGGTAAAGGTGATCTGATGGGAGATAATAAGGAGAGTGTACCTCAGACTAAAAAAAGAAATCCAGGAGGGTGGAAGAGACATGAAGTTTCAAATGTTTTCACTGTAATAAACTAGGCCATGTAAAGTCACAGTGTTGGTGGTTAAAGAAAAGCACTGGGAAGGCTGATGTAGAGAAACAGGATAAGATAGTGGGGTTTGTTAAAGTGGTAAAGGAAAGCCCAAGTGAAGCGAAGGAGGTGCAAAAGATTGTGCAGACTGTTCAAGAGGTGATTGATAAAAAGGTGCCAGATGTCTTTAAAGAATTTACTTGTGTGGGTAATGTTTTCTCATGTGTATCGAGGGAGCAGGTAAAGAAGTCACAATTTTAAGAGATACGGGAGCTAGTAAATCTTTAATGGTAAGAGATGGGGAGTTATGCTGCTTGGGAAGAATGTTGCCAGAAAAGGTGGTAATATGTGGAATTCAGGGTGAGAGGAGTAGCGTTCCATTATATAAGGTACGGGTGGAAAGTCCAGTGAAGAGTGGTGAAGTGGTAGTAGGAGTAATAGAGAAACTATCTTGTCCAGGAATACAGTTTATCTTGGGTAATGATATAGCTGGATTGCAGATGGGAGTGATGCCTTCTGTGGTTGATAAGCCAGTAGAACATCAGACAACTGAAGTGTTGAAGGACGAATATCCTGGGATTTTTCCGGATTGTGTAGTAACAAGGTCACAAAGTCACGGGTGAAGAGAAGAGGAGAAATCGACGAGTGAAGATGTAGTTGAAGTGCAATTATCAGAAACAATTTTTGATCAGATGGTTGAAAAAGAACAATAACAGGTGGAGGATGAGGCGGATATTTTTAGTTTAGGAAAATTGGCGGAGTTACAACAGAAAGATATAAAAATAGAACGGATGTAGCAGAAATCATACATGGAAGAGGAACCTGAGTGTATACCAGAGTGTTATTACCGTAAAAGTAATGTCTTGATGAGAAAATGGAGACCTTTACATATGCAGGCGGATAGTTCCTCAAGTAGTATTGACGGTAGGGTATAGAAAGGAGGTGTTGCGAGTTGCACGAGGTGCCAGTGGGAGGTCATTTGGGAATAAGAAAAACTGAAGCTAAAATCCAGAAACATTTTCATTGGCCTGGACTACATAAAGATGTAGTTAAATTTTGTCAATCATGCCACACATGTCAAATGATAGGGGAACCTCAAGCAGTGATAAAACCAGCTCCCTTAGTACCCATTCCAGCATTTGAGGAACCTTTTACAAGGGTCTGAATTGATTGCGTAGGACCGCTTTCTAAACCAAAAACTGGGAATCAATATTTTATCACTATAATGGATGGGCCTACTGGGTTTCCAGAGGCCATTCCAGTACGTAATATTACAGCTAAAAAGATTGTGGAGGAGTTACTTAAATTCTTTGCTAGATATGGACTACCCACAGAAATACAATCGGATCAAGGATCAAATTTTACCTCAAGGTTATTCAAAGAAGTAATGGATAGCTTAGGAATAAAACAATTTAAATCAACTGCGTACCATCCAGAATCGCAGGGAGCATTAGAAAAGTGGCATCAGACATTAAAGACATTGTTGAGGGCTTATTGTCAAGATTATCCAGAGGATTGGGATAAAGGAATTCCATTTGTACTGTTTGCCATTAGGGATGCACCTAATGAGTCAACAAATTTAGTCCTTTTGAACTAATTTTTGGTCATGAGGCAAGAGGACCACTTAAATTGATTAAGGAAAAATTGGTGGGTGAGAAATCGGAAATTACATTGTTGGATTACATGTCAAATTTTAGGGAACGATTAAATGGAGTAGGTGAATTGGCTAGACAACATTTAAAAGTTGCACAAAATGTGATGAAACGGGTCACGGACAAGAAATCCAAAGTTCATAGTTTTGCCAGTGGAGATAAAGTTTTAGCGTTGTTACCAGTGGTAGGTGAACCTTTAAAAGCAAGGTTTTGTGGATCATTTCAGATTGAAAGTAAATTAAGTGAGGTGAATTATGTGGTAAAAACACCAGATAGAAGGAAGACTCACCAAGTGTGTCATGTGAATATGCTTAACAGGTACTTTGAAAGGGAAGGACAGAAAAAGGAAGTTTTAATGATTCTGACTCAAAGTGACAAACCAAATCCAGATGACTGTGAATTTGACATACCTCAAATTAAATTGGAAAAGGAGGATATTCTGAAAAATTGAGACAAATCGTTGAGTTGCCTTCCAGAGGAAAAACACTGACCTGAAGAAGTTATTGATATCACGTGGCAAGTTTGTGGAGATAAATTGGGAAGTACTAAAATGGCTATACAAGATGTAGATGTGGAAAATGCTGTTCCAATCAAACAGCATCCATACAGACTTAACCCTTTAAAATTGGCACCGGTTAAGAAAGAGATTGAGAGTATGCTTAAAAATGGCATAATTGAAGTGGGTTTCAGCCAATGGAGCTCACCCATAGTGATGGTGCATAAACCAGACGGTACCCAACGGTTGCATGTGTGGACGATAGAAAGGTTAATACAGTGACAAGAACGGACTCTTATCCTATCCCACATTTGGAGGATTGCATTGAGAAAGCGGGACAATCAGCTTTTATTTCTAAACTGGATTTACTTAAAAGGTTACTGGCAGGTACCTTTATCCGACAGGGCGAAGGAGATTTCAGCTTTTGTGACTCCAGATGCTATATACCATTTCAAAGTTATACCGTTTGGCATGAAAAACGCCCCAACCACATTTCAACGGTTAACTAACAAAGTTGTTTCAGGATTACCCAATTGTGCGGTATACATCGACGATCTCATAATTTTCAGCCCGACATGGAAAGAAGAGTTAAAACATCTGATGGAGTTATTCAATCGACTTCAGGAGGCGGGTTTGGTGATAAATCTAGCCAGAAGTGAAATTGGAAAAAGCCCAAGTCACTTTCCTTGAGTTTCCGATACCCTCGAGACGAAGGGAAATAATGCAATTTCTTGGCATGAGTGGATTTGATCGAACATTGGTCAAAGATTTTTGTAGCGTGGTTGCTCCACTGATGGACTTGCTGATGAACCGTCAAAAATTTCAATGAACAGCGGTCTTTCGACAGGCATTTGACTGCCTGAAAGCTGTGATAACCAATGCTCCTGTGTTGGACTTGCAAGGAACTCTGTGATCAGATTGAATTAAAATACCTGACTTTAAAGAGAAATATTGAGGCGTAGAGAAATGGACGGATCGTGCAGAGAACTTCTTGTTCAGAGACTTAATCAAGAAGAATTTCAGTTGGAGGAAGAAGAACGGAGAAATGGGCTTTTCACAGTAGCTTCATTTGAAGCCTACTTGTGACGATAAGCGCTTTTCATTTCATTTTTCATAAGATCTAGGCGACTTAAAACTGATGAAGCTTTGGGGGAATATGGGAAAGTAGGACAAATCTCAAACTCGCAATAAAGAGGGTTAAAAGGGGTCATGAAATATCTTTGGCTAACAGGGTTAAGGAAAATCCCAAAGCCTTTCATTCGTATATACGGAGCAAGAGGGTAAGTGGAGAAAGGATTGGCCCACTCAAAAGACAAAACAGGGAATTTATGCGTGGAATCAGAGGAAATGGGTGAGATTCTTAATGAGTACTTTGCATCAGTATTCACCAAGGAGAGGGACATGACAGACGTTGAGGTTAGGGATGGATGTTTAAATACTCTAGGTCAAGTCGGCATAAGGGGGAAGTTTTGGGTATTCTAAAAGGCATTAAGGTGGACTGATGGGATCCATCGCAGGTTACTGAGGGAAGCGAAGGACGAAAGAGCTGGGGCCTTAACAGATATCTTTGCAGCTTCCTTGAGCATGGGTGAGGTTCCGGAGGACTGGAGTTGCTAATGTTGTCCCTTTGTTTAAGAAGGGTAGCAGGGATAATCCAGGGAATTCTAGACCTGTGAGCTTGACGTCAGTGGTAGGCAAACTGTTGGAGAAGATACTGAGGGATAGGATCTATTCACATTTGGAAGAAAATAGACTTATCAGTGATAGGCAGCATGATTTTGTGCAGGGAAGGTCATGTCTTACAAACCTAATAGAATTCTTTGAGGAAGTGACAAAGTTAATTGATGAGGGAAGGGCTGTAGAAATCATATACATGGACTTCAGTAAGGCGTTTGATAAGGTTTCCCATGGCAGGTTGATGAAAAAAGTGAAGTCGTATGGGGTTCAGGGTGTACTAGCTAGATGGATAAAGAACTGGCTGGGCAACAGGAGACAGAGAGTAGTGGTGGAAGGGAGTGTCTCAAAATGGAGAAAGGTGACTAGTGGTGTTCCACAGGGATCCGTGCTCGGACCACTGTTTGTTGTGATATACATAAATGACCTGGAGGAAGGTATAGGTGGTCTGGTTAGTAAGTTTGCAGATGATACTAAAATTGGTGGAGTTGCAGATAGCGAGGGGGACTGTCAGAGGATACAGCAAAATATAGATAGATTGGAGAGTTGGGCAGAGAAATGACAGATGGAGTTCAATTAGGCAAATGCGATGTGATGCATTTTTGGAAGATCTAATTCAAGAGCGGACTATACGGTCAATGGAAGAGTCCTGGGGAAAATTGATGTACAGAGAGATCTGGGAGTTCAGGTCCATTGTACCCTGAAGGTGTCAATGCAGGTCGATAGAGTGGTCAAGAAGGAATACAGCATGCTTTCCTTCATCGAACGGGGTATTGAGTACACGAGTTGGCAAGTCATGTAACAGTTGTATAGGACTTTGGTTGGGCCACATTTGAAATACTGCGTGTAGTTCTGGTCGCCACATTACCAGAAGGATGTGGATGTTTTAGAGAGAGTGCAGAGGAGGTTCACCAGGATATTGCCTGGTATGGAGGGTGCGAGCTATGAAGAAAGGTTGAATTGATTAGGATTCTTTTCGTTGGAAAGACGGAGGTTGAGGGGGTCCTGATTGAGGTCTACAAAATTGAGAGGTATGGACAGGGTGGATAGCAACAAGCTTCTTCCAAGAGTGGGGGTGTTAATTACAAGGGGTCACAATTTTAAGGTGAGGGGGGGAAAGTTTATGGGAGATGTGCGTGGAAAGATTTTTACGCAGAGGGTGGTGGTGCCTGGAACGCTTTGCCAGCGGAGGTGGTAGAGGTGAGCACGATAGCATCATTTAAGGTGCATCTAGACAGATATACGAACGGGCAGGGAACAGAGGGAAGTAATCTTTGGAAAATAGGCAACAGGTTTAGATAAAGGCGCAGGCTGGGAGAGCCGAAGGGCCTGTTCCTGTGCTGTAATTTTCTTTGTTCTTTTATCCATATCAGCAGTTACGGCCGGGAAAACAGAAACCGCTGATATAGCATAGCACATCAGAAAAATCATGAAATAGAAGACCTCCTATATCACTGCTTGGAGACAAGGGACAGGTCCATATTTAAGAACTAAGCTGTGGAAACCTAAAATGACCAACTCGAGCATGTGGGATACTGGACATAAAGATTTAAAGTGTCCCAAAGAAATTGCTGCAGCTCCCTCATTAATTCAGTCAGCAGACAAGTGGCTCCTTGTAAGTTGATTAAACTGTCTGGAAACTGATCGGTTTCCTGACGAGATCACCCTCCCCTCTGTATTGTGATACACACACACCTTTTGTTTGTAGCAGTACCACGGAGCGCGGTGACGTCAATTGATCACCTCGGCTTCTGTATTGCTAATATACCTATCTCTGCAGAATTACCTCAGATTGCATTGACGTCATCTGATCACCTCTCCTTTGTATCGAAATTATATCTTAGTCTTTGTCTAGGGCAGCACGGTAGCATAGTGGTTAGCACAAGTGATTCACAGCTCCAGGGTCCCAGGTTCAATTCCCTGCTTGAGTCACTGCCTGTGCAGAGTCTGCACGTTCTGCATATGTGTGCGTGGGTTTCCTCCGGGTGCTCCGGTTTCCTCCCACAGTCCAAAGATGTGTAGGTTAGGTGGATTGGCCATGCTAAAATTGCCCTTAGTGTTGGGTGGGGTTACTGGGTTATGGGCATAGGGTGGCGATGTGGGCCTGGGTAGGGTGTTCTTTCAGAGAGCCGGTGCAGACTCGATGGCCTTCTGCTGTACTGTAAATTCTATAAACCAACTGAAAGGCTCAGAACTTATCGATGTCACTACCTGTGGGAGGATGCCTTTTTTTACTGTATAAAGTTCTGTACATCTCTTTTGTGTGGCAGAGTGTGCTTGGCTACGACCTTTGATTGTAGTGGTCACTCTCCTTGCGCAAGTAAAACTTAATAAATTTAACGGTGTTGTTACCCGTTTCATTTTCAGTCTAAAGTCTTACTCGGAGGTTGAGGTTTTCAACACAGCTTAAATGAATATGCCACCACAGACTTTCGGCGGTTGTGGCAAGGCCCAAACATAATGGGCTACAAAGCAAAGCCGAGCAGTATCTCCAACAGCAGCGCACCCGCCCCGATGAACACAATGCATTCTATGCTCGGTTCAAGCAGGAAACCAACGATCCGATGTTGAGTGCCCCAGCAGCCCATAACTCACCCATACCCACCATCACAGCTTCCAAAGTCAGATTGGTCTTCCTGAAAGTGAACATTCGGAAGGGGACGGGTCCGGACAGGATCCCTGGTCGTGCACTCTGAGCCTGCGTGGACCAGCTGGCAGAGGAATTCACGGACATCTTTAACCTGTCCCTACTCCGCTCCAAAGTCCCCACCTGCTTCAAGAAGACCACCATCATACCGGTGCCAAAGAAGAACCAGGCAACGTGCCTCAATGACAACCGTCCGGTGGCCCTGACTTCAGTCGTAATGAAGTGCTTCGAGAGGTTGGTCATGAAGCGCATCACCTCCATACTCCCAGAACGCCTTGATCCACTGCAATTCGCATACCGTTGCAACCGGTCCACAGCAGATGCATCTCCCTGGCCCTATGCTCATCCGTAGAGCATCTCGACAACAAGGACTCCGACATCAGACTCCTATTTATTGACTTCAACACCATAATTCCAGCCAAGCTCATATCAAAGCTCCAAAACCTAGGACTTGGCTCCTCACTCTGCAACTGGATCCTCGACTTTCTGACCCACAGACCACAATCAGTAAGAATAAACAACACCTCCACAATAGTCCTCAATATAGGCTGCGTACTTAGCCCCCTACTATACTCCCTGTACACACACGACTGCGTGGCAAAATTTGGTTCCAACTTCATCTACAGGTTTGCTGACGATACCACCATAGTGGGCCAGATCTCGAATAACGACAAATCAGAATACAGGAGGGAGAGAGAGAATCTAGGGGAGTTGAGACAATCTATCTCTCAATGCCAGCAAAACTAAAGAGTTGGTCATTGACTTCAGGAAACAAAGTACCGTAAACACCCCTGTCAGCATCAACGGGGCCGAGGTAGAGATGGTTAGCAGCTTCAAATTCCTAGGGGTACACATCACCAAAAATGTCCTGGTCCACCCACGTCGACGCTGCCACCAAGAAAGCACAACAGCGCCTATACTTCCTCAGGATATTAAGGAAATTCGGCATGTCCACATTAACTCTGACCAACTTTTACAGATGCACCATAGAAAGCATCCTATCGGGCTGCATCACAGCATGGTATGGCAACTGCTCGGCACAGGACCGCAAGAAACTTCAGAGTTGTGAACAAAGCCCAATCCATCACAAGAACCTGCCTCCCATCTACACCTTGCGCTGCCTGGGGAAAGCGGGCAGCATACCCAAAGACCCCTCCCACCCGGCTTACTCACTCTTCCAACTTCTTACATCGGGCAGGAGACACAAAAGTCTGAGAACATGCACTCACAGACTCAAAAACAGCTTCTTCCCTGCTGTTACGACTCCTAAACAACCCACTTATGGACTGATCTCATTAACACTACACCCGTGTGCTTCACCCAATGCCAGTGTTTATGTAGTTACATTGTGTACCTTGTGTTGCCCTATTATGTATTTTATTTCAATTTTCATGTACTGAATGATCTGTTGAGGTGCTCGCAGAAATATACTTTTCACTGTACCTCGTTACACGTGACAATAAACACATCCAATCCAAACCAAAATATGAATGGAGAACATGGGGGGGGAAGGGGCCTCTTTGCGTTCAGCCCCCAGTAGTCAGGCGTCCAGTTTGTTATTTATGTGTAGTTCCCTGGTATTAAAACATACCAGGGGCTTATTTGCAGTCACCCAGGTATCCTGCCCTCCTAGTTGTTTGCTTTGGATATATTTCCTAGGCTTTTCTTCTCTCGCTGATGCCCTTTTGTCCTCCAGCCCTGTTTCTTGTGTTGACCTGTTTCCTCCCCTCCTCATCTGCTTCTTTCCACTTGCCCCCCCCCCCCCCCCCCCCTCCTCCACCACGCTCCCCACTCTACTTTTCCTTCTTTGTCCGTTTCAGTCGACCAGCCCCCCTCCCCTACTGGTTGCTGGCGAAGAACAAGTCGTTGAATTGTTTCCAGCTATTTTAGAAGCTCGCTTCAAATCCTCTGATATGGAATTTTAGTTTTTCTAATTTGAGGAATTTGACACGGATCTCCAGCCGAGCAGGATTCTCCGATGAGTGATCAGGGAAGCAAGGCGAGGGTGTCTGCCACTCTCTCCATGAAGAGCTGTGGCTATTCTAATACCCTGAAGACCGCCACTTATGGGCACGGCTCCACCCTCACCCCCACAACCTTGGACATGGTCTTGAAAAAGATGGTCCAGTACCCAACAAGTCTGGGACAGGACCAGAACTGTGAGTGTCGTTGGCCAGGCCTCCCTCCACCTCCGGGAAGAACATGCTCATGGGTGTTCTGGTCAAGTGTGCCCTGTGCACTGCCTTGATCCAGAGTCTTCCCCCTATTTCTGTTTAGTTCTTTCCTGCCCCCACCCCCATTTTTCCCTGGTCTCGTCCAGTGGTGACCGTGCTTCCTCCAGTAGCTATTCGTACATGTCAGCGCAGTTACCATCCCCTAGTTCACCCACGGTTAGATGTCTGTGCAGCAGGGACAGTTGGAGGAACGTTGCTGTCTCCTTGTGGAGGAATTGAGTTTCGGAGCCATGAGGTCATGTTGCAGTTGTACAAAACTCTGGTGCGGCCGCATTTGGAGTATTGTGTGCAGTTCTGGTCGCCACATTATAGGAAGGATGTGGAAGCATTGGAAAGGGTACAGAGGAGATTTACAAGAATGTTGCCTGGTATGGAGGGAAGATTATATGAGGGAAGGCTGAGGGACTTGAGGCTGTTTTCGTTAGAGAGAAGAAGGTTAAGAGGTGACTTAATTGAGGCATACAAGATGATCAGACGATTAGATAGGGTGGACATCGAGAGCCTTTTTCCTCGGATGGTGATGTCCAGCACGAGGGGACATAGCTTTAAATTGAGGGGAGATAGATACAGGACAGATGTCAGAGGTAGGTTCTTTACTCAAGAGAGTAGTACGGGCATGGAATGCCCTGCCTGCAACAGTAGTGGACTCGCCAACACTAAACGCATTCAAATGGTCATTGGATAGGCATATGGACGATAAGGGAATAGTGTAGAGGGACTTTAGAAGGGTTTCACAGGACGGTGCAACATTGTGGGCCGAAGGTCCTTTACTGCGCTGTAATGTTCTATGTTCTATGATGTTCCTTAGCTGCATGTATCGTAACTCATTCTCTTTTGGGAACTGTAGTTTGTCTGACAGCTCCCCAAAGTTGGTATCCTATCGTCTACATATAGGTCCCCTTTGTCAGTGTTCCCTCGTCCGGTCTCCAGCTTTTGAAGGAGGCATCCAACGTCACCGGGTTGAATTTATGGTTCCGGCAGATGGGGCCATGGTGGACATTGCCACTAGTCTATAATGTTGTCTGAGTTGGTTTCACGCTTTGAGTGTGGTCACGATCGCTCTGCTGTTTGTGTACTTGGCTGGGGTGGGTGGGAGTTTGGTCGTGGCCAGTGCTAAAGAGGGCTGCCCCCGTGCAGCTCTCCATTTTTACCAGTCTGCTCCCGGGTCTCTGACCTATCCCCTTACTCTCTCTGCGGTGCCGGACCAATGGTAGAGCTGGAAGTTCACGAGGGCTAGCACCATGTTTATACTTTTTAAAAAATCTTTATTAGTGTCACAAGTAAACTTACATTAACACTGCATTGAAGTTACTGTGGAAATCCCCTAGTCGCCACACTCCGGTGCCTGTTCAAGACCAGAGGGAGAATTCAGAATGTTCAATTCATCTAACAAGCAAGTCTTTCGGGACTTATGGGAGGAAACCGGAGCACCCGGAGAAACCCACGTAGACACGGTGAGTACTTGCAGACTCCGCACCGACAGTGACCCAAGCCGGAATCAAACCCGAGAAGCAACAGCGCCGACCAGGAAACTCCCTGCTACCGTGCCGCTCTTGCAGATCCTAGGGTTCTTCGCGCCCCCCCCCCCCCCCCCCCCCCAACCACAATGATTGATTTGTCGACGTTAGCAAAGGTGGTCTTGGGGATGAAGATTGGTAGTGATCCAAACAGGAAGTGGAACCTTGGCAGTACGTTCATTTTGATTGCCTGTACTCTCCCCGCCAGAGAAAGTGGAAGTGCACCTTTGCAGGTCCACCTTTACCTCTTCCATTTGTGGATCCACATCCAGTCGTCTCCCTCCCTGCTGAGAAGGCTCCAAACTGCCTGGGGGAGGTCCAGTATTCCTCCCATGCTGGCTACAAGGTTCGAGGTGTAGAGCAGGCCATCTGCATAGAGCGATATTCTATGTTCTCTCTCCTACTGGATGCCTCTCCACCCCTTCGCCGCCAATCTGAGTACGATGGCCAGTGGTTTGTTTGCCAGGGAAAATAGCAGCGGGGACAAGGCCCTGCCTTGTGCTTCTGTGCAGCCGGAAATATCCAGAGCTGGTGGTTTTTGCCCATACGCTCTCCATGAGAGCATGGTACAGTAGTTTCACCCAGGAGGGGAATCCTGGCCCAAACCGTTCTAGTATCTCAAGGAGGTATTCCCATTAGACTCTGCCGAAGGCTTTCTCCGCGTCCAGGGAGATGATCACTTCTGGGGTCTCGCCCCCGGGTGGGGTCATGATCACGTTCAGCAGGTGTCTGATGTTCGCTGTTAACTTCCTTGCCTTTGACAAAGCCCATCTGATCCTCCTGAACTACCTCTGGCACGCAACTTGCCAGTCGCCTCGCCAGGGCCTTCGGTGTTTAGGAGTGAGGTAGGCCTGCATGACCCACACTCCTTCGGATCTTTGTCCATTCTGGGGATCAGCGATACTAAGACCTGGGCCAGCATGGCTCTGTGGAGAGTTATTGAACATCTCCCGTAGGTGCGGGGCCAATGCTGCCGCAAATGTTTTATAGAAGTCCACCCGGAATCCATCTGGTCCCAGTGCCTTCCCCGACTACATGGAGTTGATACTCTCCATGAAGTCTCCCAGTGTTAGTGGTGCTTCCAGTCCATGTTTTCTTTCCTTCCCCACAACTGGACGGTCCAGTCAGTCGAGAAACTGACTTATCTTGGGAGTCCCTTCCAGGGGTTTGGAGTACAGCTGCTGGTAGCAGGTCACGAAGGCCTGGTTGATTTTGTCTGGGCCTTGGCGAGCCTGCCGTTTCCCTCATGGATGCTTGCTTTCTCAGCTGCTGAGCCAGCAGGCACCTGGCATTGTATCTATGCTGATAGAAAGTCCTGGGTGTTTGGCAGAGTTGGTACACTGGCTTTCCCAGTCGACAGCAGATCAAATTCTATTTCTAATTTTTTTCTTCTCTGCCAGTAGTTCCACGGTTGGGGCTGTGGAGTACCATCGATTCACATCCAGTATGGAGTCCACCAACTGCTGCCTGGCCGCCCTCCCCATTCTGTCTCTCCGCGCCCGAGGTGAGATCATTTCTCCCCTTCTCACCACCTTCAGTGTGTCCCACAGCGTGGAGGGTGAGACCTCCCCATTCTGGTTGCATGCTCTGTATCCCTCGATGGCTTGTGCCATTTTCTCTCAGAACGCCTTGTTGGTGAGGAGAACAAAGAATGGCTGTGTCTTGCCTCATGGGAGGCATTGGGCCGGGCCCATTCCCAGCTCGCATCCATGTAATGCGGAGCGTAGTCGGATGCTACAATCGCAGAATATTCCACCTCGACCATCCCTGGAAGCACCGATTTCCCGACAGCAAAGAGGTCGATGCTAGAGTATACCTTGTGGACTTGGGAGGAGACCTCCATGGGTCCACCCCCCACCTGCCCATAAAGGTGTTCAGCCCTCTTGCCATGCTTTGTTGATTATGGGCTCGATTTGTATGAGTAGTAAAGCAAAAAGTGCAGAGGATACTGGAAGTCTGCTGAGGGATTTGGATATGTTAAGTGAATGGGCTAGGGTCTGGCAGATGCAATACAATGTTCACAAATGTGAGGTTATCCATTTTGGTAGGAATAACAGCAAAAGGGATTTTTTATTTAAATGATAAAATATTAAAACATGCTGCTATGCAGAGAGACCTGGGTGTGCTCATGCATGAGTCGCAAAAAGTTAGTTTACAGACCGCAACAGGTGATTAAAAAAGCGAATGGAATTTTGTCCTTCATTGCTAGAGGGATGGAGTTGAAGACTAGGGAGGTTATGCTGCAATTGTATACGGTGTTAGTGAGGCCACACCTGGAGTATTGTGTTCAGTTTTGGTCTCCTTACCTGAGAAAGGAAGACTGGCGCTGGAGGGTGTGCAGAGGAGATTCACTAGGTTAATCCCAGAGCGAAAGGGATTGGATTACGAGGAGAGGTTTCATAGACTGGAACTGTACTCGTTGGAATTTAGAAGGATGGGGGGGGGGGGGATCTTATAGAAACATATAAAATTATGAAGGGAATAGATAGGATAAATGCGGGCAGGTTGTTTCCACTGGCGGGTGAAAGCAGAACTAGGGGGCATAGCCTCAAAATAAGGGGAAGCAGATTTAGGACTGAGTTTAGGAGGAACTTCTTCACCCAAAGGGTTGTGAATCTATGGAATTCCTTGCCCAGAAAAGCAGTAGAGTCTCCTTCATTAAATGTTTTTAAGATAAAGATAGATAGTTTTTTGAAGAATAAAGGGATTAAGGGTTATGGTGTTCAGGCCGGAAAGTGGAGCTGAGTCCACAAAAGATCAGCCATGATCTCACTGAATGGCGGAGCAGGCTCGAGGGGCCATATGGCCTGCTCCTGCTCATAGTTCTTAGGTTTACAGTTAAAGACTCCCCACACATGATGAGTTGGTGGGAAGTCTAGGTCAGGGATTACTGCCATGGTTTCTTTTTTAATAAAACCTGCATCATCCCAGATGGGAGTTGATACATTCACAAGTACCACTACTGCCCTTCCAGGACACCGCTAATCATGACACACCGTCCCCCTGGGTCTGTCACTGTCTTCATTGTAAAGTTCGTCCTCTTATTGAACAGTTTGGCCACCCATCTAGCCAGCATTCCGTAACACGCCAGGTACATCTGTCCTATCCACCCCTTTCCGATTCTCATCCAATCCTTCTCCCTCAAGTGTGTCTCCTGGAAGAGGACAATGGCGGCCTTCAGGCATTTGAGATGGGCGTAGATTCTGGATCTCTTCACTGGCTGACATTCCAGGTGACTATCCGGATTTGGGGCTCGTGTTCCCCACACCTCCTGTGGGGTTAGCCATACTAACCATTTGGATGTGCCTCTGCACTCTCTCTTCTTGAGCTGCCTCCTCCCCCCAATATCACCAGGTCCCCCTCTCAAGTCTTATCCTTACCTACCCCACTTCCAGGTGTCCCTGTGGGTTTCCCATCCCTTGCCCCCCCCCCCCCCCTCCCCGGCCCTTTACCTCCCCCTTCTCCCTGCCTTATTTTACACCCCCCCCCCCCCATTTTTGTCAGGTGCTCCCTCCATCTCGGGAGCTGCACCGCGGCCCTCCCTCCTCTTACCCATGGTACTCCTCATACTCGCTCGCACGCTCGGTGGCTCCCTTCCTGGGAGCGTTTCCTCTCATCATTGGCCCATTCTGTTCCTCTTTTCCCCCCCACCCCTCCCCCCCCACAACCCCTCTTTCCCTGGGGTGCGCAGGTGGTCATTCCAGTGGACATTTATGTAGAGATAAGCCTGTCATGAAAACACAAATAACATCTTTCTTGGTCTGTGTCCATTACTGCTGTCATCCCAGCTTGCTTTTGCTGATGAAGTCATCCGGTTTGTTGAAGTAGAACTCCTGTCGTTATCTGTTACCCACACTTTTGCCGGGGAAAGCATCCCGTTCTTAAATAGGGCCATCTTGGCTCCGTTGAACTCAGCCTGGCATTTGGACAGGTCAGACCCAATGTCCTGGTATATACGGATCGCGTGGCCTTGCATTTACAGGACCTTGTGCTCCTTGTCCAATTTAGTCTCTTCTCTTTGTCCTGGTATCTGTGCATCTTCACGATGATCGCTCTTCGTGGGTCCTCTGATTTGGACCTTTGCCTGAGTGATCTGTGGACTCTGTCCATTTCTGGGGGTTTGGGGAAGCTTTCTCCTCTGACCAATTTCCCCAGTATCCACGCTACTTAGTCCATTAGATTCCTGCTCTCCGTACCCTCAGGCAGCCCAAAAATCCTCAGATTCTGGCAGTGGGATCTGTTCCCCTGGTCGTCGACCTTCCCCTTGAGTGCTCCCTGAGCCACCACTAAACATGACACCTCAGTCTTTAGTGCAGCGATCCACTCTCACTTCCCCCACAGATGCTTCCTGGGCTTCCAACCATCTCTTTACTTTCCCAGGGCTTCTTTGAAGGGGGACAAAGTGATTGCTATGGCTACCTTCACAGTCTCCATAAGATCTCTTTGATGGGTATCCCTCAGCTTTAGGTGCTCCTGTGCCAAGAGTTTCGCCCACTGCCCAGTCAGTGGCTGGGTCTGTGCCACGTTGGCGATTCCTCCCAGTGCGCCATGCTCTGTTTGGCTTCACTGCTCATGTTTGTCTTGTGTGTCCTTCTCTCCTGTCTCTTACTACTGCTGTCTTTTCTGTTTCTTGGCGCATTTGATGGAATTTTTCTTTTGGATGGCTGTTTGTTTTGTTTCGGGTGAGGGTCGGGGTTTTCTTTTTGTTGGTTTATATTTCTAATTCGAAGATTTTGAAGGGCCAAAGTTATTAAAGTTTCCCGAGGAAGCCACCTTTGATGCAACTGTTCAGCAGAACACTACCCCCGGTTCAAAAGTCAGAGGGTTCGAAAGTTGACTGAGGACTTGACCAGCCTAGTTGTGACAACTAATCTCCAACAAAGAACAAAGACCAATACAGCACAGGAACAGGCCCTTCGGCCCTCCAAGCCTGCACCGACCATGGTACCTGCCTAAACTAAAACCGTATGCACTTACGGAGTCCGTATCCTTCCATTCCCACCCTACTCATTTGTCTAGATGCCCCTTAAATGCCACTATTGTACCTGCTCCCACCACCTCCACAGGCAGCGCATTCCATATATTTACCACCCTCTGTGTAAAAACAAAAACTTGCCTTGCACATCTGTTCTAAACTTTTCTCCACACACTTTAAACTATGTGCCCTAGTACTTGACTTCCTACCCTAGGAAAGGACATCTGTCTATCCACTCTGGCCATGCCACTCAACTTTGTAGACCTCTTATCAGGTCGTCACTCAACCTCCACCGTTCCAGTGAGAACAGATCGAGTTCATCTAACCTCTCCTCATAGCGAATGCCCTCCATACCAGGCAACATCCTAGTAAACCGCTTCTGCACCCTCTCCAAAGCATCCACATCCTTCTGGTAGTGTGACCAGAATTGTACACAATATTCCAAATGAGGCCTAACTAAGATTCTATAATACTGCAACAGAACTTGCCAATTTTAGCACTCAATGCCCCCACCGATGATGGCCAGCATGCCGTATGCATTCTTGACCACCTTATCCATATGCGTTGCCATTTTCAGTGATCGCTGGACATGCATGCCCAGATCTCTCTGCCTGTCAGTACTCGCAAGAGTTGTACCATTTACTGTATAATTCCTACATGCATTGGACCTTCCAAAGTGCATTACCTCACACTAGTCCGGATTAAACTCCATCTGCCATTTCTCCGCCCAAAACTCCAACCAATCCTGCTGTATCCGAGACAATCCTCGTCACTAACCGTAACTCCACCAATTTTTTGTGTCGTCTGCGAACTTACTAATCAGACCAGCTACATTTTCTTCCAAATCATTTATATACACTATGAACAACAAAGGTCCCAGAACTGATCCCTGTGGAACGCCACTAATCACAGCCTTCCATTCAGGAAAGCACCCTTCTACTGCTACCTTCTGTCTTCTGTGCCCAAGCCAGTTCTGTATCCAACTTGCCAACTCTCCTCTGATCCCATGTGACTTCACCTTTTGTACCAGTCTACCATGAGGTACCTTGTCAAAGGTTTAACTGAAGTCTATGTATACAACATCAACTGCCTTTCCCTCATCTATCATCTTTGTCACTTCCTCGAAAAACTCAATCAAATAACTGAGGCACAACCTCTCCTTCACAAAACCATGATGTCCATCACTAATAAGCCATTTGTTTCCAAATCCCCACATCTCAGGAAGGACATACTGGCACTGGAGCGTGTCCAGCAGAGATTCACACGGATGATCCCTGGAATGGCGGGTCTAACATATGATGAACGGCTGAGGATCCTGGGATTGTATTCATTGGAGTTTAGAAGGTTAAGGGGAGATCTAATAGAAATTTACAAGATAATACATGGCTTAGAAAGGGTGGACGCAAAGAAACTGTTTCCGTTAGGCGAGGAGACGAGGACCCGTGGGCACAGCCTTAGAATTAGAGGGGGTAAATTCAGAACAGAAATGCGGAGACATTTCTTCAGCCAGAGAGTGGTGGGCCTGTGGAATTCATTGCCGCGGAGTGCAGTGGAGGCCGGGACGCTAAATGGCTTCAAGGCAGAGATAGATAAATTCTTGATGTCGCGAGGAATTAAGGGCTACGGGGAGAATGCTGGTAGGTGGAGTTGAAATGCCCATCAGCCATGATTGAATGGCGGAGTGGACTCGATGGGCCAAATGGCCTTACTTCCACTCCTATGTCTTATGGTCTTATGGTCTAAATGTGAGTAAATCCTGACTCAAGATTCTTTTCCAATAATTTCCCTATCACTGATGCAAGGCTCAACGACCTTCAATTTCTTGGATTATCCCTGCCGCCCTTCTTAAACAAAGGAACAACATTGGCTACTCTCCAGTCCTCTGGATCTTCACCTGTAGCCAATGAGGATACAAAGATTACTGTCAAGGCCCCAGCAATTTCCTCCCTTCCCTCCTGCAGTATTCTGGGGTAGATCCCATTGGGCCCTGGGACTTATCTAATTTAATGCTTTTTAAGATGCCCACCACCTCGTCTTTCTGAACATCAACATGACTCAGAATAACTACACACTCTACCCTATACTCCTCATCCACCAAGTCCTTCTCTTTGGTGAATACTGAGGCAAAGTATTAATTTAGTATCTCACCCATTTCTTCTGGTTCCATATATAGATTCCCTGCAATATCCTTGAATGGACCAACCCTTTCTCTGGCTACCCTCTTGCTCTTTACATATGTACAAAACGCCTTAGGATTTTCCTTAATCCTGTTTGCCAGTGACATTTCATGACCCCTTTTAGCCTTCCTAACTCCGACCTTAAGTTCCTTCCTACTTGCTTTATATTCTTCAAGGGCTTCATCTGTCCTAAGCCTTTTAGACCTTTCGGTTTCCCCCTTTTTCTTTTTGACAAGATTCATAATATTCCTCGTTATTCAGGGTTCCCTATATTTGACACCCTTATCCTTCGTCCTCACAGGTACATGCTGGTCCTGAATTCTAATCAACTGACATTTGAAAGCTTCCCACATGCCGGATGTTGATTTTCCCTCAAGTAGCCTCGCCCAGTCAAACTCTCCAGATCCTGCCTAATGCTGTTGTAATTAACCATCCCTCAGTTTCACACCTTCACCCGAGGACCACTCTTGTCCTTATCCATATTCCATTACAGAGTTATGATCACTGTTCTCGAAATGATTTCCGACTGAAACTTTGATCACCTGACCGGGCTCATTCCCCAGCACCAGGTCTAATATGGCCCCTTCCCGAGTAGGTCTATTTACATATTGTTTCAAGAAACCCTCCTGGACGCTCCTTACAAATTCTGCTCCATCCATGCCTCTAGCAGTAAGTGTGTCCCAGTCAATATAGGGAAAGTTAAAATCACCCACCACAACAACTCTATTGTTTATGCATCTTTCCAAGATGTGTCTGCATATCTGCTCCTCTATCTCCCGTTGGCTGTTAGGGTGTCTGTAGTAAAACCCCAACATTATGACAGCACTTTTCCTATTCCTGAGCTCTACCCAGATTGCCTTGCTGCATGACCACTCCAAAGTGTCCTCCCTCAGTTTAGCTGTAATATTCTCCTTAACCAATAATGCAACTTCCCCACCCCTTTTGCATCCCCCTCTACCCTGTCTGAATAATCTACATCCTGGAATGTTTAGTTGCCAATCTTTGTCCCTCTTTCAACCAAGTTTCTGTAATAGCAACATCATCATAATTCTAAGTTCTAAGTTCATCTGTTTTACCTGAAATACTCCTCGCATTGAAACTAATGTACTTCAGCCCACCAGCTCCGCTGCGTGAAACAACCACTCCCTGCCTGCTCTTCCTCTTAACCTTACTGGCCTCAGTATGTAGCACTCCCTCAGTTATTTCTCCCATTGACCTACTATTCTGGTTCCCACTCCCCTGCCATACTAGGCAGTTCAATCTGTTTCTCTGTCTTCCACTTTTCTCCTTACTAGCTTTTGTTTCTATCTCCTCTTTACTACTCTCTGACTTCCTGCATTGGTTCCCATCACCCTGTCTTATTAATTTAAACCCACCCCAACTGCACTAGCAAACAACAGCCCGAGTACATTGATTCAAGTCCTGCCCAGGTGTAGATCGTCCACCTCTCCCAGAACTGGTTCCAATGTACCAAAAATCTGAATCCCACCCTCCTGTACCATCTCTCAAGCCACGCATTCATCCTGTCTATCCTTTCATTCTTACTCTGACTCGCACTTGGCACTGGTGGCAATGCTGAGATTACTAAGTTTGAGATCCTACTTTTTAGTTTATCTCCTAACTCCCTAAAGCGTGTAGGACCTAATCCCGTTTGATACCTATATCGTTGGTGCCTATATGCACCACGACAGCTGGCTGTTCACCCTCCCCCCTATAGAATGTCCTGCAGCCACTCTGAGACATCCAGGACCCTTGCATCCTGGAGGCAACATACCTTCCTAGAGTCTTCTCTGCGTCCGCAGAAACGCCTGTCTATTCCTCTTACAATCAAATCCCTATCACTATAGCTCTAATACTCTTTTTCCTGCCCTCCTACGCAGCAGAGACAGCCATGATGCCATGAACCCAGCTACTGCTGCCTTCCCCTGGTGAGCCATTTCCCCAAACAGTATCCAAAACGGTATACCTGTTTTGGAGGGAGATGACCGTAGGGGACCCGGCACTGTCTTCCTACTCTTCCTCTGTCTGGTGGTCACCCATTTCTTATCTCCCTCATTACTCTTCATCAGCAGTGTGACCATCTCGCTAAACGTGCTATTCACAACTTCCTCAGCATCGTGGATGCTCTAAAGTGAGGCCAACCTTACATTTTCTAATTATCTAGCAGTAGAGTGGTACATTTGCAATGGTTAGCACTGCTGCATCACAGTGACCCTGGTTCAATTCCAGCACTGGGTGACTGTCTTTGTAGAGTTTGCATGTTCTCCCCATGTCTGATTGGGTTTCCTCCAGGTGCTTCGGTTTCCTCCCACAATCCAAAGCTGGACGCGTTAGGTGGATTGGTCATGTTAAATTGCCCTCATGTCCAGGCTGTGCAGGTTTGGTTACGGGGATAGGGCGGGGTGGACGGGGGATTGGACCTGGGTAGATTGCTCTTTTGGAGGGTCGGGGCACACTTGATGGGCCGGATGGCTTCTTTCTGAACAAAGAACAAAGAAAAGTATAGCACAGGAACAGGCCCTTCGACCATGCTGCCCGTCTAAACTAAAATCGGTCCGTATCCCTCTATTCCCAGCCTATTCATGTATTTGTCAAGATGCCCCTTAAACGTCACTATTGTCCCTGCTTCCACCACCTCCACCGAGTTCCAGACACCCACTACCCTCTGTGATAAAATACTTGCCTCGTACATCTCCTCTAAACCTTGCCCCTCGCACCTTAAACCTATGACCCCTGGTAATTGACCCCTCTACCCTGGGGAAAAGCCTCTGACTGTCCACTCTGTCTATGCCCCTCATACTTTTGCACACTTCTACCTAGTCGTCCCTCAACCTCCGCCATTCCAGTGAGAACAAACCGAGTTTATTCAACCGCTCCTCATAGCTAATGCCCTCCATAGATAAGCTGCAGAGCTGGGCTGAGAGGTGGCAAATGGAGTTTAATGTGGAGAAGTGTCAGGTGATTCACTTTGGAAAGAATAACAGGAATGCAGAATATTTGGCTAATGGTAAAATTCTTGGTAGTGTGGATGAGCAGAGGGATCTCGGTGTCCATGTACATAGATCCCTGAAAGTTGCCACCCAGGTTGATAGGGTTGTGAAGAAGGCCTATGGTGTGTTGGCCTTTATTGGTAGAGGGATTGAGTTCCGGAGCCATGAGGTCATGTTGCAATTGTACAAAACTCTAGTACGGCCGCATTTGGAGTATTGCGTACAGTTCTGGTCGCCTCATTATAGGAAGGACGTGGAAGCTTTGGAACGGGTGCAGAGGAGATTTACCAGGATGTTGCCTGGTATGGAGGGAAAATCTTATGAGGAAAGGCTGATGGACTTGAGGTTGCTTTCGTTAGAAAGAAGAAGGTTAAGAGGTGACTTAATAGAGGCATACAAAATGATCAGAGGGTTAGATAGGGTGGACAGCGAGAGCCTTCTCCCGCGGATGGAGGTGGCTAGCACAAGGGGACATAGCCTTAAATTGAGGGGTAATAGATATAGGACAGAGGTCAGAGGTGGGTTTTTTACGCAAAGAGTGGTGAGGCCGTGGAATGCCCTACCTGCAACAGTAGTGAACTCGCCAACATTGAGGGCATTTAAAAATTTATTGGATAAGCATATGGATGATAAGGGCATAGTGTAGGTTAGATGGCCTTTAGTTTTTTTTCCATGTCGGTGCAACATCGAGGGCCGAAGGGCCTGTACTGCGCTGTATCGTTCTATGTTCTATGTTCTATACCAGGCAACATCCTGGTAAATCTCCTCTGCACCCTCTCTAAAGCCTCCACATCCTTCTGGTAGTGTGGCGACCAGAATTGAACACGATACTCCAAGTGTGGCCTAACTAAGGTTCTATACAGCTGGAACATGACTTGCCAATTCTTATACTCAATGCCCCGCCAATGAAGGCAAGCATGCCGCATGCCTTCTTGACAACCTTCTCCACCTGTGTTGCCCCTTTCAGTGATCTGTGAACCTGTACATGACGATCTCTCTGACTGTCAATACTCTTGAGGGTTCTACCATTCACTGTATATTCCCTACCTGCATTACCTCATATTTGTCCGGATTAAACGCCATCTGCCATCTCTCCGCCCAAGTCTCCAAACGATCTAAGTCAAGCTGTATCCTCTGACAGTTCTCATCGCTATCCGCAATTCCACCAACCTTTGTGTCGTCTGCACTTGGGTTTAAGAGCCATGGGGTTATGCTGCAAATATACATGACCTTGGTGAGATCACATTTGGAGTATTGTGTGCAGTTCTGGTCACCTCATTATAGGGAGGCTGTGGAAGTATTGGAAAGGGTGCAAAGGAGATTTACCAGGATGCTGCCTGGTTTGCAGGATAGGTCTTATGAGGAAATATTGAGGGAGCTAGGGCTTTTCTCTTTGAGTGGTTAGGGTGTGGAATGGACTGCCTGCTGTGATAGTGGAGTCGGACATTTTAGGAACTTTCAAGCGGTTATTGGATAGGCACATGGAGCACACTAGAATGACAGGGAGGTGGGATAGCTTGATCTTGGTTTCGGACAATGCTCGGCACAACATCGAGGGCCGAAGGGCCTGTTCTGTGCTGTACTATTCTATGTTAAACTTACTAATGAGACGAGTTACATTTTCCTCCAAATCACTTACATATACTACGAACAGCACTGGTGTATAATTTAGGGTGTAGGGATCCCTGCGCTGTAGGGATTACATAATTCATAGAGGTCTACAGCACATCGTATCTGTGCTGGTCAAAAACAACCACCTAAGTATTCTAATCCCATTTTCCAGCACCTGGCCCATAGCGTTGTGTGCCTAGGCATCGCAAGTGCATATCTAAATACTATTTAAATGTAGCCTCCACTGCCTTTTTCAATATGGTTCAGGGGAAACAAAAGCAGTGCCAGTAGGCCTACCTGATAGCAGTCTCCTTTCAGATTATCCAGAACATCTCCACAGGTTTTGCGCATGTGTTTGCAACATGCATCAATCACCATCTGGTCAATGTACAACTTCTGTTAAGGACGGACCAAATAGAGTTTGAAAACATACCAAAAGAAAAAAAACTCTTAAGTTAACAGCTGAATAAAGACTGATTAATGAACAGTAACACTTAAAGAAAAGTTACAGGTTGTCCAAAGTTCAGACTCCCCTCAGCTAGATTCCTAGGGAGGAACCAACAGCCAGCTAGCTAAACAATCAAGCTGTTGCATTCCAGACAATTCTGGCACCAACTAATTCTGACACTAACGTATCGTGGCATAGTGTCACTGAACATGGTAGAATTTAAATTCAGTTAATAAATCTGGATTTAAAAACCAGTCTCAGTGATGATGATCTCATTGATTATGGTAAAAACCCATCTGATTCACTAACTTTCTTTAGGGAAGGAAATCTACCATCCTTGCCTGACTCCAGACCCACAGCAATATATTTTTATATTGTGTAAGGATCCTCTTGTAAATCAGTGTCTGCCACTTGTTTTCCTTTGTAATTTCGGTTTTGTTTGGCTTTTATGATTTTGTAGCTGAACACTTACTAGGGCCTATAAATTTAATATGGACCTCCCTTTTAATTAACAGACAAATCCTCCAGCAGGCTGCATTTCTGACATCTGTGATGACACCACTTGATGGACTTGGCTGTCAGCCAATGGACTCTATATTCCTGGGTCTCAACTGACACACTGTGCTGATTGGTGCTTATCGTTCCGGAATGGTCCTTATTTTGTGAGATTATGTTTGCTTTTAGCATTTGTTTTGATCATGAAACTAAAGGGCCACAGTGCTGATCTCTCTCTAAAGAGCTAAAAAATGCCGTTCTGCATAGCCAGCTTAACCTGCAGGGAAATCCACTCCAGAGCCAGCAGCAGGCAGGGTGGGCTGTTTGAAAATGCTTCTCAAGTTCTCATGTGGAGAACTCTTAATCTTATCTCAGTGCTTCACAGCTCCAGGGTCCTAGGTTCGATTCCGGCTTGGGTCACTGTCTGTGCGGAGTCTGCACACCCTCCCCGTGTGTGCTCCGGTTTCCTCCGGGTGCTCCGGTTTCCTCCCACAGTCCAAAGATGTGCAGGTTAGGTGCATTAGCCATGATAAATTGCCCTTAGTGTCCAAAATTGCCCTTAATATTAGGTGGGGTTACTGGGTTATGGGGATAGGGTGGAGGTGTTGACCTTGGGTAGGGTGCTCTTTCAAAGAGCCAGTGCTGACTCGATGGGCCGAATGGCCTCCTTCTGCACTGTAAAATTCTATGTAAAAAAAAAAAAATTCTATATGATGGTGATAGCTAATTTGGTGAAGGTGGAAGTCAGAATTAAACACACCTGAGGAGGATCTTCTGAGTGAAGGCCCAAGTTAATACAAGTTAAAGTGACTGCCCAGAGGGTATCCCACAGCCCGAGTCCTGCCTGAATGTTCCAGTCAGAAGAATTTCATTAGCAATCCAACTGGTGATTTCAACACTCCTCGTCCTGGGAAGCTAGCCGGCTACAACGATTTTAATATCAGCAACAAGTACACTCATATCTCTCTCTCTCTCCCATTTTAATCCCCATCATTTTACCGCTTTCCCTTGAGTCTATCTAGTGTATGCTTGGGGAGAGGTTGGCTGGTAAGAAGGGGGATTGCGGGGGAGAATTGATTAGCTGGTCGTTATTCTATTATCACATGTCTTATCACTCTTGTTGTTATAAATAAACTGCTTTGTGTTTTGCTTACAAATCTGGTGCCTGTAAGTCATTGGAGCAGTCAAGGATCTCAAAAACTTTACACAAATTATTGGTTAATTCACTTGTGGCGGGGCTCTGCGGCTTGTGGGGCTGGAAATGACCGCATGTAGGTTGAAATTCCCCCTTTTATCTTTACAAATTAACAGGCACAATCCTGGATTCATGCTGCACATGATGATCACCATCATCAGTGGCAGCAAACCCTATACCTGATCTGACTTGCAGATGACACAAAATTGGGTGGGAGGGTGAGCTCTGAGGAGGATAGAGATCCTTCAGTGTGATTTGGGCAAGTTGAGCGAGTAGTCAAATGAATGGCAGATGCAGTATAATTTGGATAAATGTGAGGTCATCCACTTCGTTAGCAAAAATGGTAAAACAGACTATCATCTGAATGGCCATAAAATTGGAGAGGGGAATGTGCAATCAAACCTGGGTGCCCTCCTACACCAGTCGCTGAAGTATGCAGGTATAGCAGGCAGCAAAGAAGGTAAATGGTATGTCGCCCTTCAGAGTGAAGGTACAGGAGCAGGTATGTCTTGCTGTAATTATACTGGACCTTGGTGAAGCCATACCTGGAGAAGTGTGTGCAGTTTCATCTCGTTAGGAGAAAGATGAGGGAGTGCAGTGAAGGTTTGCCAAACTGATTCCTGGGATGCAGGACTGATGTATGAGGAGAGCTTGAGTCATTTAGGCTGGAGTTAAGAATAAGGGGAATCTCATAGAAACGTATAAAATTCTAACAGGACTAGTCAGGGTAGATGCAAGAAGGGTGTGGAGGTGAGGGTATCCAGAACCAAGGGTCACAGTCTGAGGGTACAGGGTAGACTGTTTAAAACAGAGATGAAGTGAAATTTCTTTACACAGAGAGTGGCTGGTGTGTGGAATTCACTACCACAGTTCGCATCGAGACCAAAACACCGTTTTCAAGGAGCAGTTAGATATAGCACGTGGGGAAAAGGGAATCTAAGGATATTTTGGGGGAGATGGGGTGCAGATTAGGCTATTGAATTGGAATGATCAGCCATGATCATAATGATTGGCAGAGCAGGCTCAAAGGACCAAATGGACTCCTCCTGCTACTAATTTCTATTTTTCTCCTGTCTGCATTCTCGAAATGGACAGGAAAACTACTGTTCTTCACATTTCAGAAGAACGCCCAGCTTCCAACAATGTGACGGTTCAGCTATCGCCAGTCAATTCCCTTTTCTGAAACCTCTGAATGTGATGAGAGTTCAATCATGCCACAAATGGACATTCATTCATGGAAAGAAGGAAGAATAATGGCATTCAATTCCTATGGCTTAGGACAAAAAAAACACATTCTTCACTTTAACCAATTAAATTCAGAAACGCAAGAACAGGAATATTTAGCCCTTGAAGTTCTTCCATCATTCAATTAGGTCATTGCTGAACTGGATCTTCAGAAACATAGAAACTCTATGACACAAAAGGCCATTCAATTCATTGCATCTCTGCTAGCCAAATCCCAGTTGTCCAACATTGCCCCATATTCAGGCATTTGTCTGTAGACCTGTAGATATGTCGCAATCGAAATGTGTTTTTTCTAATGAAATGTAGTTTCTGTCCGGCAGTGAATTCCAGGCACCCTCCCCCATGCTCAGTGAAAATAATTTACTTAAAATCCCCTCTAACCCTACTGCCAAATGGTTTAAATTTAAACCCGCTTGTCACTCAACTCTCTGCAAATGGACATAGCTCCTTCCTACCCACTCCAGCTTAGTGTCTCAATTAAATCTCTCCTTGGTTTCCACTGCTCCAAAGAAACCCCAGACCATGCAACCTTCCCCAATAGCTCAAATTCGACTTCTCTGGTAACATCCTTCATACTCTCTGGGTGATTACGTCTTTCCTTTAATGCAGCGAGCAGAATTGGACACAGTACACTAGCTGTGGTCTAACTTGTGCTTTATACACTTCGCGTATAACCTCCCCACTATTACATTTTATACTGTGGTTAATAAAGTATTGCATATGTCTTTTTAACCATCGTCTACCTGTCCGGCTACTTTCCGGGATTCGGGGCCATACAATTCAACATCCCTCTATTCCTCTGCAGCACTCCATCATACAATTTATTACGCATTCCCTAGTCTAGTTCGTCCTCTCTCAAACTTCACAGAACGGTGACAGAAGGCTGACCCATAGTATCTGTACAGAGTCTCCAAATGAGCAATTTACTTACTGCTGTTCTCCTTTCTTCTCCCTGTAACCCTGCACATTCTTCCTTTCTTTTCAGATTGACAGTCCAATTGCCTTTTGAAAGCTACAATTGAATCTGCCTCCACCACACTCTGTGCATTCCAAACTCTTCAAACTTATTGGAAAAATTAACAAAAGCATCCATCAACCAATAACAGTTGCTGTCACAGTTAATTCTGGAGAATATTACAAATAGTTTCTGCACGGAGACCATTTGGCCCATTGAGACTATGCCAGCTCTCTGTAGTTAATCCCATTTCCCTGCTCGATCCCCATCGCACAGCATATTTATTTACTTTTTCAAATCTTCCAATTAAGGGGCAATTTAGGGTGGTCAATCCACCAACCCTGTACATCTTTTGGGTTGTTGGGGTGAGACCCATGCCAGACGCGGGGTGAATGTGCAAACTGCACAGAGTGACCAGAGGCCGGGATCGAACCCTTCATCCAGTTTTCGTTTGGAGTGGGTCACAAATTCCAGGTCATGCCACATGAAAAAAAACTTAAGTCTCCCTCCTCCCTGCATCGCTTGCCCAAAATCTTAAATCTGTGCCACCTAGTCCTTGGACCATCAGTTAATGGGATGTTTCTTTGTCTACCTTATCAAAACCTGTTCTAATCTTATACACCTCCATCAAACCACCCTTCAAAATCCTTTGCACTTGGAAGACGAGAACTTCCGCAACCTAAACTGATGACCAAAATCACAAGCCCTTTGATACAACTATTTCAGACAAGGTTACGTAAAAAAAGGATATTTCCACCATGGTGACCATCTTTGGTTTTAACTTCACCAGCTCACAGAGGATCCCGCCATCTCCTCCTCCCAGGATAAGAATTTCTTTCCCTGTGTAGTCCTCTACTCCATTGCCCATTATAGCTTGTGTGTATGGAAGGTCACTCTCTCCTAAATCTGGAACAGAAGGGGGTACACATATATTATTTACTGCAAAATATATTAAATAAAATCTTCAACACACCACCACCAGCTGACAAGGAAGCCAGGTCTCAGCTTCAGGCTTTGTGGTGCTGCTGTCGGCTCTGAATGGGTTCAAACACCCATTGCAGAGATTTGAACATTTCAGACTAACACATCAGCAGTGGTAAGGGAGTGCTGTCCTGTCAGAGGCATCACCATAAACGCATTACAAGTAGCTGCACTCAGCGCTCGCACAACTGCACCAAAAACTGCTCCATCTGTTAAGATCCTCCGCGTATACCCGAAACATTAGCCCCATCTTCCCCCACAGTTGCTGCCCAACCCAGTGAGCACACCCATCATTTTCTGTCTTCAATACCGGAGAAACAGACATGTTTTCAGATCACCACTAGGTAAGTACATTTACAAGTAGTGTGGGGTTAGATATTACAGCTTACAGTAGCAAATCACTATACAATAATAATAACCAGGAGGCAAATAAACCCTTCGAGCCTGCTCCACTATTTAATGCAATCATGGCCAATCTCCTCTCATCCTACTGAGGCCTGCTATTTTCGTCCCTTCAACTCAGAATTACACTTTCACTTTATCCACAATCTGGCTCTGTGCCGTCATTCAACTGAACCTCAAGATCTAGTGTAAAGCTCTGGATTTTACCCTTTCCTCTAAGGTGCCGACTCCCACTTATATACCCTGAACTACAGGCAATGGCAACTGTAAAAAGACCGAAAGATGATCCTTGGGATTGCTGCATATTTGCAGTGTTTCTGGCTTTTGTTCCTATCTTATGTTCACTTGACAACCACATTTGTGTTGTTCCAGCACAGGTCAACCGATAGCAATTACAGGTTACAAAATAACTAGACGAGCATATTTCCAGCCAGGTCTTTCTCTTTCCTACTCAGAGGCAAACCGCCATCTCACTTCAGGTACACCAGCTGAGAAAAGCACCTTCAGCACTGACCAAATTTATAAGAAACAAAATATGCACACAAACAAGAGTACATGTATAAATAAATTCTGGGTTGTTTACTGGTCTATAAAGCTGAATTAGCTCCCACCAACTACACAGGAAACCATTTTGTTGGAGTCATACAGGTTTACAGCCTGAAAACAGGACCTTCAGCCCAACTTGTCCATGCCACTAAGCTAGTCCCAATTGCCCACATTTGGCCCATATCCCTCTATACCCAGCTTTCCCATAGAACTGTCTAAATACTTTTCAAAAGACAAAACTACTGCCTCTGGCAGCTCGTTCCAGATGCTCACCACCCTCCTGCGTGAAAAGATTGCCCCTCATGACCCTTTTGGATCCCTCCTCTCACCTTAAACCTACGCCCTCTAATTTTAGACTCCCCGACCATTGGGAAAAGATGTTGACTATCTACCTTATCTATGTCCCTCATTATTTTCCAGACCTCTATAAGATCACCCCTAAGCCTCCTATGCTCCAGGGAAAAAAGTCCCAGTCGACCCAGCCTCTCCTTATAACTCAAACCATCAAGTCCCGGTAGCACTCTTTCTAGTTTAACAATATCCTTCCTATAATAGGGTGACCAGAACTGAACAGTATTCCATGTGTGGTCTTACCAATGTCTTGTAGAACTTCAACAAGACGTTGCAACTCCTCTATTCAATATTCTGACAATAAAACCTAGCATGCTGAATGCCTTCTTCACCACCCTGTCCACCTGCGACTCCCCCTTCAAGGGGCTATGAACCTGTACCCCTACATCTCTTTGTTTGAGAACTCTCCCCAACACCCTACCATTAATGGAATAGGTCCTGTCCCAATTTGAACTACTAATCTGCATCACCTCACAATTATCTAAATCAGGGGTGGGCAAACTAAGGCCCGCGGGCCGCATGCGGCCCGCCAAAGGTCTTTATGCGGCCTACGAAGATCAAATCATTAAAAAAAAAAAATTTTAATTTAAAAAAAATTTTTTTTTTTTTTTTTTATAAGGTTAATGTGGGGGGCTGTTGGGTTACTGGTATAGGGTGGATACGTTGACTTGAGTAGGGTGATCATTGCTCGGCACATCATCGAGGGCCAAAGGGCCTGTTCTGTGCTGTACTGTTCTATGTTCTATATGAGGCGCCCAGAATCATAACCGGGTGAAGTGCCATTTTTGAAAAGTAGAGATAAAGAGGGCTAAAGGCAGGATGCCGCCGGGGGAAGCGCTGAGGTATATGCCGCACGCTAATTGGTTACAACCGGGACTATTAATACTATGCGGCCCTTTAAAATTGTGAATTTCTGAATGTGGCCCTTGCACGGAAAAGTTTGCCCACCCCTGATCTAAATTAAACTCCATCTGCCACTCATTGGGCCCACTGTCTCAACTGGTCACGGTCCTGTTGCAATCCCAGAAAACCTTCTTCATTGTCGACTACTATGCCACCAATCTTAGTGTCATCTGCAAACTTACTAACCATGCCTCCTAAATTCTCATACAAATCGTTAATATAAATAACAAATAGCAGTGGACCCAACACTGATCCCTGAGGCACACCATTGGTCACAGGCCTCCAGTTTGAAAAACACTCCACAACCACCCTTTGTCTTCTGTCGTCAAGCTAATTTTGTATCCAATTGGCTACCTCACCCTGGATCCCATGAGATTTAACCTTATGCAACAACCTATCATGAGGCACCTCGTCAAAGACCGTCCACATAGACAGGAACTTCAATACGGTCATTGACCGGTCGAGTTCAAGGACAGGCAGGGTGCCGGCAATAGCGAAGGAACTAAAGGGGTTCATGGCACAGATGGGTGGGGCAGATCCATGGAGGTTTGGACGGCCAAGAGCGAAGGAGTTCTCCTTCTTCTCACATGTACATAAAGTATACTCCTGGATCGACTTTTGTATTTTGAACAGGGCTTTACTGGCGGGTGTGGTTGACACCGAGTATTCAGCGATTGCTGTGTCGGACCATGTCCCACATTGGGTGGACCCAGAGGTGAGCAAAGAGGGTGGTCAGTGCCCGCAATGGAGATTGGATGTGGGACTGTTAGCGGATGAGGGGGTGTGCGGGCGGGTGAGGGAATCCATCCAGAACTACCTGGAGATTAGCGATACGGGAGAGGTCTCAGCAGCAATGGTTTGGGACGCAGTGAAGACAGTGGTCAGAGGGGAGCTGATTTTGATTCAGGACCATAGGGAGAACGAAGAGCGGGCAGAGGCAGATAGGTTGGTCAGGGAAATACTTCAGGTACACAGGAGGTATGCGGAGGCTCCGGAGGTAGGATTACTGAAGGAACAACGGAGGCTACAGGTGGAATTTGGCTTGTTATCTACGGGAAAGGCGGTGGAGGAGTTGAGGAAGGCGAGGGGGGCCATATACGAGTATGGAGAGAAGGCTAGTGGAATGCCGGCACACCGGCTCAGGAAAAGGGAGGCAGCTAGCAGGTAGGGAAAGTGAAGGACAGAGGAGGGAACACAATGTTGGACCCAGCAGGAGTTAACGGGGTGAGTAAGGAGTTCTACAGCAGGTTATACGAGTCGGAACCCCCAGCGGGAGTGGAAGGAAGAGTCAATTTTTGGGAGGACTGGAGTTCCCGAAGGTGGACGAAGAGTTGATAGAGGGGCTGGGAGCCCGATAGGGATTGAAGAAATAGCAAATGGATTGGAGACCATGCAGTCAGGCAAGGCCCGAGACCAGATGGTTACCCAGTGGAGTTTTATAAAAAGTTCTGAGGTGCTGGGCCCACTGTTGGTGAGGATGTTTAACGAGGCAAGGGAGCGCGGTGCTCTTCCCCCGACAACGTCACAGGCCTCGATCTCACTGATCCTGAAGCGGAAGAAGGACCCTGAGCTATGCAGGTCTTACAGGCCGATCTCCATGTTGATGCCAAACAGTTAGTGAAAATCTTGTCCTCAAGGATAGAAGACTGTGTCCCGGGGAGTGATAGGGGAAGACCAGAAGGGGTTTGTTACGGGTAGGAAGCTAACGGCCAATGTTACAAGGCTCTTGAATGTAATCATGATGCCCCCAGAGGGAAAGGAGATGGTGGCAGTGGTTGCAATGGATGCGGAGAAGGCCTTTGACTGGGTGGAATGGAACTAACTGTGGGAGGTGTTGGGGCGGTTCGGGTTTGGTCGGGGTTTCATCGACTGGATCAGGCTGCTGTACCAGGCACTGTACCAGGCACCAGAGGCGAATGTTCAAATGAACCGGCTGACATCGGGCTATTTTAGACTGCACCAGGGGACTAGGCAGGGATGCCCCCTCTCTCCGTTGCTGTTCACGCTGGCCATTGAGCCAATGGCTATGGCGTTAAGAGCTTCCAGGGGCTGGTCCGGGGTGGGGTGGAAAAGAAGGACTCGTTATACGCCGATGACCTGCTCCTGTATGTTTCTGACCCGTTAGAGGGGATGGGAGAGATCATGAGGATTTTAGGGGAATTTGGCCATTTTTCAGGGTACAAATTGAACATGGGGGAAAGAGAGATGTTTGCGATCCAGGCAAGGGGGCAGGAGAGGAGACTGGGAGAGCTGCCGTTCAGAGTGGTGGGAGGTAGTTTCCGTTATTTAGGGATCCAGGGGACACGAGACTGGGGGCTGTTACATAAACTAAACTTGACCCGGTTTGTGGAACAAATAAAAGGAGACTTCCGAAAGGGGGACATGCTCCCGTTATCACTGGCGGGGAGGGTACAGACAGTGAAAATACGACCCTCCCGAGATTCCTGTTTGTTTTTCAGTGCCTCCCCATCTTTATCCCAAAGGCCTTTTTTAAGCGGGTAAATGAGGTGATCTCCGGTTTTGTGTGGACGGGTAAAACCCCGCGGCGCAACATCGAGGGCCGAAGGGCCCGTACTGCGCTGTAATGTTCTATGTTCCAAGGTGATGCTGGAGTGTGGCCGGAGGGAGGGTGGGCTGGCACTGCCGAACTTTAGCAACTATTACTGGGTAGCAAATATAGCCATGATTAGGAAGTGGTTAGTGAGGGAAGGGTCGGTGTGGGAGCGATTAGAGGCAGCATCCTGTGAGGACACGAGTTTAGGGGCATTGATCACGGCACCTCTGCCGTTTTCGCAGGCCCGGTACTCCACACGCCCAGTGGTAGTGGCAGCCCCGAGAGTCTGGGGGCAGTGGAGGAAACTTGTGAGAGCGGAGGCAGCATCGGTTTGGGCCCCAAACTGTAGCAACCATCGGTTTGCCCCAGGGAGACTAGATTGAGGGTTTCGGGGGATGGCAGAGGGTAGGGATCGGGAGGATGGGAGATTTGTTTATAGATGGGAGCTTCCCCGGTTTGAGGGAGTTAGAGGAGAAGTTTGAGTTGACGGGAGGGAATGGGTTTTGGTATCTGCAGGTTCGGGACTTTTTTGCGAAGGCAGATCCAACCTTCCCACTCCTACTGCCAAGTGGGATACAAGATAGGGTAATTTTTAGAGTATGGGTGGGAGAGGGGAAGATCTCAGATATCTATAAAGAATTCATGGAGTCAGAGGAAATGCAGACAGAGGAGCTAAAGCACAAAAGGAGGAGGAGTTAGGGGGAGAGATAGAGGCAGGTCTCTGGGCAGATGCGTTAAGCAGGGTCAACACGTCCACATCATGCGCCAGGCTCAGCCTGATACAATTTAAGGTTGTTCACCGGGTACACATGACGGTGGCCCAGATGAGCAAATTTTTTGGGATAGAACACAGGTGTGCAAGGTGCGCGGGAGGGCCAGTGAACCATTTCCACATGTTTTGGCCATGTTCGAAGCTGAGGGGATTCTGGCAGGGATTTGCAGATATCATGTCCACAAGGGTGGCACCGAGTCCAGAGGTGGCGATTTTTGGAGTTTCCCGAAGTCCAGGGGGCGAGAGGCCGACATTTTGGCCTTTGCCTCCTGGTAGCCCGGAGACAGATACTGTTAGCATGGACTCGAAGCCCCCAAAATCAGAGACCTGGGTCAATAACATGGCTGGCTTTCATCGTCTTGAGAAAATAAAGTTCACCCTAAGACGATCAATGCTAGGGTTCTTGCAGAGGTGCAGCCGTTTGTCGACTTTAGAGAAAATTAACTGTCAACAGAAGGGAATGGGGTTAGTCTATATTACTGTTCTAGGAACGTGGGGCCTGTGAGGGAGGTAGGGGGTCTTTGCACTATGTTTATAGTTGTTTGTAGATGGTTTACTGTTACTGTTATAAAATCACAAATGCCTGAATAATACATTTTACAAAAATAAAATCAACGTAGACAACGTCGAATGCACTGCCCAAATCTACCTTCTCGGTTACCCTTTCAAAAAATTCAATCAAATTCGAGAGACATGATTTTCCACTCAAAGCCAGGTTGAATGTCCCTAATCAGTCTTTGCCTCTCTAAATGCCTGTAGATCCTGTCTCCTGTAAGTTCCAACAACTGACCCTCCACAGACGTACGGTTCACCGGTTTGTAGTTCCCAAGCTTTTCCCTGCGGCCCTTCTTAAACAAAGGTACAATTATTTGCTACCCTCCAATCTTCAGGCACCTCACCTGTGGCTGTCGACAATTCAAATCTCTCTGCTAGGGGACCCGCAATTTACTCCCTAGCCTCCCACAGCGTCCTTGGATTGGATTGGATTTGTTTATTGTCACGTGTACCGAGGTACAGTGAAAAGTATTTTTCTGCGAGCAGCTCAACAGATCATTAAGTACATGGGAAGAAAAGGGAATAAAAGAAAATACATGATAGGGCAACACAAGGTATACAATGTAACTAGATAAGCACCGGCATCGGATGAAGCATACAGGGGTGTAGTGCTAATCAGGTCAGTCCATAAGAGAGTCATTTAGGAGTCTGGTAACAGCGGGGAAGAAGCTGTTTTTGAGTCTGTTCATGCGTGTTCTCAGACTTCTGTATCTCCTGCCCGATGGAAGAAGTATCCTGAGGTACATTTCATCAGGTCCTGGGGATTTATCTACCTTGATGCGCTTTAAAACTTCCAGCACCTTCTTCTCTGTAATATGTACACTCCTCAAGATATCATTAATACCGATGAGAAATATTCATTTGGGATCTCATCCATCTCTTGTGGATCCACACGTAGATGACATTGTAGACCATTAAGAGGCCCTACTGTCCCCCTCATTACTCTTTTGCCCTTTATGTATTTGTAGGTCTTTGGATTCTCCTTTGCTTTATCTGCCAAAGCAATCTCTTGTCCCCCTTTTTGCCCTCCCGATTTCTCTCCTAACTCTACTCTGATAACATCTCTACTCTTCAAGGGTTCCACTTGATCCGAGCTGCCGATGCAGGACACATGCCTCCTCCTCTTTTTTGACCAGGGCCTCAATATCCAGAGTCATCCAGGATTCCTTAATTCTACCAGCTTTGCCCTTCACTCTAAAAGGAATGTGCTTCCCCTGAAGCTTGGTTAACACACTTTTGAAAGCCTCCCACTTACCAGCCGTCCCTTTGCCTGTCAACAGGCTCCACGAATCAACTTTTGAAAGTTCCTGTCTAACACCATCAAATTAGCCTTGCCCCAATTTAGAATTTTAACTTTTGGGCAAGACATATCATTCTCCGTAGCTATTTTAAAACTAATGAAATTATGGTCACTGGTCCCAAAGAGATCCCTCACTAACAATTCTGTCACCTGCCCTTCCTTATTTCCCAAGAGGAGGTCACATTTTGCCCCCTCTCTGGTCAGGCCATCCACATACCGAATGGGAAAATCCTCCCGAATACACTCAACAAATTTCTCTCCATCTAAGCCCCGAATGCTATGACTATCCCAGTCAATGTTGGGAGAGATGGGCAGCACGGTAGCACAGTGGGTTGCTTCACAGCGCCAGGCTCCCAGGTGCGATTCCCGGCTTGGGTCACTCTCTGTGCGGAATCTGCACGTTCTCCCTGTGTCTGCGTGGGTTCACTCCGGGTGCTTCGGTTTCCTCCCACAAGTCTCGAAAGACGCGCTGTTAGGTAATTTGGACATTCTGAATTCTCCCTCGGTGTACCCGAACAGGCGCCAGAGTCTGGCGACACGATATCATTGCAGTGTTAATGTAAGCCTACTTGTGACAATAAAGATTATTATTATAAATTAAAGTCCCCAACTATTACCAACCTATTTTTATTGCAGCTAACTGTTCTCTCATAAGAACATAAGAACTAGGAGCAGGAGTAGGCCATCTGGCCCCTCGAGCCTACTCCACCATTCAATGAGATCATGGCTGATCTTTTGTGGACTCAACTCCACTTTCCGGCCTGAACACCATAACCCTTAATCCCTTTATTCTTCAAAAAACTATCTATCTTTATCTTAAAAACATTTAATGAAGGAGCCTCTACTGCTTCTCTGGGCAAGGAATTCCATAGATTCACAACCCTTTGGGTGAAGAAGTTCCTCCTAAACTCAGTCCTAAATCTACTTCCCCTTATTTTGAGGCTATGCCCCCTAGTTCTGCTTTCACCCGCCAGTGGAAACAACCTGCCAGCATCTATCCTATCTATTCCCTTCATAATTTTATATGTTTCTATAAGATCCCCCCTCATCCTTCTAAATTCTAACGAGTACAGTCCCAGTCTACTCAACCTCTCCTCGTAATCCAACCCCTTCAGCTCTGGGATTAACCTAGTGAATCTCCTCTGCACACCCTCCAGTGCCAGTACGTCCTTTCTCAAGTAAGGACACCAAAACTGAACACAATACTCCAGGTGTGGCCTCACTAACACCGTATACAATTGCAGCATAACCTCCCTAGTCTTCAACTCCATCCCTCTAGCAATGAAGGACAAAATTCTATTTGCCTTCTTAATCACCTGTTGCGCCTCTTCTTACATATTTGCTCCTCAATTTCCCGCTGACTATTTGGGTGCCTGTAGTACACATTATCAAAGTGATCCCTTCATATTTTTCTGTTTTACCCATATAGACTCAGTGGGCAAAACCTCAGATATACCCCCTCTCAGTACTGCCGTGTTATTCTCCCTAATCAAAAACGCAACTCTCCCTCCTCTCTTACCTCTTGTTCTATCTTTCCTATAGCATCTGTACCCTAGAACGTTGAGCTGCCAGTCCCACCTCTCCCTTAGCCATGTTTCAGTAATAACTATAATATCCCAGTCCCATGCCAAGTTCATCTTCCTTGCCCGTCAGGACTTTGACATTGAAATAAATGCAGTTTAATCTACATTTCTCTTGCTCTCTACCCTGCTTTCTCAGACCATCTGTCTCGTCATTTTTTGTCCACTCTCCCTTTGTTTTATTTCTCCTAGCTTTACTGGAACCATTCTCTAAGTTCTCCATAGTCTCTGTAGTCTGTACTGTGGCCCTTTTGATTTTTAATTTTGGTTACTCTGCCTTTCACTTCTCCCTTTACTGCCTTTTGTTTCTGTCCCCACTTCAATTCCCTCTGACTTCCTGCATTGGTTCCATCCCCATTAGTTTAAACCATCCCCAACAGCACTAGCAAACACTCCCCCTAAGACATTGGTTCCAGTCCTGCCCAGGTGCAGACAATCTGGTTTGTACTGGTGCTCCCTGTTGTCATGTGAGAGTACCTTTAAGAAATGGGTGTTTATTACTGCAGTGATGTCAAAGAGTGGGTGGAGCTGGGCTGTCTGTCAGCTTTTTACTTTCCTTTTTGAGCAGGCTGCAGGGTGTTTTATAGTTTCGTTTCCAGCATTACAGCTGAAGCCAGACAGAGCAGGTGTACTGCTGTTCTCTGTCATCAAAAGACTATCTCTTGATCATTTGGTGAATTCAAAATTATAAATATTCTCAGTAGTGAATGCTTCTGTTGAAAGGTGTTTCTTCTGTCTTCTGGATGTTGTTTGGAAAGTTATTAAGGATTACTTCGTGTTGTATTCTTTGGGAGTTGTATTTGAATTGATGGTTGCTAAGATGGTCACTGTATGTTTTAAAAAGGTTAACTTAAGTTCATAGAATAAACATTGTTTTGCTTTTTAAAAAACACTTTTCCATTTCTGCTGTACTACACCTGTAGAGTGGGCCGTGTGCTCCCCATACCACAATCTAGTAAAAGTTGTGGGTCAGGTGAACTCCACCTGACCTTTGGGGTTCTCTAAACCCTGGCCCATAACACTATGCTGTTACTTCCTATTTCCATATTAGGATCAGATAATACTTACTAATATCACCATTGAGGATCAGAATATTTCCAAACTGTTTTGAATGGACAATCTTGATGTTTTGATACGCAGAATCTTCGTCATAAACAACATCATCAATGTCATACTCAACTAACCGACCATCTGCCGTGGGCCAGTACCTATCAATGGTTCCTCCTCTTACGATGGCGGGTAACCTGGGGAAAGCAACATGGAAATGAATTAACTGGCATTTATGTTCCCCTGAATTATATCAATTCGGCTGCCCCCAAAGCACTTCACATCCAACTATGCAGTCACTGAATTTGGATTTGTTTATTGTCAGGTGTACTGAGGTACAGTGAAAAGTATTTTTCTGTGTGCAGCTCAAACAGATCATTTAGTACATGAAAAGAAAATATGTTATAGGTCAACACAAGGTACACAACGTAAATACACAGACCCCGGCATCAGGTGAAGCATACAGGAGTGTAGTATTAATCGGGTCAGTCCATAAGAGGGCCATTTAGGAGTCTGGTAACAGAGGGAAAGAAGAAGGTGTTTTTGAGTCTGTTAGTGCATGATCTCAGACTTTTGTACCTCCTGCCTGATGGAAGAAGTTGGAAGAGTGAGTAAGCTGGATAGGAGGGGTCTTTGATCATGCTGCCAACTTTCCCAAGAAGGCAGCTAGAGATGTAGATAGAGTCAATGGATGGGAGGCGGGTCTGTGTGATGGACTGGGCAATGTTCACGACTCTGTAGTTTCTTGCGGATTTGAATGCTTTCTGTGGTGCATTTGTAAAAGTTGGTAAGAGCCAATGTGGAAATGCTGAATTTCCTTAGTTTCCTGAGAATGTATAGGCGCTGTTGTGCTTTCTTGGTGATAGCGTTGCCATGGGTGACCAAGACAGATTTTTGGAAATGTGTACCCCTAGGAATTTGAAACTGCTAACCATCTCCACCTCGGCCCCGTTGATGATGACAGGGGTGTGTACAGTACTTTGTTTCCTGAAGTCAATGACCAGCTCTTTAGTTTTGCTGGCATTGAGAGATAGATTGTTGTCGCAGCACCGCTCCATTAGGTTCTCTATCTCCCTCCTGTATTCCGACTCGTCGTTATTCGAGATCCGGCTCACTACGGTGGTATCGTCAGCAAACTTGTAGATGAAGCTGAAATCAAACTTTGCCACGCAGTCTTGTGTGTACAGGGAGTATAGTAGGGGGCTAAGTACGCAGCCTTACGGGGCCCCGGTATTGAGGACTATTGTGGAGGAGGTGTTGTTTATTCTTACTGATTGTGGTCTGCGGGTTAGAAAGTTGAGCATCAGTTGCAGAGTGAGGAGACAAGTCCTAGGTTTTGGAGCTTTGATATGAGCTTGGCTGGGATTATGGTGTTTAAGGACGGAGCTGTAGTCAATAAACAGGAGTCTGATGTCGGAGTCCTTATTGTCGAGATGCTCTAGGGATCAGTGTAGGGCCAGAGAGATGGTGTCTGCTGTGGACTGGTTGGGGTGGTATGTGAATTGCAGTGGATCAAGGCATTCTGGGAGTATGGAGGTGATGCTCTTCATGACCAACCTCTCGAAGTACTTCATTACGACTGAAGTCAGGGCCACCGGACGGTAGTCATTGAAGTATCGTTGCCTGGTTCTTCTTTGGCACCAGTATGATGGGGTCTTCTTGAAGCAGGTGGGGACCTCGGAGCGTAGTTGGGACAGGTTAAAGATGTCCGCAAACACATCTGCCAGTTGGTCCGCACAGGCTCTGAGCGCACGACCAGGGATCCCGTCCGGACCCGTCGCCTTCCGAGGGTTCACTTTCAGGAAAGCCGATGATTTGACTTTGGAAGCGGTGATAGTGGGTATGGGTGTGTTATGGGTTGCTCAACAGCGGATCGTTGGTTTCCTTCTCGAACCGAGCTTGGAATGTATTGAGTTCATCAGGGTGGGGTGCGCTGCTGCTGGAGATACTGCTCGGCTTCGCTTTGCAGCCCGCTATGTTGTTTAGGCCTTGCCACAACCACCGAGAGTCTGCAACATCAGTCTGTGACTAGCTTGGTCTGATATTCTTTCTTGTATCTCGGATGGCTTTGCGAAGGTCGTATCTGGATTTCTTGTACAGGTCAGGGTCGCCTGACTTAAACGCCTCAGACCTGTCCTTCAGTAGGGAATCAATTTCGCGACTGAGCCATGGTTTCCGGTTTGGGAATGTAGTACATCCTGTTTTTTATTTGGCACGCAGTCGTCCACACAATTGCTGATGAAGTCTGTGACGGTAGTGGCATACTCATTTAAGTTGGTCGCTGAGTTCTTTTTTAAAATATTTTTATTAGGGTATTTTCCAAGTTTCTATAGTAATAACAATAACAGCGACATAAACATGGGAAAATAAACATTTCCACCCCCATCACAATCTTCACACACCGCAACCATAAAACAACAGTCCGGCCCTCTACCCCCCCTGGAATTCTGCTTCTGCTGACATTTTAATTTTCCCCTGAGTAAATCGACGAACTGCTGCCACCTCCAGGTGAACCCAATCATTGACCCTCTTACAGCGAACTTTATTTTCTCGAGACTAAGAAACCCAGCCATGTCACTAACCCAGGTCTCTACACTCGGGGGCTTTGAGTCCCTCCACATTAATAAGGCCCGTCTCCGGTTACCAGGGAGGCAAAGGCCAAGACGTCTGCCCCTTTCGCCCCCTGAACCCGCGGCTCTTCCACCACTCCAAAGATCGTCACCTCCGGACTCGGCACCACCCGCGTTTTGAGTACCATGGCCTTAGCGAAACCCTGCCAAAACTCTCTTAAGCTTCGGCAAGCCCAAAACATGTGGACATGATTTGCTGGGCTTCCCACGCACCTCGCACACCTGTCCTCTACCCCAAAAAACTTGCTCATCTGGGCCACCGTCATGTGTGCCCAGTGGACCACCTTTAATTGTATCAGGCTAATCCTGGCACATGATGAGGATGTATTAACCCTGCTTAAGACATCTGCCCACAGACCTGCCTATAACTGTGGGCAGCACGGTAGCATGGTGGTTAGTATAAATGCTTCACAGCTCCAGGGTCCCAGGTTCGATTCCCGGCTGGGTCACTGTCTGTGTGGAGTCTGCACGTCCTCCCCGTGTGTGCGTGGGTTTCCTCCGGGTGCTCCGGTTTCCTCCCACAGTCCAAAGATGTGCGGGTTAGGTGGATTGGCCATGCTAAATTGCCCGTAGTGTCCTAAAAAGTAAGGTGGGGGGGGGTGGGGGGGGGGGGGGGGGTTGTTGGGTTACGGGTATAGGGTGGATACGTGGGTTTGAGTAGGATGATCATTGCTCGGCACAACATCGAGGGCCGAAGGGCCTGTTCTGTGCTGTTCTATGTTCTATGTTCTATCTCTCCTCCTAGCTCGTCTTCCCACTTGCCCTTAAGCACCTCCACCAGTTTCCTCCGATTCCACAAGTTCATGGTAGATGTCTGATACCTTCCCCTCTCCCACCCATGTCGTGGAGACTACTCGGTCCTGTATGCCCCGTGGCGGCGGCAGCGGGAAGGCCGGAACCTGCCTTCTCAAGAAGTCTCGCATCTGCAAATACCTAAACCTATTTCCTGCTGGCAATTCAAATATATCCTCCAAGGCTTTCAAGCTGGGGAAGCTCCCACCTATAAATAGATCCCCAATCCTCCTAATTCCTGCCCTTTGCCATCCCCGGAACCCACCATCTAGCCTACCCAGTACAAACCAATGATTATTATAAATCGGGTTCCAAGCCGATGCTCCCTCCACTCTCTGATATCTCCTCCACTGCCCCCAGATTCCCAGAACCGCCACCACCACTGGACTTATGGAGTCTCGTGCCGGCGAGATTTGGAAGAGGAGCCGTTATCAGTGCTCCCAAACTTTGTCTTTTCACGACGCCGCCTCCATCCGCTCCCACACCGATCCCTCCCCCACTACCCACTTCCTAATCATGGCTATATTAGCCGCCCAGTAGTAATTGCAAAAGTTCGGCAGTGCCAGCCCACCCTCAACCAGACTGCGCTCCAGCAACACTTCCTTCACTTGCGTGGTTTTACCCGCCCACACAAAGCCTGAAATAACCTTATTCACCCGCTTGAAAAAGGCCTTTGGGATGAAGAAGGGGAGGCACTGAAAGACAAACAGAAATCTGGAGAGGACCGTCATTTTCACAGTCTGTACTCTCCCCGCCAGTTATAGTTGGAGCATGTCCCATCTCTTAAAGTCCTCTTTCAATTGTTCTACGAGCCGGGATAGGTTTAACTTGTGCATTGCCTCCCATTCCCGGGCCACCTGGATTCCCAGATACCGAAAGCTCTTTCCTACCATTCTAAACGGCAGATCTCCCAGTCTCTTCTCCTGCCCTCCTGCCTGGATCGCGAACATCTCGCTCTTCCCCTTGTTCAATTTATACCCCGAAAAATTACCAAATTCCCCCAAGATTTGCATTACTTCCCCCATCCCCTCCAACGGATCTGAAGTATACAAGAGAGAGGTCATCTGCGTAAAGTGAGACCCAGCGCGAACCAGCCCTTTCCAGTTCCTAGAGGCTCTTAACACCATGGCCAGTGGCTCTATGGCCAGAGCAAACAGTAGCGGGGAGAGGGGATACCCTTGTCTCGTCCCTCGGTGTCGTTCCAAATACCCCGACCTCAGCCGGTTCGTACGCACACTCTCTACTGGTGCCTGATAGAGCAACCGCACCCAGTCAATGAAGCCCTCACCAAACCCAAACCTTCCCAGCGCCTCCCACAGGTAATCCCACTCCACCCAATCAATAGCCTTCTCCGCATCCATTGTTACTACCACCTCCTCTCCTTCTGAGGGCATCATAATAACATTTAAAAGCTTTCAAACATTGGCCGTGAGTTGCCTGCCCTTTACAAATCCTGTCTAGTCTTCCACCATCACCCCCGGGACACAATCCTCTATCCTTGTGGCCAGTATCTTAGCCAGCAGTTTGGAGTCCACATTCAGTAGAGAAATTGGCCTGTATTACCTTGCTCCGGATCCTTCTCCCATTTCAGGATCAATGAAAGCGAGGCCTGCGACATTTTGGGGGGAGGGTACCCTTCTCTCTTGCTTCATTAAATGTCCACACCAGCAGTGGGCTCAATATCTCTGAAAACGTCTTATAGAATTCCACCAGGTAGCCATCCGGGCCCGGGGCCTTGCCCGACTGCATGCCCTCCAGCCCCTTCCTCAATTTCAATTGGGGCTCCCAGTCCTTCCACCAGATCCTCATCCACCCTCGGGAACCTCAACTGACCCAAAAACTGCCTCGTCACCTCCACCGTAGCCAGGGGTTCCAACTCATATAATTTGCTGTCAAAGTCCTTAAACACCTCGTTCACCCCCGCAGAGTCCAGGACCGTAATCCCACCTCTACTCCTTACTCTCCCTATCTCCCTGGTAACTCCCTTTTTCTGAGTTGGTGCGCTAACATTCTGCTTGCCTTTTCCCCGTATTCATAATTCGTCCCCCTTGCCTTCCTCAGCTGTTCCACCACTTTCCCTGTAGTCAACAGCCCAAACTCCACCTGTAACCTACGCCGCTCCCTCATCTAGGGCCTCCAAGTATCTCCTGTCCATCTGGAATATCTCAACTAACCTACCCTCTTGGCCCATTCTGCCTTTTCTCTGTGGGCCCGTATTGAGATGAATTCCCCACTGACCACTGCCTTCAAAGCTTCCCAAACCATCGCTGCGGAGACCTCGCCCGTGTCATTTGTTTCCAGGTAGTTTTCGATGGACTTGTTCACCTACCCATAGATCACTTCGTCTGCTGACAACCCCATATCCATCCTCCAAGCTAACCCGTAGATCCACCCAATGTGGGGCATGATTCAACACTGCGATTGCCGAGTACTCAATATCCATCACCCCCAGTATTAGCGCCCTGCTCAGAACAAAGTCGATGCGAGAGTATACCTTGTGGACATGGGAGAAAACTCATTCGCCCTTGGCCATGCAAACCTCCATGGGTCTACTCCCCCCATCTGTTCCATAAACCCCTTCAATTCCTTTGCCGCGGCTGGCACCCTCCCTGTCCTAGATTTTGACCGGTCCAATTCCCGATCAATGACGGTGTTAAAATCTCCCCCCCCATGATCAAGCTATGTGACTCTAAGTCTGGGATCTTACTGTAGCCATCTGGGATGGCCACTTACAAAGGGAAATTTAGAAATTAGAACAGTACAGCACAGAACAGGCCCTTCGGCCCTCGATGTTGTGCCGAGCAATGATCACTCTACTCAAACTCACGTATCCATCCTATACCCGTAACCCAACAACTCCCCCTTAACCTTACTTTTTAGGACACTACGGGCAATTTAGCATGGCCAATCCACCTAACCCGCACATCTTTGGACTGTGGGAGGAAACCGGAGGACCCGGAGGAAACCCACGCACACACGGGGAGGACGTGCAGACTCCACACAGACAGTGACCCAGCCGGGAATCGAACCTGGGACCCTGGAGCTGTGAAGCATTGATGCTAACCACCATGCTACCGTGCTGCCCCTAATATGGCCACTTGCAAAAAATCAAGGGAAATATGGCCAATGCAGGATCCAGACGAACTCTGAGCTTAAATGTATATTTGCCACTGGAAAACCAGACACTATCAAAACGCCCAGCCAATTTGCATTCAAATGGCCCATTATCCCAGGACAAAAAACTTGTAACTTAGGTATCAGATACAGACTCATCGGCACCACTCCCTTCACCCAGGAAGCCCAAACAGCCAAGGTCAATTACCGCTCAGGACATGCCCAGCCATCAAGGCACCCGCCCCTTTATTGGCTAAAATCGAAGGCAGTAATCGAAGCCTGCCGAATTATTGGGTCCAAAGCTAAGGACCGCCCAAAAGAGCGCAAAACCTCCGAAGGATAAAAAGAGACGCTGCCATGTGTTCACTCTCTCTTGGCCCAGCCTACACCTGATACCAATTGCAGCACCACGACCAGAAGCAAGTTCAAGATCAACGACCGCTACCAGACGGATGAGCCCAGCATAAACGAAGTCACTTCTTCAGACCCAGCAACGCCAGATCCGAACAACGGCCTTGGTCCTCTGCATAAAGCCGGGTGCCTGTCGGAGTGCATGTCGGAGTAATTCTTGTGTGTAAATAAACTATTATCGAACTTGTACTAACTAACTGGTTGTTGGTACCTGGCGACTCTGAAAGCAGTATCCTCATTAATAACTTCCAAGACTAATATCTGAATATAGTAGATACCCCAAACTTGGCAACATTATAGGTGACGCTGGTGGGATAACGTAACAGAGGTACATAAAAAGAATGTAGGAAAAATTTGTAAGCTGATGGCAATCGTGTCCTGTCTGGCACAATTGCGAGGCACAGAGGAAGTCGTGAGGACGCTCCGCAGATAGCTTGTAGAGAGAGAGAAGAGTGAGGGAAATTTTAGTGAATACAAGAAAGTTAATGAGCAACTCCGAGAGCAGCTAGCAGCTAAAGACAAGGCTGATGTCAAACGGGCACACCAATCTAGTAGAGTTCACCTAAGCAGCTTTCAGATACAAAACGATAAGACCTACCAAGATACACAACGCACAAGAGAAGAGACAGAATAACAGTTAAAGAAACAATGCGCAGATTTGAAGGCAGCTTTACGAGCACTCCATAGTTCCACAATGGAACAAAGGCAGAGTTCAGTAGATCACGCCAAATGGAGGCAACAAATAGCCAGGTTACAGTCACTGCTCTCGGTGCACAACGGATTCAGAGATACCTTAGGACCGAATTTTGATCAGGAAAATGGCCACGATTGGCGGGAACTCAATGAAACTGCTCATAGATATGTAGAAGACACTGAGAATCAGAATGGAGCCTCCCAGGCCCACAAAAAGGAAAGCACCCGCACCACCGACTGCACAGGCAGCACACAACCCCATGAATCCAGTCACCACGCAGCGCAAGTTTCCGATTGACGATGAACCCGATTTTGTGTACACCACCCCATTAACCATCACACAATTAAGAGATGCGTGCGACAAAATAGAACCATTCCAACCCACAGCAGACCCGCATCATTTCTTTGAGCGAGCAAGACAACAGTTATGTACGGTCTGGACGAACCGGAGGAAGTGAAGCTTATAGTCATGAGCCTTGACCCATCCGTTAGCTCAGCATTACCAGACCCACAGAATGTAGGAGGAGGAAGCCTCCAGGACAAGAAGACAGCTATTTTAGACGCAATTGGTTACAACAGAGGAGACCCCGTAGAAGGTCTAAACCGTTGTCGACAAAAGGGAGAACATCCGACTGCATACACAGGACGCCTTTGGATAAACTTTAAAGCGGTATTTGGGGATTTAGTTCGCGCACACTTAAATGTCAACAACACAACCAAATGGGCCCATCTCCCACGCCAAAGAAGCAGATCAAAAAGCCTGTGTGAATTATGACCCTGCAGATGCCACACATAATGAAATGTGGGTTTTAAAGAGACACTCCAGGGCTTATGCCAACCACGCTGCACTTCAACAGGCCCATGCCCTGGACGGTGATAGACGGGCACAGATCCTGAATGCACTAAGTGCCACATTTCAAAAGCCCATAAACATCTCTGCCATCCTAGATGTCAAACCCAAAAAGACTGAGGAGTCAGAGGAATTTCTGGAACGCTTTAATGAAATCTACTGTGGGCAGTCAGGCGACTTGCCGCACCGAAATGGTCAGAATTCCCCTCAATATTACGCTATGTTAATGCATTGCCTACCACCTTCCACGGCCACCGCTGTGAAATGTAATAACATGAATTGGACAGAGAACGACCCTTCCCAGATGGCCCGGGCAGTTAGATTTTATTGGAAGGAGGGAGGAGGCCAAGAAGGAGACCCAGTTACAAAAATTAAGACCGAGTATGTAGTGAAAAAGGACAATCCGAGACCCCAACCGAGCGCAGGTACGGTGGCTTATCAGCTGGAACCCCAATATTGTGACCTCGGGTGGGTGGATCAGCACAGGGGAGGATATCAAACCCACCCAAATGGACCTTCAGCCCCTCTCTATGGCCTGCCGTATGCACCAGCAACCTTGCAACTGCCACCCCCTCTGCGGGGCCATTGGTCCACCGGAAGAAGGGGACGGGGAAGAGGGCCGGGATATAGAGGGAACAATGCATGTTTCAATTGTGGCCACGCAGATCACTGGCATTAGGAATGCCCATTTAGAAGACAGGTGACAGGAGGAGGATACCCAACACCAAGGAGGGGGTACCCACCAAGGGGAGGGCAGACGAGGTACATTGACTTTTCCCAAGCAAACCCCTCCCCACCACAAGGCTGACTAACCAATTTAGTCATGCGGATTCTCCATTCGGACAGAGAACCCATAGTTTCTCTGCAGATAGGCGATCAACATCACCCATTTATGATCGACACTGGAGCAGCCATGTCTTCGGTGCAATCGGAACTCCAACTACCACTATCCGACCACACTCACCATTTGTCGGGATTCCAAGGCCAGGTGTGTCAGTATCCTATTTCTGAACCGGTGAAGGTAACTTATGAGAATGAGTCGACAGATCATCAATTTATGGTCACCACCGGATTGGACTGCAATTTACTGGCCCGAGATCTACTGTGTATCTTCCAGCAGCGGCTAGAATGCGGGGACATGGGGGTAACGGTTCAATCATGGAGGCCAAGACAACAGTGTTATGTCTCTACTACACCCCAGTGGTGGACGTTGGCCATGGAACATTCGCTGCATCACGTTACCCTGGCTTATGACAGAACAAGACAGAGCAGGAATTTAGAGGACAAATATCGGTCGTTAGTTGGGACCGAATGGCCAATCACGATTACAGCCACAGTCACAGGACAAGAAGGTACAGCTGACTTTGTTACAATACCACCACATTTATGGCAACAATCAGCCTCAGTGGCCCCCCATATTACACGCCAAGTCCACAACCAATACCATGCCAAGGATCTGGGGCCTATGGTAAGGAGTGCAGTGGACCAATCGGATCCAACAGAATACGCACTCCAAGTACTGTTAGACGGCACTTCCATACTATACTCCAAGGCCCCTGAGACGGTTAACACCCAACTCCAGCATCATCTGGGGCGCGACGTTTTGGAATATGTCAACCCTCAGGTTTGGGCGGATCACCCGTCACAGGTGGGACAAGTGAAGGTTACACCCATTAAGGTAGGGATCAAGGACCATGTGACGCTGGCCTCCATTCAACAATGCCCCCTGAAACCCCAAGCCATCCCGTCTATAGCCAAATTAATCCAAGAACTGTTGCAACAGGGGATCCTGGTCCCCTGCCAATCAGAATGTAACACACACATACTTGCGGTGCCCAAACCAGGCAAACCGAACCAGTACCGGCTAGTACAGGACTTGTGTTCAATTAATGCCATCGCGCAGCCATTACATGCCCTTGTCCCTAATCCCGCCCACATACTGGCTCAAATCCCAGCCCGGGCCCGGATCTTCGCCATAGTCGACCTCCAACATGCTTTCTTTGTTCTCCCATTCGCACCTGAAAGCCAGTATTTATTTGCCTTCACCTACAATGACCAGCAGTATACCTGGACCCGCCTTCCACAGGGATTTGTTAACTAGCCCACGCTCTTCCCCAGATGTCTGCAGACTCAACTCCAGACTCTGAATTTGAAACATGGTTCCACTCTCGTACAGTACGTAGATGAGCTATTGATAGCCAGCCCGATGAGCCCAGTAAAAGGGAAGATGTGATACAATTATTAAACCACCTGTCCTCACTGGGCTATGTTGTTTCGTAATCCAAGGTACTGGTGGCCCAGACGAAGGTCAAGTTCCTGAGAGTCCTACTCAACAGCCACAGAAAGAAGTCTCGAAACCAGTCGAATTGAACCAAATGCCAATTTCCCGCTCCTACCACAGCCAAGGAGGTCCGTCACTGGCTGGGCATGGTAAATTATTGCAGGCAGTGGATACCAAACATCGCTGTCTATACTAAGCTGCTGATGCCTTACACCAGCAAGGAAGGGACTTTCACTCTCACCTTCGAGGCCCTCGACGCCTTGTCTCTTAAAGCAGGCCTTATTACCAGCCCCAGCCCTGGGCAGGTCCTTATATGACCGACCGTGCCAGTTGTACTGTACTATTTTGGAGGGGTGCTCAAAGGCGATACTAACCCAGCAACATGGAGATAAGCACCGACTGGTGGCATACTACATTTCCAAACTTGATCCAGTGGCGCTGGGTCACCCTATTTGCACCCAGATTCTGACAGCCATATACAACAGTTTACAGGCCGCCGCCAATATAACACTCCAACAAGACATTACCGTGTACAGCTCCCACTCGGTCACTGCACTGTTGGGGCAGCTGCAGACTCAGCATCTCACTACGGCTCGTCAGAATAGGTACAAAATATATCTCTTCAATAATTCTTGGCTGAGATTTAAATATTGTACCACTATCAACCCAGCTTGCTTTCTTAGCAGCCCCCCTGATCATGAAGAGGCGCCTGACCATGACTGTCTGACCCTGATTCAGGAAAATACTACAATACGGGAGGATTTGACCGATACCCTGTTTGAACAACCTGACATGACCATGTATGTCGATGGCAGCGCGTTGGTAAGTCCGACCGGCCAAAAACTGTCAGGGTATGAGATAGTGGATCAGGATGGCCCGATCATGGAATCGGCAGCTTTCCAAACCCCCTACTCGGCCCAGCAAGCTGAACTCTTCTCCCTCATCCGCACTTGCATACTCGGGACGGACCGCCGAGTGAATATTTATACCGACTCGAGGTATGCCTTTAGGGTAGTCCATGACTTCGGACAACTCTAGAAGTTATGTCATGGTAAAAAATTGGGTTTGGAAAGGGTTGGAACCTCGGTGGGAGGGGCCCTTCCAAGTTCTCCTTACTACCCCCACTGCAGCTAAAGTAGAAGGGTTGACCCAGTGCTTGGGTCAACCTCCACCACTGCAAGAAGGTCGGTCACTAACCTTCCCCCTTCCCCCAGGACTGTCTTACAGGTTTGGAGCATGTCAGTTTGGATGCGGGCCGCCTGGGCCGTCTTCTACCTTGTCATGATCGACGTACTCCCACAGGAGGGAATGGGGAGGGACAGCGTTATTTCATCCTGTCGTCATGACCAACGTTCAAGGACATTTCACCTATGTAGAGGTGACACGGGGGCATGATACCGGCTCATGGAAGGTCACCAGGTTAACATAATGAGGGACTAATGAAACAACTCCATCGGTTTAGACGATTGGAAGGAAAAGCTGCATGGACATTGCCCTGTTTTTGGACTAAATGTAAATTTGATTTTGGATGTAACAAGACTGGTACCATAAAGGTAAAATCATGCCGAGAGGTGGGGTTAGGTGGAGATTGCACGAGCTGAAGGGAAAATCGTAATAAGACGGAAAGGGTAAAGCGGGAGGCATGACGGGAACGCGGGTTATCGGAAAGCCTACTTACTTCACTTAGAGCCCAAAATGAAGGGGACCTGGGACCATGAATCTCTTCCCCCAGACCTATCACCGCATGTATGGCAAAGACAGGTTATCTGTTACCCAGACCCTGCCTCGGTGGCCAGATTATTTTCGGTTTCACCACTCTGGGGAAATCCCCAAGCGGTGGTTCACTGTCAGCGTTTCCAGCCACCGCCCGAGCAAGTACTCTCCCTTACGACACTGATTCAGCCCCACCGGCAATTTGCCTTCCCCTTCCCTGGGATAATTCCCATTCACACTATGACAAGCTCCAAAGGTGGGAGGCATACATACCCAACCACCTCTCTCCCAATAGAGACCCCCGGTCGTACGAAAACTGTTTCGTTAGAAAGGGGTACGGATGTATGGTGGTAGAGGTGGAAGAGGATATAACATGTCTGCTCTCCACCTGTACTGAACGGAAGTGCCACGTAACCCAGACGTTAGGCCAATGCGTCTGTCACAACACCACCTGTGTTCCGTTGACGGCAGGCCTCCAGCTCCTTTGTGGTTGGGCGAATGTCTCTCACATAACTGCTGGAAGTAGGGCCTTCCGCATTGCCTGGGAGGCCGAATGAGCATCTAGAAGCTGGATGAACTGGGCCACTGGGAGATCCCTGATCAACCGATACACTGGCTGTGATGCCAGCCTGTACACAGGCAACGGATACTACTACTTCTTTAATGGCACAGTGACCAATGTTTTGTCACCCCTATTTCCCTGACAAATCGTTATCGGAACTCTAGTCCCCACCACAGTCCCCTGCCCCTCTGAGTGGACCCATCACCATCGATTGGCACACCGGGCAGTCTCAGCAGAATTCTGCGAGAACTGGTAAAAACCCCGGGTCCTAGCGCCCAACCGGGGTCACTCAGCAGGATGGGGAATCCTAAGTATCCTGACTCTGGGGGGCGTACGGGGTTATGTGGCAGTCACCAATCGGAACTACTTCATTATAAATGACCTGGAAGAGGGTGTAGAAGGATGGGTTAGTAAATTTGCAGATGACACGAAGGTCAGTGGAGTTGTGGATAGTGCTGAAGGATGTTATAGGATACAGAGGGACATAGATAAGCTGCAGAGCTGGGCTGAGAGGTGGCAGATGGAGTTTAATGCGGAAAAGTGTGAGGTGGTTCACTTTGGAAGGAGTAACAGGAATGCAGATTACTGGGCTAATGGCAAGATTCTTGGTAGTGTAGATGAACAGAGAGATCTCGGCATCCAGGTACATAAATCCCTGAAAGTTGCCACCCAGGTTAATAGGGCTGTTAAGAAGGCATATGGTGTGCTAGCCTTTATAAGCAGGGGGATTGAGTTTCGGAACCACAAGGTCATGCTGCAGCTGTACATAACTCTGGTGCGGCCGCACCTGGAGTACTGCGTGCAGTTCTGGTCACCACATTATAGGAAGGATGTGGAAGCTTTGGAAAGGGTTCAGAGGAGATTTACTAGGATATTGCCTGGTATGGAGGGAAGGTCTTACGAGGAAAGGCTCAGGGAATTGAGGTTGTTTTCGTTAGAGAGGAGAAGGCTGAGAGGTGACTTAATAGAGACATACAAGATAGTCAGAGGGTTAGATAGGGTGGACAGTGAGAGTCTTTTTCCTCGGATGGTGTTGACCAACACGAGGGGACATAGCTTTAAATTGAGGGGTGATAGATATAGGACAGATATCAGAGGCAGTTTCTTTACTCAGAGAGTAGTAGGGGTGTGGAACGCCCTGCCTGCAATAGTAGTAGACTCGCCAACTTTAAGGGCATTTAAGTGGTCACTGGATAGACATATGGATGAAAATGGAATAGTGTAGGTCAGATAGGCTTCAGATGGTTTCACAGGTCGGCGCAACATCGAGGGCTGAAGGGCCCGTACTGCGCTGTAGTGTTCTATGTTCTATCTGTGGCCTCACTACTTTGGGAAACGAAACACTGGAAGCTCTTGGGTTGTCCCCCACCCTTCCACCTCCTCTAACTCAAGGGGTTGAGTGAACATCAGGTAAGCTCTTCCATTCTTTTTCTTGTTTTATCTAGAGGGGATGGCTGGGAAGGCAGTGTAATGTTCCTCCTGCAGAATGTTCGAGGTAAGGGACGCCGTCAGTGTCCCTGCTGGTTTCATCTGTGGGAAGTGCACCCAACTTCAGCTCCTCAGAAACCGTGTTAGGGAACTGGAGCTGGATGAACTTCGGGTCATTCGGAAGGCAGAGCTGGTCATAGATAGAAGCTTCAGGGATGCAGTCACTCCGAACAATAAAGATAGATGGGTGACGGTGAGAGGGGCTGGGAGGAAGCACAGGGATCCCCTGTGGTCGTTCCCCTTAGTAACAAGTATACCGCTTTGGATACTGTTTTGGGGGGGGGGGGGGGGGGGGGGGGTGGGGGGGGAGAGAGAGAGAGAGAGAGGAGAGGAGAGAGAGAGAGAGAGAGAGAGAGAGAGAGAGGAGACTTACCAGGGGTAAGCAATGGGGTACAGGTCTCTGGCACAGAGTCTGTCCCTGTTGCTCAGAAGGGGAGGGGGGGGGGGGGGGGGGGGTTGAGAGGGTAGAGCATTAGTCATTGGAGACTCCATAGTTAGGGGGATAGATAGGAGATTCTGTGGGAACGAGAGAGACTCACGGTTGGTGTGTTGCCTCCCAGGTGCCAGGGTCCGCGATGTCTCGGATCGTGTTTTCGGGATCCTTAAGGGGGAGGGTGAGCAGCCCCATGTCGTGGTCCACATAGGTACCAATGACATAGATAGGTAGGAAAAGGGGTAGGGGTGTAAGGCAGGAATTCAGGGAGCTAGGGTGGAAACTTGGATCCAGGACAAACAGAGTTATTATCTCTGGGTTGTTACCCGTGCCATGTGCTAGCGAGTCGAGGAATAGGGAGAGAGAGCAGTTGAACACGTGGCTACAGGGATGGTGCAGGAGGGAGGGTTTCAGATTCCTCGATAATTGGGGCTCATTCTGGGACCTCTACAAACGGGATGGTCTACACCTGGACCAGAGGGGTACCAATGTCCTGGGGGGGAAATTTGCTAATGCTCTTCGGGAGGGTTTAAAATAGTTCAGCAGGGGATTGGGAACCTGAATTATAGCTCCAGTATACAGGAGGTTGAGAGTAGTGAGGTCATGAGTAAGGTTTCAAAGTTGCAGGAGTGTACCAGCAGGCAGGAAGGTAGTTTAAAGTGTGTCTACTTCAATGCCAGGAGCATCCAGAATAAGGTGGGTGAACTTGCGGCATGGGTTGGTACCTGGGACTTCAACGTTGTGGTCATTTCGGAGACATGGGTAGAGCAGGGACAGGAATGGTTGTTGCAGGTGCCACGGTTTAGATATTTCAGTAAGCTCAGGGAAGGTGGTAAAAGAGGGGGAGGGGTGGCATTGTTAGTCAAGGACAGTATTACGGTGGCAGAAAGGACGTTTGATGAGGACTCGTCTACTGAGGTAGTATGGGCTGAGGTTAGAAACAGGAAAGGAGAGGTCACCCTGTTAGGGATTTTCTATAGGCCTCCGAAAAGTTCCAGAGATGTAGAGGAAAGGATTGCAAAGATGATTCTGGATAGGAGCGAAAGTAACAGGGTAGTTGTCATGGAGGACTTTAACTTTCTAAATATTGACTGGAAACGCTATAGTTCGAGTACTTTAGATGGGTCCGTTTTTGTCCAATGTGTGCAGGAGGGTTTTCTGACACAGAATGTAGATAGGCCAACAAGAGGCGAGGCCATATTGGATTTGGTACTGGGTAATAAACCAGGACAGGTGTTGACTTGGAGGTAGGTGAGCACTTTGGTGATAATGGCCACAATTCGATTACGTTTACTTTAGTGATGGAAAGGGATAGGTATATACCGCAGGTCAAGAGTTATATCTGGGGGAAAGGCAATTATGATGCGATGAGGCAAGACTTAGGATGCATCGGATGGGGAGGGAAATTGCAGGGGATGGACACAATTGAAACGTGGAACTTGTTCAAGGAACAGCTACTGCATGTCCTTGATAAGTGTGTACCTGTCAGGCAGGGAGGAAGTGGTCGAGCGAGGGAACCGTGGTTTACTAAAGTAGTTGAAACACTTGTCAAGAGGAAGCTTATGTAAAGATGAGATGTGAAGGTTCAGTTAGGGTGCTCGAGAGTTACAAGTTAGCTAGGAAGGACCTAAAGAGAGAGCTAAGAAGAGCCAGGAGGGGACGTGAGAAGTCTTTGGCAGGTAGGATCAAGGATATCCCTAAAGCTTTCTATAGATATGTCAGGAATAAAAGAATGACTAGGATAAGAGTAGGGCCAGTCAAGGACAGTAGTGGGAAGTTGTGCGTGGAGTCCGAGGAGATAGGAGAGGTGCTAAATGAATATTTTTTTGTCAGTATTCACGCAGGAAAAAGACAATGTTGTCGAGGAGAATACTGAGATACAGGCTACTAGACGAGAAGGGCTTGAGGTTCAGAAGGAGGAAATTGCAAAGCAGATTATGGATAGGTGTGGAGGTCTCAGGGTAGTAGTCATGGGTGACTTTAACTTTCCAAATATTGATTGGAACCTCTATAGGTCGAATAGTTCGGATGGGGCAGTTTTTGTACAGTGTGTGCAGAAGGGTTTCCTGACACAATACGTGGGTAGGCCGACAAGAGGTGGGGCCACATTGGATTTGGTGCTTGGTAATCAACCGGGCCAAGTGTTAGATTTGTTTGTGGGAGAGCACTTTGGGGATAGTGACCACAATTCGATGTCTTTCACTATTGCAATGGAGGAGGTTAGGGCCATACAGCCGGGCAACGTTTATAATTGGGGGAGGGTTAATTATGATGCGATTAGGCAAGAATTAGGGAGCATAAAATGGGAACAGAAACTGTCAGGGAAAGGCACAAATGAAAAGTGGAGCTTGTTCAAGGAACAAATACTGCGTTTCCTTGACAGGTATGTCCCTGTCAAGCAAGGAGGATATGGCCGTGTGAGGGAACCATGGTTCACAAAAGAGGTGGAATGTCTTGTCAAGAGGAAAAAGGAAGTGTATGCAAGGATGAGAAAACAAGATTCAGTTGGGTCGCTTGAGGGTTACAAGGTAGCAAGGAATGAGCTAAAAAAAAGGGCTTCGGAGAGCTCGGAGGGGGCATGAGAAGTCCTTGGCGGGTCGGATCAAGGAAAACCCCACGGCTTTTTACTCTTATGTGAGAAATAAAACAATGACCAAAGTGAGGTTAGGGCCGGTCAAGGACAGTAATGGGAACTTGTGCATGGAGTCAGAAGAGACAGGACATGCATTAGAACATAGAACATAGAACAGTACAGCACAGAACAGGCCCTTCGGCCCTCGATGTTGTGCCGAGCAATGATCACCCTACTCAAACCCACGTATCCATCCTATACCCGTAACCCAACAACCCCCCCCTTAACCTCACTTTTTAAGGACACTACAGGCAATTTAGCATGGCCAATCTACCTAACCCGCACATCTTTGGACTGTGGGAGGAAACCGGAGCACCCGGAGGAAACCCACGCACACACGGGGAGGACGTGCAGACTCCGCACAGACAGTGACCCAGCCGGGAATCGAACCTGGGACGCTGGAGCTGTGAAGCATTTATGCTAACCACCATGCTACCATGCTGCCCAATTCATTAAATGAATACTTTTCTTCAGTGTTCACCAAGGAGAGGGGCCATGATTTTGAGTATGAGTGTGTGATACAGGCGGGTAGGCTGGAGGAGGTAGATGTTCTGAGGGAGGTATATTAGCAATTTTGAAAAACCTTAAGGTCGACAAGTCCCCTGGGCCAGATGGGATATATCAAGGATTCTTTGGGAGGTAAGGGATGAGATTGCAGAGCCTTTGGCTGTGAGCTTTGGGTCCTCACTGCCCACAGGGATTGTGCCAGAGGACTGGAGAGTGGCAAATGTTGTTTCTCTGTTCAAGAAAGGGAATAGGAATGACCCTGGTAATTACAGGCCAGTTAGTCTTACTTCGGTGGTCGGTAAGTTAATGGAAAAGGTCTTGAAGGATAGGATTCATGACCATTTGGAAAGATGCAGCTTAATCCGGGATAGTCAACACGGATTTGTGAAGGGTAAATCTTGCCTCACAAATTTGATTGAATTCTTTGAGGAGGTAACTAAGTGTGTAGATGAAGGTAGAGCCGTTGATATCCTAAACATGGATTTTAGTAAAGCATTCGATAAGGTTCCCCATGGTCGGCTCATGAAAAAAGTAAGGAGGTTTGGGATAGAGGGAAATTTGGCCAATTGGATAAGTAACTGGCTGTCACATGGAAGACATAGAACAGTACAGCACAGAACAGGCCCTTCGGCCCTTGATGTTGTGCCGAGCATTGTCCGAAACCAAGATCAAGCTATCCCACTCCCTGTCATTCTGGTATGCTCCATGTGCCTATCCAATAACCGCTTGAAAGTTCCTAAAGTGTCCAACTCCACTATCACAGCAGGCAGTCTATTCCACACCCTAACCACTCTCTGAGTAAAGAACCTACCTCGGATATCCCTCCTATATCTCCCACCCTGAATCTTATAATTATGACCGCTTGTAACAGCTACATCCACCTGAGGAAATAGTCTCTGAACGTCCACTCTATCTATCCCTCTCATCATCTTATAAACCTCAAGTCGCCCCTCGTCCTCCTGGTTTAGCTGGGGCTGGTTTAGCTCACCGGGCTAAATCGCTGGCTTTTAAAGCAGACCAAGCAGGCCAGCAGCACGGTTCGATTCCCGAACCAGCCTCCCCGGACAGGCGCCGGAATGTGGTGACTAGGGGCTTTTCACAGTAACTTCATTGAAGCCTACTCATGACAATAAGCAATTTTCATTTTAATTTTCCGCTCCAAAGAGAAAAGCCCTAGCTCCCTCAACCTTTCCCATAAGACATATCCTGCAAACCGGGCAGCATCCTGGTAAATCTCCTTTGCACTCTTTCCAATGCTTCCACATCTTTCCTGTAGTGAGGTGACTGCACACAATACTCCAAATGTGGTCTCATCAGGGTCATGTATAGTTGCTGCACAGCTCTTAAACTCAAGCCCCCTGTTAATAAACGCTAACACACTATCAGCCTTCTTCACGGCTCTATCTGTGAACCCCAAGATCTCTCTGTTCCTCCGAACCCTGCCGTTGGCCCTGTAATTCGCATTCAAATTTTTTCTACCAAAATAAATCACCTCGCACTTTATCAGGGTTTTTTTTTTAAATAATTTTTATTGAAAGAGTTTTTCCATACAAACATTTACCCCTACTAATTTTTAAATTATTTACAACACAATCCCTCTAGGCAAATATCCCTCCCTCGCCCGCCCTCTCGCGCGCACCAGTCCCCCCCCCCCCCCCCCCCCCGCCAAGCAACAACTTAACTAACAAGGCAGCCTACAGTTTCAGACATGAGCAGCGAGCAGACTTGCCCGCGTTACAGTCGTGCATGTCCCCCCACGACCATTGCTACCCCCCCCTTCCCCCCCCCCCCCCCCCCCCCCCCCCCAGGTTGCTGCTGCCACGACCCCGTACGCCTATCTCTGATCTAAAAAGTCAAGGAAAGGTTGCCACCGCCTGGAGAATCCCTGTACCGACCCTCTCAGGGCAAATTTGATCCTTTCTAGCTGAATATAGCTAGCCATATCGTTAATCCAAGTTTCAACGCTTGGAGGCCTCGCGTCCTTCCATTGAATTAATATCCTTCGTCGAGCCACTAGGGACGCAAAGGCCAGTATTCCGGCCTCCCTAGCCTCCTGTACCCCCGGTTCTACCCCGACCCCAAAGATCGCAAGCCCCCATCCTGGTTTGACCCTGGACCCCACCACCTTCGACACCGTCCTTGCCACCCCCTTCCAGAACCCTTCCAGCACCGGACATGCCCAGAACATATGCACATGGTTCGCTGGGCCTCCCAGACATCTGACACACCTGTCCTCACCCCCAAAGAACCGGCTCATCCTTGTCCCCGTCATGTGAGCTCTCTGCAGCACCTTAAATTGAATGAGGCTCAGCCTCGCACACGAGGAGGAAGAATTGACCTTCTCCAGTGCATCCGCCCACGTCCCGTCTTCTATCTGCTCTCCCAGCTCCACTTCCCACTTGGCTTTCAGCTCCTCCCCTGATGCGTCTTCCGCCTCCTGCATTATCTTGTAGATGTCTGATATCTTCCCCCCTCCGACCCAGACCCCCGAGAGCACCCTATCACTCGCCCCCTTACTGGGAGCAGGGGGAACCCCTCCACCTGCCGCCTAGCAAATGCCTTCACTTGTAAATATCTGAACATGTTTCCCGGGGGGAGCTCAAACTTCTCCTCCAGCCCTCCCAGGCTCGCAAACCTCCCCTCTATAAACAAGTCCTTCAGCTGCCGTATGCCCACCCTGTACCAGCTCTGAAATCCCCCGTCGATGTTCCCCGGGATGAATCTATGGTTCCCTCTTATTGGCGCCGCCAACAGACCTCCCATTTCCCCCCTGTGTCGCCTCCACTGCCCCCATATCTTGAGGGTGGCCGCCACCACCGGGCTCGTGGTGTACCTCGTGGGGGGGAGCGGCCATGGTGCCGTTGCTAGGGCCCCCAGGCTTGTGTTGCCACAGGACGCCCTCTCCATTCGTTTCCAAGCTGCCCCCTCCCCTTCCATCATCCACTTGCGCACCATTGACACATTTGCCGCCCAGTAATACCCCGAGAGATTGGGTAGTGCCAGCCCTCCACTGTCCCTACTCCGCTCCAAAAAGACCCTTCTCACCCTTGGGGTGCCATGCGCCCACACGTAGCTCATGATGCTACTCGTCACCTTTTGAAGAAGGCCCTAGGGAGGAAGATGGGCAAGCACTGAAATAAAAACAAGAACCTTGGGAGGACCGTCATTTTGATTGACTGCACCCTCCCCGCCAACACTTTATCAGGGTTAAACTCCATCTGCCATTTTTCAGCCCAGCTCTGCATCCTATCAATGTCTCTTTGCAGCCTACAACAGCCCTCCACCTCATCCACTACTCCACCAATTTTGGTGTCATCAGCAAATTTACTGACCCACCCTTCAGCCCTCTCCTCCAAGTCATTGATTAAAATCACAAATAGCAGAAGACCCAGCACTGATCCCTGTGGCACACCGCTGGTAACTGGTCTCCAGTCTGAAAAGACAGGGTGGTGGTGGATGGAAAATTTTCAGACTGGAGACCAGTTCAACAGCACGTCGAACAGGTAATCCGTGTACAACGACACCTGGTGCTCCATGCTTCCCTTCAAAATCCCCTGCAACTCCACAGACCCCCAAAGGGCCATCGCCAAGGACTCAATTGCCAGCATCAACAACAATGGCGACAGCTGAGACCCCTGGCTCGTTCCCCTATGCAGCCCAAAACTAAGTGACCTCATCCCATTTGTAGATACACTTGCCACTGGGGTGACATATAACAAACGCACCCACAACACAAACTTCGGGCCAAACCCCAAACTTACCGAAGATCTCAAATAAATACCTCCACTCCACCCAATTCTATGCACCCATAGAAACAATTACCTCTGGCACCCACGCACTGGCAGAGCAAAACCACATTTAACAGCCTCCTGATTTTGCCAGAGGGCTGTTGGCCCTTTGCAAACCCCATTTGATCCTCAGCAACCACCCCGTCTCACATTCCTCCATCTTCCCCGCCACCAGCCAGGACTTTCATGTCGATGTTTAACAACAGAATGGGCCCTTACGACCCACACTCCAAAGGATCCTTCCCCTTCTTCGGAATTAGAGTGAATTAGAGTGTCTCTGGCAGCTCCCCCTTATCCAACGCCTCACTAAACTTCCCCAACAAATGCGGTATCAACTCTGTCGCAAATGCCTTGTAAAGCTCCATCGGAAAGCAGTCCAGCCCTGGTGTCTTCCCCAACTTCATCCCCCCAATGCTGAAAATCACCTTCCTCAGCCCCCCCAACTCCTCAAACGCCTGCCTCCTCTCTTCCTGCAACCTTGGAAACTCCAACCCATCCAGAAACCATCCCACATCACCTTCTTCTCCATCCGGCTCAGCTCTGTACAGCTTCTCAAAACACCCCTGAACACCAAATTAATCCTCCCTGGCACTGACATTAGCCCCCCACCCACCCACTCCCCGCCACCCCTTTTCTGTTTGTGCCCTTAAAATATCTCTGCACGCAGCCTGCCTCCTCAGCTAGTGGGTACAGTTCACTTTCTCCCCATATGCATATTGCATCCCCTCACCCTCCTTAGCTGCACCACTGACCTTCCCTTGTCAACCTATCAAACCACCATGCAGCCTCTTCCTCTCTACCAACAACTCTTCAATGGGGGTGATTACCCCCTTACAAACTTATAATTCCCCAAAGAGAAACCCCCCCCCCCACCCTCCAGCAACACACAATAACCATAACCTCCAACCTTTGCTCTTCCAACTCACACCAACTCTCAGTTCTCCACAGTTTATAGTCCCTTATAAAATCATTGGCCTCTTCTGGTGTTTCAAAATAGTACACCGCCTTGGCCCGGTTGAATCCAGCATGTCTCTTCACCAACTCCGCACCAACATCCTGATATATTCGAAACAATTGCCCTTGTTATGCATCTCCTTTCTTTGCTGGCAAAATTAGTCTCTTTTTAAAAAAAATTTGGATTAAGGCATATATAATTTTAACAATTTTCAAGAGGAAAAAAAAAGTAAATAACACCCACCCAACCAACAACCAAACCCAGCCAACATGGCTTACATCCACAATTCCCCAATCCGCCTTTTCTACTAACTATTTCCCACCCCAGCCAACCCCCCACCCCGCTGACAGCTTAATTTTCCCCAAAGAAGTTGCTAAACGGCTGCCACCTCCGCGCGAACCCTATATTGATCCTCTCACGGCGAACTTGATATTTTCAAGCCTGAGAAATCCCGCCATGTCACTGACCCATACCCCCGATTTTGGAGGTTCCGAGTCCCTCCAAGCCAATAAAATCCATCTCTGGGCTACTGGGGGGCAAAAGGCCAAAACATTGGCCTTGGACTCCGACCACCGTGCCTTAACACATTTGACATGACAAATCCCTGCCAAAATCCCCAAAGCTCTGGACATGCCCAAAATATATGGACATGATTTGTAGGCCACCCCCCCCTGTCCACGCCTGTCCGCCTCCTTCAAAGAACCTGCTCATTCAGGCCACAGTCATATGCGCCCTGTGGACCACCTTAAATCATATCAGGCTAAGCCTGGCACATGACAAATATGTATTGACTCTACTTAGGGCATCCTCCCACAACCCCGCCTCGAATTCCCTGCCCAGTTCTTCCCTCCACTTTTGCTTCACCTCGCCTAATCGGGGCTCCCTCCCATTCCATGAGCTCTTTATAAATTTCTGAGACCTTCCCCTCTCCCAGTGACAAGGGGAGCATGTCCCACCTTCTGAAGTCCCCCTTCATCTGCTCCACCAACAGAGCCAGGTTCAGCTTGTGCAGCTGCTCCCACCCCCGCACCACCTGGATGCCCAGATACCGAAAGCTCCCTCCCACCACCTTGAACGGCATCTGCCCCAATCTCCAAAGACCTCACTTTTGCCAATATTCAATTTATACCGTGAAAATTTGGGGGCAGCAGGGTAGCATGGTGGTTAGCATCAATGCTTCACAGCTCCAGGGTCCCAGGTTCGATTCCCGGCTGGGTCACTGTCTGTGTGGAGTCTGCACGTCCTCCCCGTGTGCGTGGGTTTCCTCCGGGTGCTCCGGTTTCCTCCCACAGTCCAAAGATGTGCGGGTTAGGTGGATTGGTCATGCTAAATTGCCCGTAGTGTCCTAAAAAGTAAGGTTAAGGGGGGGTTGTTGGGTTACGGGTATAGGGTGGATACGTGGGTTTGAGTAGGGTGATCATGGCTCGGCACAACATCGAGGGCCGAAGGGCCAGTTCTGTGCTGTACTGTTCTATGTTCTAAAACCGGCCGGATTCCTCTAGGATTCTGTGGCCAGCACGATAGCACGGTGGGTAGCATTGTTGCTTCACCGCTCCAGGATTTCAGGTCCGATTCCCGGCCAGGGTCACTGTCTGTGCGGAGTCTTCACGTTCTCCCAATGTCTGCTTGGGTTTCCTCCGGGTACTGTGGTTTCCTCCCACAGTCCAAAGATGTGCAGGTAAGGTGGATTAGCCACGCTACATTGCCCTCGTGTCCAAAAAAAAAGTTAGGTGGCGTTACTGGAATAGGTTGGAAGTGTGGGCTTAAATGGGGTGCTCTTTCCGAGTGCCGGTGCAGACTCAATGGGCTGAATGGCCTCCTTCTGCACTATAAATCCTATGATTCCCATAATCCATCCAATCCCCCCAGCGGGTCACAAATACACTAAAGCAGGTTGTCCGCGGATCGCGAGACCCGGTGCTCCACCTCCCCCGTTCTATCCCCTGCCAGTCCTTTGATGCTCCGAATGCCATCGCCCGTAACGCTATAGCCAGGCGTGGGGAAAGTGGACATTTCTGCCTCGTCCCCTGGTGCAGCTGGAAATAATCTGAGCTCACACGGTTCATCCGCACACTCACCACTGGAGCCTGGTACAGCAACCGGACACAGTCCACAAAACCTTGCCTAAACGCAAACCCTCTAGGACCTCCCATAAGTATTCCCACTCCACCCAAAGGCTTTTTCCGCATCCATGGCGATCACCACCTCCCCCTCTCGTATCGTGGGGGGGCATCATTATCACATTTAAAAGCCTTCTAATATTCGCCAACAAATGTCTCCACTTCACAAACCCTGTCTGGTCCGCCCCTATCACCCGGCACACAACCCTCTATTCTCGAGGCCAGGATCTTGGTCAATAGCATGGCATCTACATTTAGAAGGGAGATTGGCCTGTACGACCCACATTGTTCCGGGTCCTTTCCTCGCTTCAGGATGGGAGAAATGGAGGCCTGTGACACGTAGGGGAGAGCACCCCTCTTTCCCCAGTCTCATTAAACGCCCTTACCAACAGGGGCCCCAGCACACCCAAGAACCTTTTGTAAAAGTGCACTGGGTACCCGGCCGGCCCCGGGGCCTTACCCAACTGCATCGCCTCCAACCCCTCCATCACTTCAACCAGCCCAATTGAGGTCTTTCGGCCCTCCACCAGCTCTTTCTTCCACCCTCAGAAACCCCAATCACTCTAAAAACCGCCTCAGCCCCTCCGCTGGGCTGGGGATTCAGACTCGTATAACCTGCTATAAAAATCCCCAAACACCCCGTTCACCGCCACTGGATCCAAGGCCGTCTTCCCCTCTTTGGGTCCAGCACCTCCTCGAGTCCAGCACCTCCTCGGGTGTTCCCCGTCATCAACCCTCCCCATATCACCTTTTAAAATCCCCTCCCCTGACAGCAGTTTCCCCCCCGCCACAGAATAGTAACCCCAACCCCCATTAACACACTAGCCACCTGCTCACCCCCCCCCCACTGAGCTTCCATGAACTAGCCCACCCAGCTAGCCCATGGCGCCTAGTATCCTACCCCCCCCCCCCTGATTCTCCTCCCCCCCCCCCCCCCCCCCCCCCCCCCCGTTCTGCCTGCATGACCAATTCTCCAGGTCCTCCACTTTCTCTTGTAGCCGCCTCTGTTGATCCCATCAACCCCATCTCGGCTGCCATTGAGGCAAGTTGCTCTTCGTGTTCCCCACCGCCTCATCCACCTCTGGATCGCCTGGCCCTGGGCCTCCAACCTCTTCTCTATGCGGTCGATCCTCACCTTTATCAGGTCCACCACCTTGGCCAGGTCCTCCAAGTTCTCCTTCCTCTGCTGGACAAATTTCTAATGGAGGAAGCCCACTAGCTGATCCATCGATCACTGGGCGGGCAGGATCGGACGCTGAACCTCCGCCATCTTCCCGTGTCGCAGGCACTACACCAGCTTTCGATGATTGCTCCCTCCTTTTTAGACCACTTCTGGTCCACAAATCCATACACCAGTGAGATACTCTCTCCTTCCACCCCTCCTGCACCTTTTACAATCTCTCAGCTCTGCCGTTAGCCGGGGAAAAGGTCCAAAATGTTCACCACGAGCGGGAGCTACCAAATGTGTGACCACTCATCATGGTCGCCACCGGAAATCTCTTTGATGAAGGCCATCAACTGCTCTACCTGGGCCTTTCCCACTGACAGCAACCCTTCCCCTTTGCCATTTTTGCAATTGTTGCAATTGGTCCCCTCCAATTTCTTAGCCAGGTCTGCTTTTTGCCAGGTCTGGTAGCCAGTAGACATACCAATCTTGGGGAGAGCTTTTCCCTTTACACCATTTTCCTGCCGGAGCTACCCCATTAACGGGCATAAAATGCCCAAACCAAGGACTTTGAGCCAGAGCTACCCTATGGGCAACCACTCACTCCACTCACATCATGGTCGTCACCAGAAGTCAACCCCAGGCTTTTAACCCTTAAACTGGCAACTATATTTATAATCCAATTTACTAAAATCTTCCAATCAACACACTTACCTTTTTAGTCTTTTAATATTACCCTGCAAAAGGTCTTTCATCTTCTCTTCCAATCTGTTGCAGAGCTGAAAGAGAGATGGATATATTCAAAAAATTGAAATGCTGTTACAGCAACCACCAAGACAAGAGTGGGAAGCAGGGGTTGGGGAGAGTACAACAAGCAGAGAGTTTGTTAATACATACATCAACGGTGGCAGTTTCAGTAATTAAGGCCATAAAAAGGTAAACAGTACATCTGCGGTTTTTTTTTAAACTAGAGGCAATACAAAAGCAAGGAACTGAGTTTGTAAAGACCTTGCAATGATTTGAACTTTCCATTATAGGAAGGACGAAGGATATTAAAGCAATTAATAGATGCAGTTTCCAGAATCTTTCAAGGGATGGTGAGGTTATGTCTTAAGGAGACTAATTTCACTGCTGAGTAGGCTAAAGCATGACTTGACAAAGGTGTGTTGACTATGAGGGGTTATGAAGAAGGTCATGATGTGGTTTCCACTGGTCAGCTGGCAATGAGAATTCATTCAAGTAGGGACCAGCAGGACAAATAAAGATTGTGTAATACCTGGCGAACCGCAATTTTGTCAAATAGTGTCAATATTCAACTGAATTTTCTCACAGGCCATCAGATGTACAGTGTACAGGAGCACACAAGGGCAGCATGGTACAACAGTGGTTAGCACAGTTGTTTCACCGCTCCCGGGTCCCAGGTTCAATTCCCGGCTTGGGTCACTGTCTGTGCAGTCTGCACGTTCTCCATGTCTGCGTGGGATTCCTCCCACAGTCCAAAGATGTGCAGGTTAGGTGGATTGGCCATGATAAATTGCCCCTTAGTGTCCAAAAAAGCTTAGTTGGGGTTATGGGGGATAGGGTGGAGGTGTGAGCTTGGGTAAGGTGCTCTTTCCAAGGGCCGTTGCAGACCTGATGGGCCGATTGGCCTCCTTCTGCACTGTAAATTCTATGATTATTATTCTACAGTGCAGGTCACTTGACCCATCATTCCCCGACAGCTGAGCGTGGTATCTAATTAGTGTCAAACTCCTGCCCCTTTCCCACAGCCCTGAAAATGTTCCCTTTCAGCTATTGATATAAATTCCTTTGAAAGATTTTTTAAAAATATTTTTATTCTCCTTTTTCACATTTTCTTCCACATTTACACCCACCAACAAACAATAAGCAGTAACGAATACAACGTCAATCCTCATCAACAACAATCCCATCAAACCCCAGACATTAGCCCGCATGTTAACAAACAAAACAAAGGAATCAGGAATCACCCATAGTCACTATTAACATTTGCAGTCCCCCTCCCCCAACCCTCCTAACCCACCCCAATGTTCGATGGAATCCAATTGTTGAAAGTGCATAATGAACGCTGCCCATGAATTGTCGAACCCCTCCATCAATCCCCTCGGATCAAACTTAACCTTCTCAAGAGTTAAGAATTCCAGCAGATCCCTCCGCCACGCCAGGGCACAGGGTGGAGAGGTTATTTTTTTAAACAAACATTTTATTAAGGCATTTATGGTTTTATAACAAAATAAACAAATACAAACATAATTGAGCGTGACACCACCCCAACCAACAACCATACCCAGCCAACATAGCTTATACACACAATTTCCAAGTCCCTCCATCTCCTTCCGCTGATCCCGCCTAAACTAAACTAACGCCCCCTACCCCCCTCACTCCCTAACCCCCCACCCTATTCTTTCTGCTAGCAGTTTAGTTTTCCCCAAAGAAACGGCTGCCACCTCTGGACGAACCCTAACATTGATCCTCTCAAGGCAAACTTAATTTTCTCAAGTCTGAGAAACCCGGCCATGTTGCAAACCCAAACCCTTGATTTCAGGGGCTCCGGGTCTCTCCACACTAATAAGATCCGCCTCTGGGCTACCAAGGAAACAAAGGCCAAAAGGTCAGCCTCTCTCATCCCCTGGACTCCCGGGTCTTCCGACACTCCAAAGATCGCCACCGCTGGACTCAGCACCACCCTCGGTTTTAGCACCGTGGACATGACATTGGCAAATACCTGCCAGAATCACCCGAGCTTCGGACATGCCCAAAACATGTGGCCATGATACCTCACACACCTCTGTTCTCTAACCCAAAAAACCTGCTCATCCGGGCCACCGTCATGCGTGCCCGGTGAACCACCTTGAATTGTATCAGGCTGAGCCTGGCACATGATGTGGACATGTCGACTCTGCTCAAAGCATCCTCACACAGACCCGCCTCTAGCTCCTTTCCCAGTTCATCTTCCCACTTGCGCTTCACCACCTTCCCTTCCACTCCTTGAGCTCTTTACAAATTTCCAAAGCCTTCCCCTTCCCTACCCTATCTCCCCTGTGGCGGTAGAAGGGGAAAGGTCAAAATCTGCCTTCGTACAAAGTCCCTCACCTGCAGATAGCGAAACCCATTCCCACCTGACAATTCAAACTCCTCCTCCAAACAAGTAAAGCTCCCATCGGGCAGCAGGGCGGCGCAGTGGATAGCACTGCTGCGTCCCAAGTTCAATCCCGGGTCTGGGTCACTGTCCGTGTGGAGTTTGCACATTTTCGCCGTGTTTGTGTGGGTTCCGCCCCCAAAACCCAAAGATGTGCAGGGGTGGATTGGCCACACTAAATTGGAGAAAATGAATTGGCTACTCTAAATTTTAAAAAGTAAAGCTCCCATCGATAAATAGATCCCCCCAACCTCTCAATCCCTGCTCTCTGCCACCTCCGAAACACCCCCACCCATGTAGCTGCTCCAATCCCCGTGCCACCTGAATTCCTCAGTATTGAAAACTCTCTCTCAGCACTTTAAACAACAACTCCCCCAGTCTCCTCTCCTGCCGCCTCGCCTGGATCACAAAAACCTCACTCTTACCCATGTTCAATTTATACCCCGAGAACCGACCAAATTCCCCCAAGATCCACATAATCTCTCCCACCCCTCCTAACGGGTCAGAAATATACAGGAGTCTGCCTACAATGAGACCCCACCCCCCCGGACTAGCCCCTTCCAGTCCTTTGACGCTCTCAGCGCCATCGCCAATGGCTCTATAGCCAACAGCGGGGAGAGTAGACATTCCTGCCTCGTCCCCCGGCTCAGTCTAAAATAGTCCGAGCTTACTCGGTTCGTCCGCCCACTCACCACCGGTGCCTGGTACAGCAACCAGACCCAGTCTATAAAGCCCTGCCCAAACTGCCCCAGGACCTCCCACAAATACTTCCACTCTATCCAGTCGAAGGCCTTCGCCGCTTCCATAACGACCACCAACTCCACCTCCCTCCCCTCGGAGGGCATCATGATGACATTCAAGAGCCTTCCAACGTTTGCCGTTTACTGCCTCCCTTTGACAAATACCATCTGGTCCTCCCCTATCAACTCCGCAACACAGTCCTCTATCCTCGAGGCCAAAATGTTGGCCAGCAATTTGCCGTCCACATTTAGTAGGGAGATTGGTCTATATGACCCCCATTTTTCTGGGTCCTTCTCCCGCTTCTGGAGGTGCTTTTTAACCCTGGTAAGTGACTGGTAAGTAGTCTCTCTTTTTCTTTTCATTGTCTAATTTATTTATTTTTATTTTGAGATTCTAGTTGTTTAAGTTTACCACGGGTTTAAGACATGGCAGGAGATCCCAGACCCGTGTCATGCTCCTCGTGTGCGATGTGGGAGCTCAGGGACACGTCCACTGTCCCTGGCTCCTTCACGTGCAAGAAGTGTGTTCAGTTGCAGCTCTTGTTAGACCGCTTGACGGCTCTGGAGCTGTGGATGGACTCACTTTGGAGCATCCGCGATGCTGAGGAGGTCGTGGATAGCACGTTTAGCGAGTTGGTCACACCGCAGGTGAAGGTTACTGAGGGAGATAGAAAATGGGTGACCAAAAGAAAGAGCAAGAGTAGGAAGGCAGTGCAGGTGTCCCCTGCGGTCATCTCCCTGCAAAACAGATATACCGCTTTGGATATTGTTGAGGAAGATGGCTCACCAGGGGAAGGCAGCAGCAGCCAGGTTCATGGCACCGTGGCTGGCTCTGCTGCACAGCAGGGCAGGAAGAAAAATGGCAGGGCTATAGTGATAGGGGACTCGATCGTAAGGGGAATAGACAGGCGGTTCTGTGGACGCAATCGAGACTCCAGGATGGTATGTTGCCTTCCTGGTGCAAGGGTCAAGGATGTCTCGGAGCGGCTGCAGGACATTCTGGGGGGGGGGGGGGGGGGGGGGGGGGGGGGGTGAACAGCCAGCTGTCGTGGTGCACATAGGCACCAACGATATAGGTAAAAAACGGGATGAGTTCCTACAAGCGGAATTCAGGGAGTTAGGAGTTAAACTAAAAAGTAGGACCTCAAAGGTAGTAATCTCAGGATTGCTACCAGTGCCACGAGCTAGTCAGAGTAGGAATGTCAGGATAGATAGGATGAATGCGTGGCTTGAGAGATGGTGCAAGAGGGAGGGATTCAAATTCCTGGGGCATTGGGACCGGTTCTGGGGGAGGTGGGACCAGTACAAACCGGACGGTCTGCACTTGGGCAGGACTGGAACCGATGTCCTAGGGGGGGTGTTTTCTAGAGCTGTTGGGGAGGGTTTAAACTAATGTGGCAGGGGGATGGGAACCAATGCTGGAAGTTAGAAGGTAGTAAAACAGGGACAGAAACAAAGGAAGTAAGGGGAAAAGTGCAAGGCAGAGAAGACATAGTCAGAAATCCATAAGGGCGACAGTACAAGGTACAGTGACTGAGGGGAGCACAGTGAATAGGCCCAGTAATAACAAAAGGAATAAAACTGGAGATGTTAAGACTCAAAACAGAGGCAAAAAAACCAACATAAGTGTACTTTACCTGAATGCTCGTAGTATTCGGAATAAAGTAAATGAGTTGGTGGCACAAATCATCGTAAATGACTATGATTTAGTGGCCATTACTGAAACATGGTTAAAGGATGGTCACGACTGGGAGTTAAATATCCGAGGGTATCAAACTATTCGGAAGGACAGAGTGGATGGTAAGGGAGGTGGTGTTGCTCTGTTATTTAAGGATGACATCCGGGCAATAGTAAGGGATGACATCGGTGCTATGGAGGATAAGGTTGAATCCATTTGGGTGGAAATCAGGAATAGTAAGGCGAAAAAGTCACTGATAGGAGTAGTCTATCGGCCACCAAATAGTAACGAGATGGTGGGGCAGGCAATAAACAAAGAAATAACTGATGCATGTAGAAATGGTACAGCAGTTATCATGGGGATTTTAATCTACATGTCGATTGGTATAACCAGGTTGGTCAAGGCAACCGTGAGGAGGAGTTTATAGAATGTATCCGCGATAGTTTCCTAGAACAGTATGTAATGGAACCTACGAGGGAACAAGCGGTCCTAGATCTTGTCCTGTGTAATGAGACAGGATTGATTCATGATCTCATAGTTAGGGATCCTCTCGGAAGGAGTGATCACAATATGGTGGAATTTAAAATACAGATGGAGGGTGAGAAAGTAAATCAAATACTAGTGTTTTGTGTTTAAACAAAGGAGATTACAAGGGGATGAGAGAAGAACTAGCTAAGGTAGACTGGGAGTTAAGACTTTATGGTGGAACAGTTGAGGAACAGTGGAGAACCTTCCAAGCGATTTTTCACAGTGCTCAGCAAAGGTTTATACCAACAAAAAGGAAGGACGGAAGAAAGAGGGAAAATCGACCGTGGATATCTAAGGAAATAAGGGAGAGTATCAAATTGAAGGAAAAAGCATATAAAGTGGCAAAGATTGCTGGGAGATTAGAGGACTGGGAAATCTTTAGGGGGCAACAGAAAGCTACTAAAAAAGCTATAAAGAAGAGTAAGATAGAGTATGAGAGTAAACTTGCTCAGAATATAAAACAGACAGTAAAAGTTTTTACAAATATATAAGACAAAAAAGAGTGGCTAAAGTAAATATTGGTCCTTTAGAGGATGAGAAGGGAGTTTTAATAATGGGAAATGAGGAAATGGCTGAGGAACTGAACAGGTTTTTTGGGTCGGTCTTCACAGTTGAAGACACAAATAACATGCCAGCGACTGATAGAAATGAGGCTATGACAGGTGAGGACCTTGAGAGGATTGTTATCACTAAGGAGGGAGTGATGGGCAAGCTAATGGGGCTAAAGGTAGACAAGTCTCCTGGCCCTGATGGAATGCATCCCAGAGTGCTAAAAGAGATGGCTAGGGAAATTGCAGATGCACCGAAATTCACTAGACTCTGGGGTGGTCCCGGTGGATTGGAAATTAGCAAACGTGACGCCACTGTTTTAAAAAGGAGGTAGGCAGAAAGCAGGAAATTATAGGCCAGTGAGTTTAACTTCGGTAATAGGGAAGATGCTGGAATCTATCATCAAGGAAGAAATTGCGAGGCATCTGGATAGAAATTGTCCCATTGGGCAGACGCAGCATGGGTTCGTAAAAGGCAGGTCATGCCTAACTAATTTAGTGGAATTTTTTGAGGACATTACCAGTGCAGTAGATAACGGGGAGCCGATGGATGTGGTATATCTGGATTTCCAGAAAGCCTTTGACAAGGTGCCACACAAAAGGTTGCTGCATAAGATAAAGATGCATGGCATTAAGGGTAAAGTAGTAGCATGGATAGAGGATTGGTTAATTAATAGAAAGCAAAGAGTTGGGATAAATGGGTGTTTCTCTGGTTGGCAATCAGTAGCTAGTGGTGTCCCTCAGGGATCCGTGTTGGGCCCACAATTGTTCACAATTTACATTGATGATTTGGAGTTGGGGACCAAGGGCAATGTGTCCAAGTTTGCAGATGACACTAAGATGAGTGGTAAAGCGAAAAGTGCAGAGGATACTGGAAGTCTGCAGAGGGATTTGGATAGGTTAAGTGAATGGGCTCGGGTCTGGCAGATGGAATACAATGTTGACAAATGTGAGGTTATCCATTTTGGTAGGAATAACAGCAAACGGGATTATTATTTAAACGATAAAATATTAAAGCATGCCGCTGTTCAGAGAGACTTGGGTGTGCTAGTGCATGAGTCACAGAAGGTTGGTTTACAAGTGCAACAGGTGATTAAGAAGGCAAATGGAATTTGTCCTTCATTGCTAGAGGGATGGAGTTTAAGACTAGGGAGGTTATGTTGCAATTGTATAAGGTGTTAGTGCGGCCACACCTGGAGTATTGTGTTCAGTTTTGGTCTCCTTACTTGAGAAAGGACGTACTGGCGCTGGAGGGTGTGCAGAGGAGATTCACTAGGTTAATCCCAGAGCTGAAGGGGTTGGATTATGAGGAGAGGTTGAGTAGACTGGGACTGTACTCGTTGGAATTTAGAAGGATGAGGGGGGATCTTATAGAAACATTTAAAATTATGAAGGGAATAGATAGGATAGATGCGGGCAGGTTGTTTCCACGGGCGGGTGACAGCAGAACTAGGGGGCATAGCCTCAAAATAAGGGGAAGTAGATTTAGGACTGAGTTTAGGAGGAACTTCTTCACCCAAAGGGTTGTGAATCTATGGAATTCCTTGCCCAGTGAAGCAGTTGAGGCTCCTTCATTACATGTTTTTAAGGTAAAGATAGATAGTTTTTGAAGAATAAAGGGATTAAGGGTTATGGTGTTCGGGCCGGAAAGTGGAGCTGAGTCCACAAAAGATCAGCTATGATCTAATTGAATGGCGGAGCAGGCTCGAGGGGCCAGATGGCCTACTCCTGCTCCTAGTTCTTATGTTCTTCAGAATCAATGAGATCGAAGCCTGTGACATTGTTTGGGGGGCGGAAGAACACCCCGCTCCCGAGCCTCATTAAATGCCCTCACCAATAACAGACGCAGCACCCCAGAAAAGTTCTTTTGGAATTCCACTGGGGTATCTGTCCTGCCCCGGGGCCTTGCCCGCCTGCATGGCTTCCAATCCCCCCACGTCAACAATCCCAATCGGGGCTCCCAGCCTCTCCACCAACCCATCCTCCACCTTCAGAAACACCAAACCATCCCAAGAATTGCCTCATCCCCTCCACCCCAGCTGGGGGCTCCGACTCATAGTCAACTCTAAAATTCCTTGAACACCCCGTTCACCCCCGCTGGGTCCAAAATCATGTTTCCCCCCTCTATCCTTCACTCTTCCTATCTCCCTGGCCGTCTCCCCTTTCCTGAGCTGGTGTATTAACATCCTGCGGGCCTTCTCCCCATACTCATATACCGCCCCTCTCGCCTTCCTCAACTGGCCTTCCCTGTGGATATCAGATAAAACTCTGCAGCTTCTGCCGCTCCTTCAATAGCCCCACCTCAGGGGCTTCAGAGTATCTTCTATCCACCTGGAGGATCTCTCTAACCAGCCGATCCATCTCTGCCCACTCCAACTTCTCACGATGAGCCTGTACCAAAATCACACCCCCCCCCCCCATGATCAGCCTATGTGAATCCAGATCCGGAATCTTCCCTAACACCCACTTCAGAAACTCCACGCCGTCCCAGTTTGGTCGACAGTCACTAATACCACCAGCATGCCCCCAGCTTCCCACTCATCATAACGTACCTACTCCCCCGAGTCTGCCACTATGCTCGCTACCTCAAATGGCAACCACTTATTGATCAAGATCGCTACCCCGCTAGTTTTAGAGTCTAGCCCCGAATGGAGTACCTGCCCAACCAACCCTTTGTTCAGCCCAGTCTGATCCACCACCCTCAGGTGTATCTCCTGTAGCATTGCCACGTCCGCCTTCAAACTCTTCAAATGCACCGACAAGTGAGCCCTCTTGACCGGCCCATTCAACCCTCTCACGCTCCATGTGATCAGCCTGGTCGGGGGGGCATCCCGTCCCCGCCCCCTCGGCCAATCAATCATAACCCTTCTTAGACCAGCCTCCAAGCCACGTCATGCGCCTCCTCAGGCACGCCCTCGGGCGCCCACCTTCATCGACCCCCAATCTGCCTCCAAGTGCCAGTCCCTCCCCTGTCAACAGATCAATACACATCCTTCCTCCCCCTGCCCCCTCACAACAAAATAACAAACCCGACCCCCTTCAACAAGCATCACCTGCTTACCCCCCCCCCCACGCGCTTCCGTGAGCTAGCACGCCCAGCTAGCCTGGTAGCCCCCACCCATGGCACCAAGCATCCTAGCCCCCACTGACCTCCCTCCCCCCCTCCACCCTCCCCTCGAACATACATATGCAAAACATCACAATCCCCAACAAACACAAAAGAAAAATTCCACCCACAAGGGAGTTAGGCTGGAAGTTAAAGGCCAGGACAGAGTTGTCATCTCTGGTTTGTTGCCGGTGCGAGGAATAAGGAGAGAATGCAGTTGAACATGTGGCTGCAGGAATGGTGTAGGAGGGAGGGCTTCAGGTATTTGGATAATTGGGAGTGCATTCTGGGGAAGGTGGGACCTGTACAAGCAGGATGGGTTGCATCCGAACCAGAGGGGCACCAATATCCTGCGAGGGAGGTTTTCTAGTAATCTTCGGGAGGATTTAAACTAATTTGGCAGGGGAATGGGAACCGCACTTGTAGCCTCGCAACTAAGGAAGCCGATATTCAGGACACCAAAGCACGTCGTGATGCAGTGGGGAAGGTAACACTGACAAAGGAGAGTACTTGCAGGCAAGGAGATGGGTTGAAGTGTGTATACTTCAATGCAAGAAGCATCAGGAATAAGGTGGGTGAACTTAAGGCATGGATCGGTACTTTGGCTTACGATGTGGTGGCCATCACGGAAACCTACATAGCAGAGGGACAGAAATGGTTGTTGGAGGTCCCTGGTTATAGATGTTTCAATAAGATTAGGGAGAATGGTAAAAGAGGTTGGGGGGGGGGGGGGTATATTATTAATTAGAGATAGTATAACAGCTGCAGAAAGGCAGTTCGAGGAGGATCTGCCGACTGAGGTAGTATGGGTTGAAGTCAGAAATAGGAAAGGAACAGTCACCTTGTTGGGAGTTTTCTATAGGCCCCCCAATAGCAGCAGAGATATGGAGGAACAGATTGGGAAACAGATTTTGGAAAGGTGCAGAAGTCACAGGGTAGTAGTCATGGGTGACTTCAACTACTCAAATATTGAGTGGAAACTCTTTAGATCAAATAGCTTGGATGGGGTGGTGTTTGTGCAGTGTGTCCAGGAAGCTTTTCTAACACAGTATGTAGATTATCCGACCAGAGGGGAGGCCATATCGGATTTGGTACTTGGTAATGAACCAGGCCAAGTTTGTTTGTGGGGGAGCATTTTGGAGATAGTGACCACAATTCTGTGACTTTCACTTTAGTAATGGAGAGGGATAGGTGCGTGCAACAGGGCAAGGTTTACCATTGGGGGAAGGGTTAATACGATGCTGTCAGACAATAACTGAAGTTTATAAGTTGGGAACATAGGCTGTCAGGGAAGGACACAATTGAAATGTAGAACTTGTTCAAGGAACAGATACTACGTGTCTTTGATATGTATGTCCCTGTCAGGCAGGGAAGAGATGGTCGAGTGAGGGAACCATGGTTGACAAGAGAGGTTGAATGTCTTGTTAGGAGGAAGAACGATACTTATGTAAGGCTGAGGAAACAAGGTTCAGACAGGGCGTTTGAGGGATACAAGATAGCCAGGAGGGAAATGAAGAAAGGGATTGGGAGAGCTAAGAGAGGGCATGAAAAATCTTTGGCGGGTAGGAAAACCCCCAAGGCCTTTTACACATAGAACAGAACATAGAACATACAGTGCAGGAGGCCATTCGGCCCATCGAGTCTGCACCGACCCACTTAAGCCCTCACTTCCACCCTATCCCCGTAACCCAATAACCCCTCCTAACCCTTTGGTCACTAAGGGCAATTTAGCATGGCCAATCCACCTAACCTGCACGTTTTTGGACTGTGGGAGGAAACCGGAGCACGCGGAGGAAACCCACGCAGACACGGGGAGAATGTGCAGACTCCGCAGAGAGTGCGACCCAGCAGGGAATCAAACCTGGGACCCTGCCTCTGTGAAGCCACAGTGCTATCCACTTGTGCTACCGTGTGCCCATATGTGAGAAATATGATAATGACTAGAACGAGGGTGGGTCCGATCAAGGACAGCAGCGGGAGATTGTGCATTGAGTCAGAAGAGAAAGGAGAGGTCTTGAACGAGTACTTTTCTTCAGTATATATGAATGAGAGGGGCCATATTGTTGGAGAGGACAGTGCGAAACAGACTGATAAGCTCGAGGAGATACTTGTTAGGAAGGAAGATGTGTTGGCCATTTTGAAAAACTTGGGGATAGACAAGTCCCCCGGGCCTGACGGGATATATCCAAGGATTCTATGGGAAGCAAGAGATGAAATTGCAGAGCTGTTGGCAATGATCTTTTCGTGCTCACTGTCAACAGGGGTGGTACCAGGGGATTGGAGAGTGGCGAATGTCGTGCCCCTGTTCAAAAAAGGGAATAGGGATAACACTGGGAATTACAGGCCAGTTAATCTTACTTCGGTGGTAGGCAAAGTAATGGAAAGGGTACGGAGGAATAGGATTTCTGAGCATCTGGAAATACACTGCTTGATTAGGGATAGTCAGCACGGATTTGTGAGGGATAGGTCTTGCCTCACAAGTCTTATTGAATTCTTTGAGGAGGTGACCAAGCATGTGGATGAAGGTAAAGCAGTGGATGTGGTGTACATGGATTTTAGTAAGGCATTTGATAAGGTTCCCCATAGTAGGCTTATGCAGAAAGTAAGGAGGCATGGGATAGTGGGAAATTTGGCCAGTTGGATAACAAACTGGCTAACCGATAGAAGTCAGAGAGTGATGGTGGATGGAAAATATTCAGCCTGGAGCCCAGTTACCAATGGCGTACCGCAGGGATCAGTTCTGGGTCCTCTGCTGTTTGCGATTTTCATTAATGACGTGGATGAGGGAGTTGAAGGGTGGGTCAGTAAATTTGTAAACGATACGAAGATTGGTGGAGTTGTGGATAGTGAGGTGGGCTGTTTTCGGCTGCAAAGAGACATGGATCAGATGCAGAGCTGGGCTGTGAAGTGGCAGATGGAATTTAACCCTGAAAAGTGTGAGGTTGTCCATTTTGGAAGGACAAATATGAATGCGGAATACAGGGTTAACGGTAGGGTTCTTGGCAATGTAGAGGAGCAGAGAGATCTTGGGGTCTATGTTCATAGATCTTTGAAAGGTGCCACTCAAGTGGATAGAGCTGTGAAGAAGACCTATGGTGTGCTCGCGTTCATTAGCAGAGGGATTGAATTTAAGAGCTGTGAGGTGATGATGCAGCTGTATAAATCCTTGGTACGGCCACATTTGGAGAAGTGCGTGCAGTTCTGGTCGCCTCATTTTAGGAAGGATGTGGAAGCTTTGGAAAAGGTGCAAAGGAGATTTACCAGGATGTTGCCTGGAATGGAGAGTAGGTCTTATGAGGAAAGGTTGAGGGTACTCAGCCTTTTCTCATTAGAACGGAGAAGGATGAGGGGCGACTTGATAGAGGTTTATAAGATGATCAGGGGAATAGATAGAGTAGACAGTCAGAGACTTTTTCCCCGGGTGGAACAAACCATTACAAGGGGACATAAATTTAAGGTAAATGGTGGAAGATATAGGGGGATGTCAGAGGTAGGTTCTTTACCCAGAGAGTAGTGGGGGCATGGAATGCACTGCCTGTGGAAGTAGTTGAGTCAGAAACATTTGGGACCTTCATGCGGCTATTGGATAGTTACATGGACTACGGTAGAATGATGGGGTGTCGATTAATTTGTTCTTAATCCAGGAAAAAGTTCGGCACAACATTGTGGGCCGAAGGGCTTGTTCTGTGATGTATTTTCTATGTTCAAGCACCCCCATTCTACCCGGTCAAACGCATTCTCGGCATCCAATGCCACAACCACCTGTTTCCTTCCCCTCTGCCGGTACCATAACCACGTTCAATACACTCCTCATGTTGTACAAGAGCTGCCTCCCTCTCACAAACCCCGTCTGATCCTCACCTATCATCTTCGGGAGGCACTCCTCCAGCCTCCCTGCCAGTACCTTTGCCAATATCTTTGCGTCTACATTTAAGTGATATGGCCGTTGCGACCCACACTCCGTCGGATCCTTGTCTCTTTTAAGCAACAGGGAAACCGATGCCTGCTTCAAAGTTTGTGGCAACTGTCGCCTCCTCAAACATCCCCACCATCAGGGGTGCCAGCTTATCCTTGAATTTTTTTTATAATATTCCACCAGAAACCCATCCGGCCTTGCCACCTTCCCCGACTACATCCTCCCAATCGCATCTTTTATTTCCTGCTCTACTATCACCCCTTCTAATGTAGCCCTGTCCCCCTCCCCTAATCTCGGGTATTCCAACCCATCTAGAAATTCCTGCATCTCCCGGTCTCCCCCAGGTGGCTCTGACCTGTACAACCTCTCATAGAATTCCTTAAATACCTTGTTAATCTGGAGATACCACCAACTTGCCGGCCCTGTCCCGCACCTGGACAATTTCCCTTGCCGCAGACTCCCTCCGGAGCCGACCCGCCAACATACGTCCTGCCTTTTCTCCATGATCGTAAACTTCACCCCTTGCTCACCTCAATTGGCGCACCGCCTTCCTGGTAGATAGTCGGTCAAAGCTCGCCTGGAGTTCCTTCCTCTTTTTCAACATCGCTAGGTTCCCACCTTCTGCATACCTCCTATCTGCCTCCAGCATCTCATCTATTACCCACTGATGCTCCAACCTCTCCTCTTTGTCCACCCTAGCCTTAAATGAGATCACCTCGCCCCTCACCACGTCTTTAGAGCCTCCCAGACACCTCTCCTGTGCAGGTGAAACACCCCACCCCCCCATCAGCTCATGTGAGTCCAAGTCGGGGATGGCCCCACACACCTTCACGATTCCTACATACCAATTGGGACCATATACACTTCTTTTTTAAATAATTTTTGTTCAAAAATTTTCACATATTTTCAACAACCCCCCCTTACAAAAATAAGAGAAACAACAAAAAACGCATAAACAAACAGATTATAGCTATATCACAAATTCCCCCAAACTACATGCCCCCCATTAAACGATAAACAAATTGTACCTTCTCTAATTTAATAAACCCTGCCATGTCGCTGATCCAGGCTTCCACACTTGGTGGCCTTGCATCCTTCCACTGCAACAGAATCCTCCGCCTGGCTATCAGGGACGCAAAGACCAGAATACCGGTCTCTTTCACCTCCTGCACTCCCGGCTCGTCCGATACCCCAAATATTGCGAGCCCCCAGCTCGGCTTAACCCGGGTGTTCACCACCTTCGACACCGTCCTCGCAACCCCCCTCCAGAACTCATCCAGCGCTGGGCACGCCGAGAACATGTGGGTGTGGTTTGCCGGGCTCCCCGAAAACCTCACACACCTGTCCACTACCCCAAAAAACCGACTCAGCCTTGCCCCAGTCATGTGGGCCCTGTGCAGAACCTTAAATTGTATCAGGCTTAGCCTGGCGCAAGAGGAGGAAGAATTTACCCTACCCAGGGCGTCCACCCACGTACCCTCGTCTATCGCCTCCCCAAGCTCCTCCTCCCATTTACCTTTTAGCTCCTCCACAGAGGCCTCCTCCTCCTCCTGCATCTCCTGGTTGATCGCCGAGACCCTGCCCTCTCCAAACCACGCCCCCGAGAGCACCCTATCCTGGATCCTGCGTGCTGGCAACCTGGGAATGCCCTCACCTGCCATCTTATGAACGCCCTTACCTACATGTACCTGAAGGCATTTCCAGGGGGGAGCCCAAATTTTTCCGCCAACGCCCCAAGGCTCACGAACGTCCCGTCTATAAACAGGTCCCGCATCCTTCTAATACCTACCCTGTGCCAGCTCAGGAACCCCCCATCCATTCTGCCCGGGACAAACCGATGGTTCTCTCGGATCGGGGACCACACCGAAGCTTCTACCTCCCCCCCTGTGGCGTCTCCATTGCCCTCAAATTTTGAGGTACGCTGCCACCACTGGACCCGTGGTGTACCTTGTCGGCGGAAGCGGCAGCGGTGCCGTCACCAGCGGCCTCAGACTCGTGCCCACACAGGACGCCATCTCCAGCCTCTTCCACGCCGCCCCCTCCCCCTCCATTACCCACTTGCGTATCATCGCCACGTTGGCAGCCCAGTAGCACCCGCATAGATTAGGCAACGCCAGCCCTCCTCTGTCCCTGCTCCGCTCCAGAAACACCCCTCTCACCCTCGGGGTCTTCTTCGCCCATACAAACCCCATAATGCTCCTGCTGACCTGCTTAAAAAAGGCCTTAGGGATCAGGCTGGGGAGGCACTGGAATATAAAAAGAAACCTCGGGAGCACCGTCACCTTCACCGACTGCACCCTACCCACCAGGGAGAGCGGCAGCATATCCCACCTTTTAAACTCCTCCTCCATTTGCTCCACCAGCCTCGTCAAGTTGAGCTTGTGTAGGGCCCCCCAGCTCCTGGCCACCTGGATCCCCAGGTACCTAAAACTCCTTTCCGCCCTTTTCAGTGGAAGTTCATCTAGCCCCCTTCCCTGGCCCCCTGGGTGTACCATGAACAGCTCACTCTTCCCCATGTTGAGCTTATACCCGGAGAAGTCCCCAAACTCCCTGAGGATCCGCATCACCTCCGGCATCACCCCACCGGGTCCGCCACATACAATAACAGATTGTCGGCATACAGCGATACCCGGTGTTCCTCCCCCCCCCCCCCCCCGGCACCAACCCCCTCCAATTCCTAGACTCCCTCAAAGCCAAAAGTATTCCGACCTCCTCCGATTCGTGGCCACACTCGCCACCGGGGCTTCGTATAGCAACCTAACCCAACTGACGAACCCCTCCCCGAACCTCCTCAATACCTCCCAGAGGTACCCCCACTCCACCCTATCAAAGGCCTTCTCTGCATCCATAGCCGCCACTATCTCCGCCTCCCCCTCCACTGCCAGCATCATGATTACATTTAGGAGCCGCCGCATGTTGGTGTTTAGCTGCCTTCCTTTCACAAAACCAATCTGGTCCTCGTGGATGACCCCCGGGACACAGTCCTCAATTCTTGTAGCCAACACCTTTGCTAACAGTTTCGCATCCACATTGAGGAGCGAGATTGGCCTATACGACCCACACTGTAAGGGGTCCTTGTCCCGCTTCGAGATCAGCGCCCTAGACATCGTCAGGGGTAGTCCCCCCCACCCCCCTCCCCATCCCCCCTCCGCCTCATTGAAAGTCCTCACTAGTAGTGGGCCCAGCAGGTCCATATACTTCCTGTAAAATTCCACCAGGAACCCATCTGACCCGGTGCCTTTCCCGCCTGCATACTCCCCAGCCCCTTAGCCAGTTCCTCCAGGCCTACCGGTGCCCCAAGCCCTGCCACCTGCCCCTCCTCTACCCTCGGGAACCTCAGCCGGTCCACAAACAGGCGCATCCCCCCCCCCTCATCCGTCGGGGGCTCCGACCTATACAGCCCCTCAAAAGTCTCTAAATACCCTGTTTATTCCCACCGCACCGTGTTCCCCCCTTTATCTCTAACTCCCCCGATCTCCCTCGCTGCCTCCCGCTTCCGAAGCTGGTGTGCCAGCATCCGGCTAGCCTTCTCCCCGTATTCATATACCGCCCCTTGCGCTTTCCTCCACTGCACCCCCCCCCCCCCCCCCCCCCCAACCCTGCCGATTAGCCATCACCCTTTCTAGGCCTGTCACGTGCCCGCGCCGCCCGCACTCTCCATTCCACCCCAGCGGCAGACCCCCGCCCCGACTCTCTCCACAAACTCCAGCTTCCCCTTGGCCATTGCAGCAGCAACCCAGTTCTCCCCCCCCCCCCCCCCCCCCCCCCCCAGCTGTGTTGCTCCCCCCATAGCACTCCCATAAGTCAGCTGATTCCTGCTAACCCCGGCCGCTCCCGCCACTCCATCGACCCCCCAGTGAGAGAATCTCCCTTCCCCCTTCCTGCCCATCAGCGGGCTCTCCTCTCCGGCACCACCCTTCCCCCCCCGATCCCGCTCCCTTCCTCCCCTAGCGCAGGAAAAAGCCCGCGCTTTCCACCAAGCCAAGCCCGCCACCTCTGGCGCAGCTCCCTTTCACGGCCTAATCCCAGCTCCCCCACGTCGGGCCTCCCTTCCCCCTAATGGGGCCCCCCTCTTCCAACCACCGACGCCCACACTCTCACCAAACCCAACTACAAACCAAAAAAAAGAGAAAAAGCAGTACCAAACAGAACAGAACATCCCCCCAAAACGCAATCACATTAATCTCGACATCCCCTCGCCACCGACACTCAATCGGAGTCAAACTTTTCGACCTGGATAAAGGTCCACGCCTCCTCTGGCGTCTCAAAGTAGTGATGGCGGTCCTTGAAGGTGACCCACAGTCGCGCCAGCTGCAACATTCCAAATTTCACCCCCTTCCGATGCAGCGCTGCCTTAGCCCGATTGTACCCTGTCCTCTTCTTGGCCACCTCCACGCTCCAGTCCTGGTATATCCGGACCTCTGCATTCTCCCACCAGCTGCTCCGCTCTTTCTTTGCCCACCTTAGGACACACTCCCTGTCCACGAAGCGGTGGAACAGCACCAGCACCACCCACGGCGGCTCGTTGGGCTTGGGCCTCCTCGCCAGGACTCTATGGGCCCCCCTCCAGCTCCCCATCAGCTTGTTCAGCATCGTGACTACGTATGCTCCGACATCCGACCCCTCCACCCCCTCCAGGAGACCCAGGATCCGTAAGTTCTTCCTCCTCGACCTATTCTCCATGTCCTCGAACTTCGCCTGCCATTTCTGATGGAGCGCCTCGTGCGCCTCTACCTTCACCGCGAGGCCCAAGATCTCGTCCTCGTTCTCCGAGGCCTTCTGCCGCACCTCCCGGATAGTCTCCCCTTGGGCCTTCTGGGTCTCGAGCAGCTTGTCAATCGAAGCCTTCATCGGCTCCAACAGCTCTGCCTTCAGCTCCGTGAAGCAGCGCTGGAGAAACTCCAGCTGCTCCTGCGACCACTGCGCCCAAGCTGCCTGGTCTCCACCCGCCGCCATCTTGCTTTTCCTCCCTCGCACTTTTCGCCGCTCCAAATCTACTTTCTTCACCGCTCCACTCCTGGTCCAATCCATTCAGTGCCGGGGAAATATTGCTGCCACCTTCCCACTCTGGGAATCGCCGAACAAATGCAGTTGGGGGCCCTAAAAAGAGCCCAAAAGTCCGTTTCTGGCGGGAGCTGCCGAACGTGCAACGTAGCTCCGTACCGCCGCAACCGGAATTCCCGAGACCATATACACTTATCAGCGCCACTAACCTCCCCTATCACAATCACATATCTATCCCCCTGATCCGCAACCACCTTTTCTTTTGCTGACCATTACCGCTACCCCTCGATCCCTTCCGTCAAATCCAGAGTGAAACACCTGACTAACCCAGCCCTTTTTAAGTCTCACCTGGTCCTTCACCCTCAACTGAGTCTCCTGTAGCATTGCTACATCGGCCTTCAAGTTTTTAAGATGCGCAAGCACCCTTGACCTCTTGACTGGATCTCGCAACCCCTAGACATTCCACGTAACTATCCTAACTGGGGGTCTCTCACCCGCCCCCGCCCCCCCCTTTCTTATCCACCACCATCATACCCCATGAGGATTATCTGCCCCTATTAACATCAAACTCCTTCCCCCACCTCCCAAAATCCCCCCTGCACTTCCTCTAAAAAAAAACTCACCCAGTATCGATCCCGCCTGCCCGCCCCCCGCCCCCTCCCCCTCGCCTCATAGGCCCATCGAAACCTGCTAACCAGACTCCAATGTCCACAGCCCTCCTCCCATCTCATCTCCGTTCACTAGCCGACTTTAGTTAGCTGGTGCCCCCCCACCCGTCATTCTGTCCCCACCCACCCAGTCCCAGAAAGAAATAAAACGATCCAACCCATACAACAAAGTAACTTACAACTGATGCAACAACGGATGCCAATTATCATGAGAATGTCGCTTTAAGAAATCTTTGGCTGCTCATGTTACTGCAGTGATGTCAAGAGTGTGGGTGGAGCTGAGCTCTGGTTCTGCTTTTTAGTTTCACTTTGAGAAAAGCTTGGGTGTGTCTCTGTATTTTTGGTTTAGTTTTTCAGTGTTGGAGCAGAAGCCAGACAAAGCAGGTGTACTGCTGAGCTCTCTGCCATGAAGGACTATCTCTTAGTCATTTGGCGAATTCAGAATTATAAAAGTTTTCAATATCGAACGTAAATTCTGATGTGCTGCTGTTTAAAGGTTTGTTACACCCCCTTGTTGTACAGTGTCGCCTTTATTCGGCCGAACGCCGCTCGTCTCTTCGCCAACTCCACCATCAAGTCCTGGTAAATCCGAACTCAAGCACCATCCCACTGCACCTTCTGCTTCTGCATCACCCAGCTTGACACCCTCTCCTTCACGTGGTATTTATGGAAGCAGATAATTTCTGCTCTTGGTGGCTCATTTATTTTGGGCTTTGGCCTCAACGACCGATGAGCTCAGTCCAGCTCAAACCGGGAGGAGTTCTCGCCCTCTCCCATCAACTCTGCCAGCATCTCAGCAAAGTACTGTTGGCCTCGGGCCCTCTGCCCCTTCGGGCAAGCCCGCAATTCTCAGATTGTGCCGCCTCGAGCAGTTCTCCAAAACTCCACAGCCATCACCTCAGTCATCTTTTCCACAATAAGAAGTCTTACAACACCAGGCGAGACCATGCAGACGCTGCGACAACGAATTAATTGACATCGTGCGACAATCGCCAGGCAGGAATGTCCCCTTCCAGTCGGGGAACACGTCTGCAGTCAAGGGCATTCAGCCTCTGATCTTCGGGTAAGCGTTCTCCAAGGCGGCCATCAGGACGCACGACAACGCAGAATCACCGAGCAGAAACTTACAGCCAAGTTCCGCACACGCGAGTGCGGCCTCAACCGGGACCTGGGATTCATGAGGCATGGACACAGTGAAAGAGCAGTGGGGACACAGGGTAAAGAGCACGAGGAGAGCGGTGGGGACACAGGGTAAAGAGCACGAGGAGAGCGGTGGGGACACAGGGTAAGGAGCGCGAGGAGAGCGGTGGGGACACAGGATAAAGAGCACGAGGAGAGCAGTGGGGACACAGGGTAAAGAGCGCGAGGAGAATGGTGGGGACACAGGGTAAAGAGCGCGAGAAGAGCGGTGGGGACACAGGGTAAAGAGCGCGAGAAGAGCGGTGAGGACCAAGTGAAAGCGCAAGGAGAGCTGCGAGGATACAGGGTAAAGAGCGCGTGGAGAGCGGCGAGGATACAGGGTAAAGAGCGCGAGGAGAGCGGCGGGGACACAGGGTAAGGAGCGCGAGGAGAGCGGCGGGGACACAGTGAAAGAGCGCGAGGAGAGCGGTGGGGACAGGGTAAAAAGCACGAGGAGCGCGTCAGGGACACGGTAAAGCGCGCGAGGAGAGCGACGGTGACGCAGTGAAAAAGCGCGAGAGCGGCAGGGACACAGTGAAAGAGCGCGAGGAGCTTGGTGTGGACACAGGGTAAAGAGCGCGAGGACACAGTAAAGAGCGCGAGGAGAGCGGCAGGGATACAGGGTAAAGAGCGCGAGGAGCAGCGAGGACACAGAGTAAAGAGCATGAGGAGAGCTGTGGGGACACAGGGTAAAGAGCGCGAAGAGAGTGGCAGGGACAGAGGATACAAGTGCGCTAGTGTCACACGGGAACCTGCCTTTACAGGAACCCCAGGAGCAGCCGGGAATTGCGGAAGCAGTGTCCAGAGGGCGGAGCCTAGCGACCGGTTCATAGACCAGAATCTCAACTACATTCTATTAAGGTAAGAGTTGTTTGGGTTTTCTTTAAGGGTTTAATGAGTATTTAATCTTTAATTTAATTTCCCTTTTAAATCTAATTGGGAATTCAGATCAGAGGGGATGGAAGTTAAGGCAGTTGCATGCTCTTCCTGTAAGATATGAGAAGTAAGGAATACCGCAAGTGTCCCACTGACTAGACCTGCGGGAAGTGCACCCAATTCCAGCTCCTCTGAGACTGCGTTAGAGAACTGGCGCTGGATGAGCTTCAGATCATCCAGGAGGCAAAGGGGGTGATAAAGAGTTATAGGGAAGTAGCCACACCTAAGGTTCAGGAAAAGTGCAGCTGAGTTAGTCAGGGGAAGGAAAGGCATCAGGTAGACAGTGCAGGGATCCCCAGTGGCCTTTCCCTTCAAAACAAGTAAACCAGTTTGGATGCTGTTGGCGGGGGGAGAACCTAGCAGGGAAAGGCATAGCAGCCAGGTCTCTGGCGCTGAGCCTGGTTCCGTGGATCAGACAGGAAGGGGGAGAACAGAAAATCAATAGTGATAGGAGACTCAATGGTTAGGGGAACAGATAGGAGATTCTGTGGTCATGAACAAGACTCCCGGAAGGTATGTTGCCTCCCAGGGGTCAGGGATGTCCTGGATCGATTCTAGAGGATTCTGAAGGGAGAGGGTGGAGCAACCAGAAGTCGTGGTGCATATCGGCACCAACGACATAGCTAAGAAAAGGAATGAGGATCTAAAAAGTGATTTTAGGGAGCTAGGTTGGAAGCTAAAGAGCAGGACGAGCAGTGTAGCAATCTCAGGATTGCTACCGTGCCACATGCTAGTGAGGCAAGGAACAGAGAGCGAGTGCAGCTGAACACGTGGCTACAGGGCTGGTGCAGGAGGGAAGGCTTCAAATACGTGGATCAGTGGGCTATCTTCTGGGGAAGGTGGGACCTGTACATGAAGGACGGATTGCACCTAAACTGGAGGGGCACCAATATCCTGGTGGGAGGTTTGCTGGAGCTCTTCGGCTGGGTTTGAACAAGTTTGGCAGTGGGATGGGAACCAGAGCTACGGTTCAGAGGATAGAGTAGCTGTTGAACAGGCAGAAATTGTATGCAGCAAGTCTGTGAGGAAGGATAGACAGTTGGTAGGGCAATGGTGCACTCAGTTGAATGGTTTAAAGTGTGTCTGGTTCAATGCAAGGAGTGTCAGGAATAAGGGAGATGAACTTAGAGCATGGATCAGTACTTGGAACTACGATGTTGTGGCCATTACGGAGACATGGATTTCACAGGGGCAGGAATGGTTGTTAAATGTTCCGGGGTTTAGATGTTTTAAGAATAGGCAGGGAGGCAAAAGAGGAGGGGGAGTGGCACTGTTATTTAGGGAGTTCATCACAGCTGCAGAAAAGGAGGTAGTTGAGGAGGGTTTGTGTACTGAGTCAGTATGGGTGGAAGTCAGAAATAAGAAATGAGCAGTCACTTTATTGGGAGTTTTCTGTAGACCCCCCAATAGCAGCAGAGAGATAGAGGAACAGATTGTGCGGATAGATCTTGGAAAAGTGCAGAAGTAACAGAGTTGTTGTCATGGGTGACTTCAACTTCCTCAATTGACTGGAACCTCCTTATTTAGATGGAGCAGATTTTATCAGGTGTCCCCAGAAAGGATTCCTGACTCAATGTGTAGCTAGGCCGACTAGGGAGGGAAGCCATATTGGATTTGGTGTTTAGCAACGAACCAGGGCGGGTGTCAGATGTCTCGGTGGGAGAGCATTTAGGTGACAGTGACCAAAACTCCTTGACCTTTACCATAGTCATGGAGAGGGATAGGAACAGAAAGTACGGGAAGATATTTAATTGGGGGAAAGGAAATTATACTGCTATTAGGAGCCAAGAAGCATAAATTGGTAACAGATGTTCTCAGGGAAATGCACAACAGTAATGTGGGGGTTGATTGAGGAGCACTTGCTGAAAGTGCTGCATAGTTTTGTCCCACTTAGACAAGGAAGGAATGGTGAGGTGAGGAAGGAGGAAGTTTACGTAAGGTTGAGGAAGCAAGAATCTGGCACGGCTCTAGAGGGTTACAAGGTAGCCAGGAAGGAACTCAAAAATGGCAGCAAGGTGGCGCAGTGGTTAGCATTCCTGCCTCACGGCACTGAGGTTCCAAGTTTGATCCTGGCTCTGGGTCACTGTCCGTGTGGAGTTTGCACATTCTCCCAGTGTTTGCGTGGGTATCGCACCAACAACCCAAAGATGTGCAGGGTAGGTGGATTGGCCACGCTAAATTGCCCTTTAATTTAAAAAAATGAATTGGGTACACTAAATTTATAAAAAAAAGAGAACTCAAAAATGGACTTGAGAGCTGCAAGGGGGCATGAAAAAGCGCTGCCGGGAAGGATTAGGGAAAATCCCACGGCGTTCTACACTTATGTGGGAAATAAGAGGATGATCAGACTGAGAGTAGGGCCGATCAGGGACAGTGGAGGGACCATGTGCCGAAGTGTCTGAGGACACTGGGGAGGACCTAAATGAATATTTTGCTTCAATATTCACGAGAGATAGGGACCTTGTTGCTCATGAGAACAGCATGAACTAGGTTAATAGGCTCAAACAGGTTGATATTATGAAGGATGACGTGCTGGAAATTTTGAAAAGCATCAGGAAAGATGCTTGGGCCTTGGGCCAGACGGGATATACCCAACGTTACTACGGGAAGCAAGAGAGGAGATTGTTTCGCCATTGGCGATAATCTTTGCGTCCTCACTCTCCACTGGAGTAGTACCGGATAATTAGAGGGAGGCGAATATTGTTCCCCTGTTCAATAAAGGGAATAGGGAAATCCCTGGGAATTACAGACCAATCAGTCTTATGTCTGTGGTGAGCAAAATTTTTGGAAAGGATTCAGAGAGATAGGATTTATTTTTTTAAATAAGTTTTATTAAAATTTTCAACAAATTTTAACCAACAACACGGAAGCAAAGAGAGAAAACCAGTAAACACCCCCCAAATACAGAAACAATAAATTAACAAAAATAATAATTAAATATCATGGAAACAAATACACATACCCAGTAAAGAACCCCCCCGCCCAGCCCGGTTGCTGCTGAAATTGACCACCCGCTAATGCTCCGCCAGGAAGTCTAGAAACGGCTGCCACCGCCAGAAGAACCCTTGCACCGACCCCCTTAGGGCAAACTTGACCCTCTCCAGTTTGATAAACCCAGCCGTATCGTTGATCCAGGATTCCACGCTCGGGGGCCTCACATCCCTCCACTGTAAAAGAATCCTGCGCCGGCGGCTACCAGGGACGCAAAGGCCAGAATACTGGCCTCTTTCGCCTCCTGCACTCCCGGCTCCGCTGCCACCCCAAATATTGGGAGCCCCCAACCCGGCTACACCTTGGAACCAATCACCCTTGACAATGTCTCCGCGACGCCCCTCCAAAAGCCCTCCAGCGCAGGGCACACCCAAAACATGTGGGTGTGGTTTGCCGGGCTCCCCGAACACCTGACACACCTGTCCTCTCCCCCAAAGAACCAGTTCAGCCTTGTCCAACTCATATGCGCCCTATGCAGCACCTTTAGTTGAATCAAACTAAGCCTCGCGCAGGAGGAATTCACCCTCCCGAGGGCATCCACCCACGTTCCCTCATCAATCTCCTCTCCCAGCTCCTCCTCCCACTTATACTTCAGCTCGTCCACCGAGGCCTCCTCCCCTTCCTGCATCACTTGGTAGACTGCCACGGTCCTCCCCTCACCGACCCACGTCCCTGAGAGCACACTGTCCTGAACCCCCCTTGGCGGCAACAGTGGAAACTCCACCACCTGCCACCTAACAAATGCCCTTATCTGCATGTACCTAAAGGTGTTCCCTGGGGGGAGGCCCAACCTTCCCTCCAACTCCTCCAAGGTCGCAAACTTCCCATCGAGAAAGAAGTCCCCCATCCGCCTGATACCTGCCCTTGCCAGCTCAAAACCCTCCGTCCATCCTCCCTGGTACAAACCGGTGGTTCCCCCGTATCGGGGACTAAATTGAAGCCTTCACCTCCCCCCATGCTGCCTCCACCGCCCTAGATTTTGAGGGTAGCCACCACCACCGGACTCGTAGTGTACCTTGTTGGGGGGAGCGGCAACGGCGCCGTCACCAGCGCCTCCAGGCTCATGCCCACACAGGACGCCACCTCCATCCTTTTCCAAGCCGCCTCCTCCATCTCCCACCTATGTATCATCACCACATTGGCGGCCCAGTAGTACCCCCACAGGTTGGGCAACGCCAACTCCCCCACATCCCTACTTCGCTCCAGGAACATCCTCCTCACCCTCGGGGTCTTCTGCGCCCACACAAACCCCATAATACTCCTATTGACCCTCCTGAAGAAAGCCTTCGGAATCATGATAGGCAGGCACTGGAAGAGGAACAAGAACCTCGGGAGCACCGTCATTTTGACAAACTGGACCCTGCCCGCAAGGGAGAGTGGCAACACATCCCACCTCCTAAACTCCTCCTCCATCTGCTCCACCAGCTTCGTAAAGTTGAGCCTGTGCAGGGTCCCCCAGCTCCTGGCTATCTGGGCCCCCAGGTACCTGAAACTCCTCTCGGCCCTTTTCAGCAGGGAGTTCCCCAATCCCTCTCTCCTGGTCCCCAGGATGCACCACGAACAGCTCACTCTTCCCCACATTGAGCTTATACCCGGAGAAGCCCCCGAACTCCTCAAGCGTCCTCATCATCTCCAGCATCCCCCCACAGGGTCTGCCACGTACAACAATAAATCATCCGCGTATAACAACAGCCGATGCTCCTCCCCCCCGCACTATCCCCCACTATCCAAAGCCGAACCTTTTCAAAACCTCCCAAAGAAATCCCCACTTCAACTTATCGAAGGCCTTCTCCGCGTCCATCGACGCCACTAACTCCGCCTCCCCATCCACCGCCGGCATCATTATGACATTGAGAAGCCTCCGTACACTGACGTTCAACTGCCTTCCCTTCACGAAACCCATCTGATCCTCGTGTATGTCCTGCGGCACCACGTCCTCCACTTCCATTTTGGAAGATCTAATTCAAGAGCAGACTATACGTTCAATGGAAGAGTCCTGGGGAAAATTGATGTACAGAGAGATCTGGGAGTTCAGGTCCATTGTACCCTGAAGGTGGCAACGCAGGTCGATAGAGTGTTCAAGAAGGCATACAGCATGCTTGCCTTCATCGGACGGGGTACTGAGTACAAGAGTCAGCAGGTCACGTTACAGTTCTATCGGACTTTGGTTAGGCCACATTTGGAATATTGCGTGCAGTTCTGGTCGCCACATTACCAGAAGGATGTGGATGTTTTAGAGAGGGTGCAGAGGAGGTTCAACAGGATGTTGCCTGGTATGGAGGGTGCTAGCTATGAAGAAAGGTTGAGTAGATTAGGATTGTTTTCGTTGGAAAGACGGAGGTTGAGGGGGGACCTGATTGAGGTCTACAGAATCATGAGAGGTATGGACAGGGTGGATAGCAACACGTTTTTTCCAAGAGTGGGGGTATCAATTACAAGGGGTCACGATTTCAAGGTGAGAGGAGGAAAGTTTAAGGGAGATGTGCGTGGAAAGTTTTTTTACGCAGAGGGTGGTGGGTGCCTGGAACGCTTTGCCAGCGGAGGTGGTAGAGGCGGGCGCGATAGCATCATTTAAGATGCATCTGGACAGATATATGAACGGGCGGGGAACAGAGGGAAGTAGACCTTGTAAAATAGGAGTCAGGTTTAGATAAAGGATCTGGATCGGCGCAGGCTGGGAGGGCCAAAGGGCCTGTTCCTGTGCTGTAATTTTCTTTGTTCTCCTGGCCAAGACCTTTGCTAGCAGCTTCGCGTCCACGTTAAGGGAGTCGTTCTCCCGCTCCAGAATCAATGAGATCGGCGCCCTAGACATCGTCGGGGGCAAAGCCCCCCCCCTTCCCTCGCCTCATTAAAGGTCCTTACTAGCTGCGGGCCCAGCAGGTCTGAAAACCTCAGAATTCAACTGGGAACCCATCGGGCCCCGGTGCCTTCCCCGACTGCATGCTCCCCATCGCGATAACCAGCTCCTCCTGCCCAACTGGTGCCCCCAACACCCCCCCCCCCCCAACCTGCTCCTCCCCCACTCTCGGAAACCTTAGCTTGCAGTCAGCAACCCGGAAAGCAGTCAATTCCTCCCTCCTCCACTGGGGACACTGACCGGTATAGTTCCTCATAAAAGGTCCTGAACACTCCGTTAATGCCCCTCCCACTCCACACCAGACTTCCTCCTCCATCCTTAATTCCCCGTCTCCCTAGCCGCCTCCCGCTTCCGGAGCTGATGCGCCAGCATCCAACTCGCCTTTTCCCCGTATTCGTATACCGCCCCCTGTGCCCTCCTCCACTGCGCCTCCGCCTTCTTGGTGGTCAATATATCAAACTCCGCTTGGAGGCTACGAAGCTTCCTCAACAGTCTCTCCCCCTCCCTTTTCTCCCCCCTCTCCCTATGCGCCCTGATGGAAATCAGCTCCTCCCTAACCACCGCCTTCAGCGCCTCCCAGACCACCCCCACCTGCACCTCCCCGTTATCATTAATTTCTAGGTACTCCTCTATACACCTCCGGACCCGCCCACACACCTCCTCATCCGACAGCAGCCCCACCTGACCTCCACATCGGGCATTTTTCCCTCCCCTCTCCCAGCTCTAGATCCACCCAATGCGGGGCGTGGTCTGAAATAGCGATCGCCGAATAAACCGCACCTTCCACCCTCAGAATCAACGCCCTGCTCAGAACAAAAAAGTTAATCCGGGAGTAAACCTTGTGGACATGGGAGAAGTACAAAAATTCCCTCGCCCCCGGCCTCATGCATCTCTAGGAGACCACCCCTCCCATCTGGTCCATGAACCCCCTCCGCACTTTGGCCACCGCCGGCCTCTTACCCGTCTTGGGTAAGCGATCCAGTGCTGGGTCCAGCACTGTGTTAAAATCCCCTCCCATTGGCGGCTATGCGGAGCTAAGCCGCACGTTCGGCAGCTCCCGCCAGGAAGGGACTTTTGGGATCTTTTAAGGGCCCCCAGCGGTACTTGCTCGACGGTTCCCGACGTGGAAAGGTGTCTGCCGCGGATCCCCAGTGGTCTATGGTCTTGACCAGGAGCGGGGCCAGCAGAATAGCGGTGGCAGCGCCTAAGAAAAAGCGGGGGAAGAGAATCAAGATGGCGGCCGGCGGAGGCCTCGAGGAATGGAGGCAGTGGGCGCAGGAGCAGCAGGAGACTCTCCAGCGCTGTTTTCAGGAGCTCAAAGTGGAGCTGCTGGACTCGCTGAAGGCGAATACGGACAAGCTGCTGGCGACGCAGACAGCCCAGGGGTGGAGATCCGGGAGCTCCGACAACAAGCCACCGAAAGAGAGGATGAGGCCGCGGCCCTCACGGTAAAGGTGGAGATGCACGAGGCGCTCCACAAGAAGTGGCAGGAGTGGTTCGAGGAGATGGAGAACCGATCGAGGCGGAAAAATTTGTGGATCCTGGGCCTCACGGAGGGGCTGGAAGGGTCAGACCTGGGGGCCTATGTGGTCGTTTTGTTGACCTTGCTGATGGGAGCTGGGTCCTTCCAGGGGCCCCTGGAGCTGGAGGGGGCCCACAGAATACTGGCCAGGAGGCCCAAACCGAATGAACGCCACAGGCGGTGCTGGTACGGTTCCACCGGTTCGTTGAACGAGAGTGCGTGCTTAGGTGGGCCAAGAAGGAGCAGAGCAGCAAGTGGGAGAACACGGTAGTGCGGATCTACCAGGACTGGAGTGCGGAGGTGGCCAAGCAGAGGGCCAGGTACAACCGGACGAAGACGGTGCTCCACAGAAAGTGTGAGAAGTTTGGCATGTTACAGCCGGCACGTCTGTGGGTCACCTACAAGGACCGGCACTTTTATTTAGAGTCCCCGGAGGAGGTGTGGGCCTTTGTGCAAGCAGAGAAGTTAGACTCTGACTGAGGGTCGGGGGTTTGTAAAGAACTGTGTTAATTTTTGGTGGGAAGGGTCTCTGTTTCATGCTGTTTTAAGCTGGTTGTGTGTTGTTTCTAGGGTGGGTGGGGTGCTGTCTTTTTTCCGGGGGCGGGGTCGGGCAGAGGGAAAGCGCGGGCTTTTCTTCTGTTTCCCGCGCTGAGGGTGGATGGGGGCGGGGTCGGAGCTGAGAAGCGCGGGCTTTTTTCCCGCGCAAGAGCGGCAGGGGGAGGAGGAGGGTCTGCTGATGGGTCTGGGGGAGGAGGAGTAGCCCCACATTGGGAGGGGTAGGAGTTGTGGCGGGAGCTGCCGGGGTCAGCAGAAGTTAGCTGGCTCACGGGAGTGCTATGGTGGGAGTATCGCGGCTGGGAGGGGTCCCAGCCCGGGGGGGGGGGGTTTGCCGCCGTGGGGATCGGGCAGAGCGAGGGGCGCTGGCCTGGGGCGGGCAGGGGACGGGTTATGGCTAGTCGGCAGGGGTGGGGGGCAGGGAGCCCTCTGATCCAGCTGATAACTTGGAATGTGAGGGGGCTGAATGGGCCGGTCAAACGGGCCCAGGTGTTTACGCACCTGAAGGGGCTGATGGCGGACGTGGCTATGCTCCAGGAGACGCACCTGAAGGTGGCAGACCAGGTTAGACTGAGGAAGGGCTGGGTAGACCAGGTGTTTCATTCGGGGCTGGATGCAAAAACTCGGGGGGTGGCGATTCTGATGGGAAAAAGGGTATCGTTTGAGGCGCCAAAGGTGGTGGCTGGCTGACAGTGAAGGGAGGTATGTGATGGTGAGCGGCAAGTTGCAAGTGGAGCGGGGTGGTGCTGGTGAATGTCTATGGCCAAAATTGGGACGATGCGGGGTTTATGCGGTGCATGTTGGGCCACATTCCAGATCTAGAGACGGGGGGCTTGATACTGAGGGGGGGGGGGGCGGGGAAAGAGAGAGAGAGAGAGAGAGAGAGAGAGAGAGAGAGAGAGAGAGAGAGAGAGAGAGAGAGAGAGAGAGAGAGAGAGAGAGAGAGAGAGAGACAGAGACTTTAACACGGTGCTGGATCCCCCATTCGATCGATGTCGGGCAGGAGGCCCGCAGCGGCTAAGGTGTTGAGGGGGTTTATGGACCAGATGGAAGGGGTGGATCCGTGGAGGTTCGCGAGGCCGAGGGCCAGGGAGTATTCATTTTTTTCCCACGTGCATCAAGGCTATTCCCGGATCGATTTTTTTGTCCTGAGCAGGGGGCTGATTTCGAGGGTGGAGGATGCCGAGTATTCGGCCATAGTCATTTCGGACCACGGCCCGCACTGGGTAGACCTTGGGCTGGGGGAGGAGAGGGACCAGTGCCCGCTCTGGCACCTGGAGACGTGGGACTGCTGGCGGATGAGAAGGTGGGCGGGCGGGTTCGGGGGTGTACCAAGAGGTACTTAGAGGCCAATGATAATGGGGAGGTCCGGGTGGGGACGGTTTGGGAAGCATTGAAGGCGGTGGTTAGAGGGGAGTTGATTTCCATCCGAGCCCATAGAGAGAGAGGAGAGCAAAGAGAGAGGGAGAGGTTGGTGGGGGAGATGGTGAAGGTGGACAGGAGATACGCGGAGGCTCTGGAGGAGGGATTGCTGGGGGAGCGGCGTAATCTTCAGGCCAAGTTTGACTTACTGACCACCAGAAAGGCGGAAGCTCAGTGGAGGAAGGCACAGGGAGCGGTGTACGAATATGGGGAGAAGGCGAGTACGATGCTGGCACCTCAGCTCCATAAGCGGGACGCGGCCAGGGAGGTTGGTGGATTGAAGGATAGGGGAGGAAATGTGGTGCGAAGGGGGGGTATACCAGGCAACATCCTGGTGAACCTCCTCTGCACCCTCTCCAAAGCATCCACATCCTTCTGGTAATGTGGCGACCAGAACTGCACGCAGTATTCCAAATGTGGGCTAACCAAAGTCCTATACAACTGTAACATGACCTGCCGACTCTTGTACTCAATACCCCGTCCGATGAAGGTAAGCATGCTATATGCCTTCTTGACCACTCTATCGACCTGCGTTGCCACCTTCATAGTACAAGAGGTACAGGGAGGTAAGTTTTCCTGTGCTGGCTGACATCTCTTGCCCTGGTGCTGCCAAAAGATTTGTGTGCGACGTTAAAGAGAAAATGTAAAGCAAGTAACTATTCTGGTACTCCACTGCCAAAGAAACGTCAGCCTGTGTCCCGGGCTGCTTCGGTTATTCTCACTTCCCAAGTGTGTTGGTCTAATGGCCATTGCTCAGACCCATGGTGGCCTTTTGCAAAAGGGACCTGGTCATGTACCAGTTGGAGTTTTCTCAGGTTAATAGGATCTCCAAGGAGGTCTACACTCCCTTCCCACCCCATCTCCTATTTCAAGCTAAACTCCCAGAAAGAAATTTTTCCAATTCCTGTTACGATCCTTTTTGGGGAGAAAAGCCCATTGCAAAGGACGAAAAACAAAACGTGAATCAGAAATGCAAGCAGATGTTAAAATTGCACGGGTTAACGTGAAAATAGTGAGGAGCAGCACCTCAAGGCAGCACAAGACAATGGAAGCTTCTCATTTGAGTTAATACAGTCAGTGTTCACCTCTGGGAATTATAAAGCTGTGATTTCAACTTCTGTAAGGATGTGTCCAAAATCAGAAAACAAATCATTTTTATGAAGCCCACAGGGACAGCAGGAGGTGAAGGTGCATCTCACTTTTGAACTTACTCCCCCCAGAAGCATTAGAAAGAACAAGTGCAGAGCTTTTATCTATGTCGAGGAAAGTCTTGTCCTGCTTAACTAACTGAACCTCTGACACAATCAAATCGTCTCTCGGCTCTCTGGAGGCGAACTTCTAAAATTAGGCAACAACCCAGGTTTTATAGATGTGTTTCCCAGATTGACTTACCCCGCCAAGACGGGACTTGAATTTTCTTCAGCATTTAACATTACAGCTTCAGTGATGTTAGCAACAGTAACGGATTACCATTGATGCGTAATCACATAAATGCTGCTTGTTCAAAAAAAATCCCAAAATTACTCCAAAAGAAAGTGTGTGCCTGGTGGCTGTCCTCCTTTCAGTCCCTGCTTTCCCACCCTCTGTTGCCAGTCCTGCACTCCAAAACATTCCAGCAGCAGACTGGAGCACACTTCCAAGCTTCCCACTGTTGGGAACCACTGCAACGAGACATCGACATTTAAGTCATGATTTACCCTGCAGACTGAATGCTGTGCATTCTCGGCTGATGTGCGCAGAACACCGCAACCCTTTTGACACCCACCTGCAGGTCACGACCCGCACTTGGAAAAACCCTGGTGTATTGGATCCTCTACTTTATTAATTGTGCAATAGCAAGGTAGTTATAGAACAGCACATTACAGGCCCTTCGGCCCACGATGTGCCAAACACTGATCCTAATCTAACATCAACCTAACCTGCACGCCTTCAATTTACTGCTGTCCATATGCCTGTCCAAGTGTTGCTTAAATGTCCCTAATGACTCTGACTCCATCACCTCTGCTGGCAGTGCATTCCACACACCCACCATTCTCTGTGTTGAGAATCTACCTCTGACATCTCCCCTGTACCTTCCTCCAATCACCTTAAAATTATGTCCGCTCGTGGGGCACGGTGGCGCAGTAGATAGCACTGCTTCCTCACGGCGCCGAGGTGCCAGGTTCGATTCCGGCTCTGGGTCACTGTCCGTGTGGAGTTTGCACATTCTCCCCGTGTTGCGTGGGTTTCTCCCCCACAACCCAAAGATGTGCAGGCTAGGTGGATTGGCCACGTTAAATTGCCCCTTAATTGGAAAAAATGAATTGGGTACTCTAAATTTTTTTTTAAAGGAACAATACCGAACTAATGGACATCCCGGGCAGAACAAGGTCCAATCTGTTCCCTTATGGATCCTGACTATAGTAATAATAATCTTCATTGTCATAAGTAGGCTTACATTAACACTGCAATGAAGGTACTGTGAAAATCCCCTAGTCGCCACACTCTGGCGCCTGTTCGGGTACAGTGAGAGAGAATTCAGAATGTCAGAATGTCCAATTCATCTAACAAGCACATCTTTCAGGACTGGTGGGAAGAAATCGGAGCACACAGACACAGGGAGAACGTGCAGACTCCTCACCGACAGTGACCCAAGCCGGGAATTGAACCTGGGACTCTGGCAGTGTGAAGCAACAGGACGAACCACTGTGCTACCATGCCGCCCATCTTGAATTCCAGACACAATCCCTGGGCTCCTCAACCTCAGAACCTTCGACAGTTATCTACTGTGCACTGCCTCAATGCCCGGGGATTTGAGCTGTCAGTGACTAAAATGGTCCATCTTACTCCAGGTTGTGACTGCACCAATGCCTTGTGCACCTATTCTTTCCCATCCCCCCTCTGTAAGGTAATCATAAAGCAAGCCACAGCAAAACACTGAACACAACAAAAGATGGTGGAAGGCACTTGATGAACCCTGGTCTTTTTTCGGTCAGCAATTCCTACATTCTTATGCACATCACAAAAATATGGCAGGTTCATTGAAAAATAAAATAATGTGATAAAGGTGTACAATAATTACCGTTTCAATTGCTGCTCGTCCTTTGTTATCAGCTTCATAGCTATGGATGTCAAACGTCAGCAGCTTATCCGTATACATTCTGAGAGTGGCAAAACTGCAAGGAAAAAATCATTAGAGTGTAAAAATTATGTTTGTGCAACTTGGACCCTGGCTTATCTTTTCTGTGGGTCAATGCCGAGAGGATGTTTTCCCTTGTGGAGAAATCAAGAACTGGGGAGCTTAGTTTATAAAGAAGGAGTCTCCCAGTTGAGACAAAGATGGAGAGGAATTTCTTCTCTCAGAGGATTATTAATCTTTGGAATTATCTACCCCAGACATCAGTGAAGGCTGAATCATTGTGTAAGTTAGCCTTGAATAGATTCAGAATGTTGATCAGAATGCAAGGAAGTCGAGGGTTATGAGGGCAGTCAGGAAAGTGGAGTTGAGGCCACAATTAAGTCAGCCATGATCTTACTGAATAGTGGAGCAGGCTCGAGCAGCTGATTGGACTACTCCTGCTCCTATTCTTACAATCCTATGCTTTATGAAGAAACCAGAGTGCTGGATTTCCCACTTCCAGTCCTTTGGCACAATTTCCATTTCCAAAGACCTTTGGAAAATGAGTTTCTCAGATCATGTTGGACGTCACCTTTAAAAAGTGGAGACAGGGCGTGAGGGCGCTGATTATTCGGGACTTCTATATGGAAGGTAGATTAGCGACATTGTAGAGGAGCTGACAGAAAAACTGCAATTACCCTACAGGAATGAACTGCGAGACCTTCAGGTAAAGAACTTTCTTCGCAAGGAGACGACATCACACCCATGGACCCAGAGACATTCAATGTTAGAGGAACTATTGGATGCAGGCAATCTGGGAGAAGTGGGGGAAAAACCGGGGCCCTGAATGGACGAATACTGGAAAGGGCACGCTCCACACTGGATGGGACTCGGGAAAAATGGGAGGAAGAACTAGGGTGGGGACTCTGGAGTGTAACACTGAAAAGGGGCAACACGGTAGCACAGTGGTTAGCACAGTTGCTTCACAGCTCCAGGTCCCAGGTTCAACTCCCGGCTTAGGTCACTGTCTGTGCGGAGTCTGCACGTTCTCTCGCACGCGAGTGCGTGCGTGGGTTTCGTCCGGATGCTCCGGTTTCCTCGCCCAGTCCAAAGATGTGCAAGTTAGGTGGATTGCCATACAAAAATACGGGTTACGAGGATAGGGTAGAGGTGTGGACTTCAGTAGAGTTCTCTTTCCAAGGGCCAGAGAAGACTCGATGGGCTGAAAGGCCTCCTTCAGCACTGTAAGTTCTATGATTCACTTGCGCAAGGCTAAGGCCAATGCAAGTAGAGGAATAACGGTGCCAAGAAGGCCCTGCCAACCACACCCACACAGCAAAATAGACAACAGGGGGCCAACCAAGACCACAAAGACAGGGCACTGCGGCAGGAATGAAGGGTCCCAGGTCAGAATGGGGGCCAGACTAAGGTCGAACCACCTGATACAGGGACGGGTCTCAAAACCCACCCCGGGCAGAAAAATCCATTCTAATCGACAAAGAAACAGAACCAGCGACATGACCTAGGCCTCTGCCAGGGCCGGCACAAGCAAAAGAGTAAAACCCTACCAAAATGCAAATAAACTATTATGCCAAGGGAACACTAAACAGCGTAGGGCATGGGTGGACTTATCCGACAAAGTGACGGCATAAGGGGGAGGAACTATTCATATGTAAATACACAATGATCTCTTTCTGTAAACTATGTAAAAACTAGGGCAGCACGGTGGCACAGTGGTTAGCATTGCTGCCTACGGTGCTGAGGACATGGGTTCGAATCCTAGCCCTGGGTCACTGTCCGTGTCTGCGTGGGTTTCACACCCGCAACCCAAAGATGTGCAGGATAGGTAGATTGGCAACTCTAAATTGCCCCTTAATTGGAAAAAATAATTGGGTACTCTAAATTTATATATTTTAAAAAAATATATATACATATAACTATGTAAAAACTAGCGCGGGCTTTCCTCTGGTTTCCCGCGCTGCGGGGCTGGGGGGGCGGAGATGGTGACGGGGGAGGTGGGGCCTTAACTGGTTCTTCCCCGCGCTGGAGCGGTGCCAGGAGGGGGGATAGATTGGGGGATGATCCCACTTCGGGAGGGGTCGGGCTATTGGCGGGAGTTTCCGGGGTCAGCAGAAGTTAGCTGACCCACGGAAGTACAATGGAGGACGGTTCGCGGCTGGGAGGGTTCCTAGCCTGGGGGGGAAGGGAGGGGGGGAAAGGGGAATACCGGGTTGCTGCTGGTAGGGTCAAGAAGGAGCTGGTGGGGGCTGGGGGGACAGAGGTGAGGGGTTGTCGCTATGGGGACGCGGTCGAGCAGGGGACGCTGGCCTGGGGCGGGCAGTCGACGGGCTATGGCTAGCCGACGGGGGAGGGGGGCGGGACGCCCTCTGATCCGGTTGGTCACCTGGAATGTGAGAGGGTTGAATGGGCCGGTGAAGCGGTCAAGGGTATTGGCTCACCTGAAGGGGCTAAAGGCGGATGTGGCAATGCTTCAGGAGACCCACCTGAGGGTGGCGGACCAGGTCCGCCTGAGGAAGTGATGGGTGGGGCAGGTTTTCCACTCGGGGTTGGATGAGAGGAACCGGGGAGTGGCGATTCTGGTGGGGAAAAATGTGTTGTTTGAGGCATCGGAGGTGGTGGCGGATAAGGGGGGTAGGTATGTGATGGTTAGGGGCAGGCTACAAGGAGAGAAGGTGGTACTGGCTAGTGTGTATGCCCCAAATTGGGACGATGCGGGCTTTATGAGGCGTATGTTGGGACGGATCCCGGATCTGGAGGCGGGAGGTCTGATCATAGGGGGGGACTTTAATACGGTGTTGGATCCTTCACTGGATCGGTCCAGCTCTAGGACGGGTAGGAGGCCGGCGGCGGCCAAGGTACTGAGAGGGTTTATGGATCAGATGGGTGGAGTGGATCCATGGAGGTTTGAGAGGCCGAGGGCACGTGAGTACTCTTTCTTCTCCCACGTACATAGGGTCTACTCTCGGATAGATTTCTTCATGGTGAGTAGGGGACTGATTCCGAGAGTGGAGGAGGCCGAGTATTCGGCCATTGCAATCTCTGACCACGCTCCGCATTGGATAGAGTTGGAAATGGGGGAGGTGCGAGACCAACGTCCGTTGTGGCGGTTGGATGTGGGGTTGTTGGCGGAGGAGGTGGTGTGTAGGAGGGTCCGGGCAAGTATTGAGGGGTACCTTGAGGTGAATGATACGGGGGAGGTTCAGGTGGGGATGGTCTGGGAAGCCCTGAAGGCAGTAATTCGTGGGGAGCTGATATCCATCCGGGCACACAGGGAGAGGAGCGAGAGGAGTGAGAGGGATAGACTGGTGGGAAAGATGCTGGAGGTGGACAGGAGGTATGCAGAGGCACCAGAGGAGGGACTGTTGGGGGAGAGGCGCAGCCTGCAGGCTAAATTTGATTTGCTGACCACTAGAAAGGCTGAGGCACAGTGGAGGAAGGCACAAGGGGCAGTGTACGAACATGGTGAAAAGGCGAGTAGGATGCTGGCTCATCAGCTCCGTAAGCGGGATGCGGCTAAGGAGATTGCTGGAGTGAGAGACAAGAGTGGGAATGTGGTGCGGAAGGGGGTAGAGGTGAATGAGGTCTTCAAGGACTTTTACGGGGAACTGTACCAGTCGGAGCCAACGGGGGAGAGGGGGGGAATGGAGAGGTTACTTGACAGGCTTTCTTTCCCGAAGGTGCAGGAGGAGAAGGTGGAGGGGCTGGGTGCGCCGATTGAGCTGGAGGAGCTAGTTAAGGGGATCGGGCAGATGCAGTCAGGGAAGGCACCGGGGCCGGATGGGTTCCCGGTGGAATTTTATAAAAAGTTTGTGGACCTAGTGGGCCCCTTGCTGGTGCGGACACTCAACGAAGCGTGGGAAGGGGGGACTTTGCCCCCGACGATGTCACGGGCGCTGATCTCGTTAATTTTAAAGAAGGACAAGGACCCCCAGCAGTGTGGTTCATACAGGCCCATATCTCTCCTCAACGTTATTGCCAAGGTGCTGGCAAAAATCCTGGCCACCAGGATAGAGGACTGTGTGCCAGGGGTTGTGCATGAGGACCAGACAGGTTTTGTGAAGGGAAGGCAGCTGAACACGAATGTGCGGAGATTGCTGAATGTCATTATGATGCCGGCGATTGAGGGGGAGGCAGAGATAGTGGTGGCGCTGGATGCGGAGAAGGCCTTCGATAGAGTGGAGTGGGGGTACCTATGGGAGGTGTTGGGGAGGTTTGGATTTGGTGAAGGGTTCATTAGATGGGTAAGGCTGCTATATGAGGCCCCGATGGCGTGCGTGGCCACGAATAGGAGGAGGTCGGAGTACTTCCGGCTTTACCGAGGGACCAGGCAGGGTTGCCCCTTGTTGTTTGCACTGGCAATCGAGCCGCTGGCGATGGCATTGAGAGATTCAGAGAGGTGGAGAGGCTTGGTGCGAGGTGGAGAGGAACATAGGGTGTCGTTGTATGCCGACGACCTGTTACTGTATGTGGCGGACCCGGTGGGAGGGATGCCGGGAGTGATGGAGTTACTAGCCGAGTTTGGGACCTTCTCAGGTTATAAATTAAACTTAGGCAAGAGCGAGGTGTTTGTGGTGCAGCCTGGAGACCAGGAGGAAGGAATTGGTAGGCTCCCGCTTAGGCGGGCAGGGGAGAGCTTTAGGTACCTGGGGGTGCAAGTGGCCAGGGACTGGGGGACTCTCCACAAGCATAACTTTACCAGACTGGTAAATCAGATGGAGGAGGAGGAGTTCAGGAGGTGGGACATGCTGCCATTGTCGTTGGCGGGGAGGGTGCAGTCCGTCAAAATGACAGTGCTTCCGAGGTTCTTGTTCCTTTTTCAGTGCCTGCCCATATTTATCCCCAGGGCCTTCTTTAGGAGAGTGACCGGCAGTATTCTGAGCTTTGTGTGGGCACATGGGACTCCGAGAGTGAGGAGGGTATTCCTGGAGCAAGGAAGGGATAGAGGCAGGCTGGCGCTGCCCAACCTTCTGGGGTACTATTGGGCAGCCAATGTGTCAATGGTGCGTAAATGGGTGATGGAGGGGGGAGGGGCGGCGTGGAAAAGAATGGAGATGGCGTCATGTAGAGGTACAAGTCTGGGTGCCATGGTAACGGCACCGTTGCCGCTCTCCCCCAAGAGGGTTACCACGAGCCCGGTGGTGGTGGCGACCCTAAGAATCTGGGGACAGTGGAGATGGCATCGGGGGGAAACAGGGGGCTCGATGGAGGCTCCACTGGGTGGCAACCATCGGTTCATCCCGGGGAACACGGATGGGGGATTCAGGGGATGGCAAAGGGCGGGCATCAGCAAATTGAGGGACCTGTTTATTGGCGGGAGGTTTGCGGGCCTGGGGGAACTGGAAGATAAATTTGGCCTTCCCCAGGGGAACATGTTCAGATACCTGCAGGTAAAGGCGTTTGCTAGGCGACAGGTAGAGGGATTCCCTTTGCTGCCCTCGCAGGGGACGATGGACAGAGTGCTTTCGGGGGTGTGGGTAGGAGAGGGGAAGGTGTCTGACATCTATAAGGTAATGCAGGAGGTGGAGGAGTCGTCAGTGGAGGAGCTGAAGGCTAAATGGGAGGAGGAACTCGGGGAGCAGATAGAGGATGGGACTTGGGCGGAGGCCTTGGAGAGAGTCAACTCCTCCTCCTCATGTGCGAGGCTTAGTCTCATCCAATTTAAGGTGCTGCACCGGGCCCATATGTCCGGGACTAGGATGAGTAGGTTCTTCGGGGGTGAGGACAGGTGCACCAGATGTTCGGGGAGTCCTGCGAACCACGCCCATATGTTCTGGGCATGCCCAGCACTGGAAGAATTCTGGAAGGGGGTGGCGGGGACGGTGTCGAGGGTGGTTGGATCCAGGGTCAAACCAGGGTGGGGACTCGCGATTTTGGGGTTGGGGTGGAGCTGGGAGTGCAGGAGGCGAAAGAGGCCGGTGTCCTGGCCTTTGCGTCCCTAGTAGCCCGTCGAAGGATTCTGTTACAATGGAAGGATGCAAGGCCCCCAAGTGTGGAGACCTGGATCAGTGACATGGCGGGATTTATAAAATTGGAAAAGGTCAAATTTGCCCTGAGAGGATCAATACAAGGGTTCTATAAACGATGGCAGCCTTTTCTGGACTTCCTGGCTCAGAGATAGGTAACTGGGTCAATAGCAGCAGCAACCCGGGGGGGGGGTGTGCATTATTGTAGTGTTTATTCTGTAACTTTATAGTGTGTTAATTTGCGTTGTTGTTAAAATGCTGGGTTGTTCATGGGGATGGGGCGAATGTATATGATTGTTAATATTATTGTTATTTTCGGTATTTTACTAAGGTGCGTTATTGTTGTATAAAATCAAAATTTCTCAATAAAAATTATTTTTTAAAAAAACTATGTAAAAACTGCAAAATTCCAATAAAAATATATCTTTTAAAAACTATGTACAGACAGGTCGAGCAGAATGGAGACATGTCGAGGGATAAATTTTCAGTCACACACCAAGTCACTTTGTTTTGGGTACTATGGCCAGGTGGATAGTTGACAAGGATTGGAACATTTCTTTCTGGGAGTTTAGCTTGAAATAGGAGAAGGGGTGGGAAGGGAGTGTAGACCTCCTTGGAGATCCTATTAACCTGAGAAAGCTCCAACTGGTACGTGACCCTTTTGCAAAAGGCCACCATGGGTCTGAGCAATGGCCATTAGACCAACACACTTGGGAAGTGAGAATAACCGAAGGGGACACAGGCTGACGTTTCTTTGGCAGTGGAGTACCAGAATAGTAACTTGCTTTACATTTTCTCTTTAACACCATACACAAATCTTTTGGCAGCACCAGGGCAAGAGATGTCAGCCAGCACAAGAAAATTTCCCTCCCTTGCTTAGAGCAGGAAAACTTCAGTGTTACAAATACTGCCTTGCCTCAGGACAGACTGGGCATGCAAATGTGGCTTAGGTTCCAAAGATCGGCTAATTGGCAAAAGTGGGTCCCGAGAAAAATTAGTTTGAAAAACACTGCACTACACCTTTTTAAACAACCTTCTCAACACATCCTGCTACCTTCAAAACTCTCAGATACAAATACAACCCCAATGTATACAATTATAAATTGATTGTGGAATGATTCACACAGGCACACAAGAATGTAAAACCACTTGCATTTTTATATTGCCTTTAGGTGTAGAAAAACATTTCAATGTGTATAATGCATTACTCCATTAAACAGACATGAATGCAAAGATGCAGCATTAAAACCCTATTAAATATGATTTAGTGATACCTCTGATCTGGGGACCCGGGTTCGAATTCCACCATGGCAGGTGGTGGAATTTAAACTCAATAACATATCTGGAAATAAAAGTTTAATGACCATGTCATTGTTGCAACAAAAAAAACATCTGAGGAAGTGCTGAGGGTTTTGGCCAAGGTTCGTATCATGACCAGTACAGGCTTGGAGTGCCGAAGGTCCTGTTCCTGTGCTGTATTGTTCTTTGATAGTTCCCAGAAAGAACATCACAATCAAGGGCTTCGTGGAATAAAGGGAGGTTGGAGAGGGGATGGTAGTTTGCAAAGGGGAGGGGTCATGGGTTTTTTCATGATGGGTGGGGTTTGATTTGCAGATCAAGACAATGACTCAGGGAAGAGAACTGTTAACAGCTAACATGAGAGCCAGAAATGGGGTGCCAGCGGTTTAGTTTTAATAGGGTTGAGGAGCAGGTAGTAGGCTACATGCTGCAGGGAGGCAGACAGGGAGAGAACATATAGAAACAGGGCACAGTGGCCATTGAACATCTACCATCAATGGATACGACTGCCATGAAAACTCTCTTACCTGCCATTCTTTGCTACATAGGTTACTAAGTACCCATTTTCTCCTAGATTGTGAACCGTCTCTGTCATGCTTTGTTCCTGAAAAATGGGTTGCAAGGCTTCAAAAACAGTCCTGCCATCAGCTGAAGGAAAAGAAAATTAAACTCATGTAAACCAGTAAATATTAGTTTGTTTTTAACCACAGTTCAACTAATACTGTGCCATCGGATGAACAAAAATGACCAGGTAGCAAGTGCAAAGGAGGAAGATGGGGGGATGCGGTGGGGGGGAGAAGTAGAGTTTTGGCCCGGAAGGGGGGGGGGGGGGGGGGGGAGATTGGTGGAAGTGTCCCACGTGGAGGAAAGAGAGACTTCGGAGGGGGGGGGGGGGGGGGGGAAAGAGAGACTTTGGTGGGGGGAAAGAGAGACTTTGGGGGGGGGAAAGAGAGACTTTGGGGGGGGAAAGAGAGACTTCGGGGGGGGAAAGAGAGACTTCGGGGGGGGAAAGAGAGACTTCGGGGGGGGAAAGAGAGACTTCGGGGGGGGGAAAGAGAGACTTCGGGGGGGAAAGAGAGACTTCGGGGGGGGAAAGAGAGACTTCGGGGGGGGAAAGAGAGACTTCGGGGGGGAAAGAGAGACTTCGGGGGGGGAAAGGGAGACTTCGGGGGGGGAAAGAGAGACTTTCGGGGGGGGGAAAGAGAGACTTCGGGGGGGAAAGAGAGACTTCGGGGGGGGAAAGAGAGACTTTGGGGGGGGGAAAGAGAGACTTCGGGGGGGGAAAGAGAGACTTCGGGGGGGGAAAGAGAGACTTCGGAGGGGGAAAGAGAGACTTCGGAGGGGGGGAAAGAGATAGTAGCTTCAGGGATGTTGTTACTCTGAAGACTCAAGATAGATGGGTGATGTTGAGAGGGGCTGGTTGGAAGCAGTCAGTGCAGGGATCCTCTGTGGTCGTTCCCCTTAGTAACAAGTATACCGTTTTGGATACTGTTGAGGGGGATGACCTACTAGGGGTAAGCCACGGTGAACGGATCTCCAGCACGGTGTACGTCCCTGTGGCTCAGAAGGGAAAGGGGAGAGCAGAAGAGTAATAGTTATTGGGACAGATAGACAGTGCTCTGGCAACGAAAGAGACTCACAGAGGGAGGGTGTTGCGGGGGGGGAGAGGGTGTTGCGGGGGGGGAGAGGGTGTTGCGGGGGGGGAGAGGGTGTTGCGGGGGGGGAGAGGGTGTTGCGGGGGGGGAGAGGGTGTTGCGGGGGGGAGAGGGTGTTGCGGGGGGGGAGAGGGTGTTGCGGGGGGGAGAGGGTGTTGCGGGGGGAGAGGGTGTTGCGGGGGGGAGAGGGTGTGCGGGGGGGAGGGGTGTTGCGGGGGGAGAGGGTGTTGCGGGGGGAGAGGGTGTTGCGGGGGGGAGAGGGTGTTGCGGGGGGGAGAGGGTGTTGCGGGGGGGAAGGTGTTGCGGGAGAGGTGGCGGGGGAGAGGTTTTGCGGGGGGGAGGGTGTTGCGGGGGGCAGAGGGTGTTGCGGGGGGGAGAGGGTGTTGCGGGGGGCAGAGGGTGTTGCGGGGGGGAGAGGGTGTTGCGGGGGGGAGGGTGTTGCGGGGGGCAGAGGGTGTTGCGGGGGGCAGAGGGTGTTGCGGGGAGAGGGTGGTTGCGGGGGGGAGAGGGTGTTGCGGGGGGGAGAGGGTGTTGCGGGGGGGGAGAGGGTTTGCGGGGGGGAGAGGTGTTGGCGGGGGGGAGAGGTGTTGCGGGGGGGAGAGGGTGTTGCGGGGGGGCAGAGGGTGTTGTGGGGGGGGAAGGGTGTTGCGGGGGGGAGAGGCGTTTGCGGGGGGGAGAGGGCGTTGCGGGGGGGAGAGGGCGTTGCGGGGGGGAGAGGGCGTTGCGGGGGGGGAGAGGGCGTTGCGGGGGGGAGGGGGTTGCGGGGGGGAGAGGGCGTTGCGGGGGGGAGAGGGCGTTGCGGGGGGGAGAGGGCGTTGCGGGGGGGAGAGGGCGTTGGGGGGGAGAGGGCGTTGCGGGGGGGAGAGGGCGTTGCGGGGGGGGGAGAGGGCGTTGCGGGGGGAGAGGGCGTTGCGGGGGGGAGAGGGCGTTGCGGGGGGGAGAGGGCGTTGCGGGGGGGAGAGGGCGTTGCGGGGGGGGAGAGGGCGTTGCGGGGGGAGAGGGCGTTGCGGGGGGGAGAGGGCGTTGCGGGGGGGAGAGGGCGTTGCGGGGGGGAGAGGGCGTTGCGGGGGGGGGAGGGCGTTGGGGGGGGAGAGGGCGTTGCGGGGGGGAGAGGGCGTTGGGGGGGGAGAGGGGTGCGGGGGGGGGGAGAGGGCGTTGCGGGGGGAGAGGGCGTGGGGGGGGAGAGGGCGTTGCGGGGGGGGAGAGGGCGTTGCGGGGGGAGAGGGCGGCGGGGGGGAGAGGGCGTTGCGGGGGGGAGAGGGCGTTGCGGGGGGGAGAGGGCGTTGCGGGGGGGAGAGGGCGTTGGGGGGGGAGAGGGCGTTGCGGGGGGGAGAGGGTGTTGCGGGGGGGAGAGGGGGTTGCGGGGGGGAGAGGGCGTTGCGGGGGGGGAGAGGGCGTGCGGGGGGAGAGGGCGTGTGGGGGGGGGAGAGGGCGTGTGGGGTGGGGGGAGAGGGCGTTGTGGGGGGGGGGAGAGGGCGTTGTGGGGGGGGAGGAGGGCGTTGTGGGGTGGGGGGAGAGGGCGTTGGGGGTGGGGGGGTGGGGGGAGAGGGCGTGGGGGTGGGGGGAGAGGGCGTTGTGGGGTGGGGGAGAGGGCGTTGTGGGGTGGGGGGAGAGGGGTTGTGGGGTGGGGGGAGAGGGGTTGTGGGGTGGGGGGGAGAGGGCGTTGGGGGTGGGGGGGAGGGCGTTGTGGGGTGGGGGGAGAGGGCGTTGTGGGGTGGGGGGAGAGGGGTTGTGGGTGGGGGGGGAGAGGGCGTTGGGGGTGGGGGAGAGGGCGTTGTGGGGTGGGGGGAGAGGGCGTTGGGGGTGGGGGGGAGAGGGCGTGGGGTGGGGGGAGGAGGGCGTTGTGGGTGGGGGGAGAGGGCGTTGTGGGGTGGGGGGAGAGGGCGTTGTGGGGGGGTGGGGGGGGAGGAGGGCGTTGTGGGGGTGGGGGGGGAGGAGGGCTGTGGGGTGGGGGGAGAGGGGGGGGGGTGGGGGAGAGGGCGTGTGGGGTGGGGGGAGAGGGCGTTGTGGGTGTGGGGGGAGAGGGCGTTGTGGGGTGGGGGGAGAGGGCGTTGTGGGGGGGGGGAGAGGCGGGTGGGGTGGGGGGAGAGGGGTTGGGGGGTGGGGGGGGGGGAGAGAGGGCGTTGTGGGGTGGGGGGAGAGGGCGTTGTGGGGGGGGGGAGGGCGGTGGGGGGTGGGGGGAGAGGGCGTTGTGGGGTGGGGGAGAGGGCGTTGTGGGGGGGGGGGGAGAGGGCGTTGTGGGGTGGGGGGAGAGGGCGTTGTGGGGTGGGGGGAGAGGGCGTTGGGGGGGGGGGGGAGGGCGTTGTGGGGGGGGGGGGAGGGCGTGTGGGGTGGGGGGAGAGGGGTTGTGGGTGGGGGGAGAGGGCGTTGTGGGGTGGGGGGAGAGGGCGTTGGGGGTGGGGGGAGAGGGCGTTGTGGGGTGGGGGGAGAGGGCGTGTGGGGGGGGGAGAGGGCGTTGTGGGTGGGGGGAGAGGGGTTGTGGGGTGGGGGGAGAGGGGTTGTGGGGGGTGGGGGGGAGGCGTTGTGGGGTGGGGGGGAGGGCGTGTGGGGTGGGGGGGAGGGCGTTGTGGGGTGGGGGGGAGGGCGTTGTGGTGGTGGGGGGGGAGGGCGTTGTGGGGTGGGGGGAGAGGGCGTTGTGGGGTGGGGGGAGAGGGCGTTGTGGGGTGGGGGAGAGGGCGTTGTGGGGTGGGGAGAGGGCGTGTGGGGTGGGGGAGAGGGCGTTGGGGGTGGGGGGAGAGGGCGTTGTGGGGTGGGGGGAGAGGGCGTTGTGGGGGGGGGAGAGGGCGTTGTGGGGTGGGGGGAGAGGGCGTTGTGGGGTGGGGGGAGAGGGCGTTGTGGGGTGGGGGGAGAGGGCGTTGTGGGGTGGGGGGAGAGGGCGTTGTGGGGTGGGGGGGAGGGCGTTGGGGGGGGGGGGAGAGGGCGTTGTGGGGTGGGGGGGAGAGGGCGTTGTGGGGTGGGGGGAGGGGGCGTTGTGGGGTGGGGGGAGAGGGCGTTGTGGGGTGGGGGGAGAGAGGGCGTTGTGGGGGGGGGGAGAGGGCGTTGGGGTGAAGGGGAGAGGGCGTTGTTGGGGTGGGGGAGAGGGTGTTGTGGGCGTGGGGGGAGAGGGTGTTGTGGGGTGGGGGGAGAGGGTGTTGTGGGGTGGGGGTGAGAGGTGTTTGTGGGGTGGGGGGAGGAGAGGGTGTTGTGGGGTGGGGGGAGAGGGTGTTGTGGGGTGGGGGGAGAGGGTGTTGTGGGGTGGGGGAGAGAGAGGTGTTGTGGGTGGGGGGAGAGGGTGTTGTGGGGTGGGGGGAGAGGGTGTTGTGGGGTGGGGGGGGAGGGTGTTGTGGGGTGGGGGGGGAGGGTGTTGTGGGGTGGGGGGGAGGGGGTTTGTGGGGTGGGGGGGGGGAGGGGGGTTGTGGGGGGGGGAGGGGGTTGGGGGGGGGGGGGAGGGGGTTGTGGGGGGGGGGTGAGGGGGTTGTGGGGGGGGGGGTGGAAGAGGGCGTCTCTCAGCATCCGGAGCCCACGCTGCGGCTGACAGTGAGCGCGGGGCCCCCGGGGGACTGCAGGCTGCCAGGCCGCTGGGCCGGGTTCCGACCCGGGCCCCGGGCTCCTGCCTAGCTCTGGCAGCCGGGCCCTGTGGCAGGCCTTCACACCACCTCGGATGGGTCTCACACCGTGCGGGATTCCCGAGCCTAGCACTCGCTGCCTCAGTCCCCGCGCTGTTTGCTCCGGCTAATCCGTGCTCGACTCACCTGGTGCCGAGAGGCAAAAATCCAGGAGGTACTGTTGGGCCGCCATGGCTCGAGCTGCTGCTGGCCATGCCGAGCGGGAGCAGGCCGCGCCCGCGGCCCGCCTACTACCACGCCCACCGTCAGAGCGCCGCCCACTGTGCCCCGCCCACTGCCCACCGTCAGAGCGCCCGCCCACTGTGCCCCGCCCACTGCCCACCGTCAGAGCGCCGCCCCGCCCACCGTTCTGAGCGCCGCCCACTGTGCCCCGCCCACTGCCCACCGTCAGAGCGGCGCCCCGCCTACCGTCAGATCCCCGCTCCGCGCCCCGCCCACCGTCAGAGCCCCGCTCCGCGCCCCGCCCACCGTCAGAGCCCCGCCCACTGAGCTGCCAGCGGCGCCCTCTGAGCCCGGCTGCAGACATCTGGGCGAGGGGCCGAAGTCCTCTCTTTCGAACCATAGAAAAAATACCTCACAGAAGGAGGCCATTTGGCTCATTCTGTCCTTGCCAGCCCAATGACACCTGGGTGCCCTTTCTCATCCCACCGTCCTGCAGCCGGTCCATAGCCTTCAGGTGCAGGTACTTCTTTAATAATTTATAGTACCCAATCAGGGGGAAGTTTAGCGTGGCCAATCCACCTACCCTGGGTTGTGGGGATGAGACCCACGCAGGACACGGAATGAGCAAATGACTTCCAGTGGCGGTGATGTGCTGAGCCGACACACATCACCTGGTTCTCCTCCCAACTAGAACCAGAAGAGTTCATGTTCGGAGATTTCTGGCTCAAAAAGCCACCAAATACTCTACCAGACTTATCCAGGACAAAGACCAACAGCGGTAAAGAGGATGCCGGTGAACAGCAGCTATAAGACTCCTGACGAGAAGGCAGGAGTGGCAGAAAGGGGCACGAACAACGGGTGGACGGACCGGCGGGCCCACGAGGCGAGGAGGAAGCCCCGAATACCGAAGTGCAGGGAAGACGGGAGACCCAAGCGGCGGTGCCAACGTGACTGAAGGCCTCCCCCTCCCCACCAGGGGACAGATGGAAGAGCTTTTAAAAAAGGAACTGGCCACCATGAGGGAGGAGATAAAAATCTAATTCCAGGTGGTGGTGAAGGAGGTGGTGAGAGAGGCGATGGCCTCCTTCAGTGCACGAAAAATGGCCTGAGAAAGAAGGTGGAGGCACAGGAGAGAACAATCCTGGACCTTGAAAAGTTGTCGTCAGATCAGAGCGAAAGGTTCATGTCCCTGGAGGCAGAGGTTAAGCGGTTGGCGGCGGCCCAAGGGAACTTGAAGGGGAAAGTCAAGGACCAGTAAAGCAGGTCTCGGCAACAAAATTGTGGGTTTGCCGAAGGGCAGGGACCCAACAGACTACATCGCCCAAATGCTGGACAACAAATGTTGGAACGGATAGCTTCCCCAATCCCCTAGAACTCGACTGGGCACACAGGTCGCTCCGGCCAAAACCCAAAGCAGGGTGTAGCCACCGAAGTTGGCCATTCCCTCAATACAAAATGGAGGAACGCAAAGCTTGCAGGGTAAAATGGACAAAGTTTGCAGCACAAGCAGGCTGCAACAAGCCACTGTGTATTCTGTCTGCTAAGAGAGCAGACAGCACCGAAACGAACATTCTGCATACTAATGAAGCAATCTCCGGGACAGTTAGCATAGTAATGGAACGATCCCAGGGACAATGGACACAAATAGGGAAGTGATTGCAACATTTGTGGGCAGCACGGTAGCATGGTGGCTAGCATAAATGCTTCACAGCTCCAGGGTCCCAGGTTCAGTTCCCGGCTGGGTCACTGTCTGTGCGGAGTCTGCACGTCCTCCCCGTGTGTGTGTGGGTTTCCTCCGGGTGTTCCGGTTTCCTCCCACAGTCCAAAGATGTGCGGGTTAGGTGGATTGGCCATGCTAAATTGCCCGTAGTGTCCTAAAAGTAAGGTTAAGGGGGGGGGGGTTGTTGGGGTTACCGGTATAGGGTGGATACGTGGGTTTGAGTAGGGTGATCATTGCTCGGCACAACATCGAGGGCCGAAGGGCCTGTTCTGTGCTGTACTGTTCTATGTTCTATTGTATGGGAAGCCAGACACCCCGGCACCAGCGGGGTTCGAAGACAAAGCACCTGAAAGCCCAGTAGTCGGACAGCCTCTGTATTGGAGGGATTCAAACAAATCAATTGGGAAAAGACCCAATCGATCCCCAGCAGATAGAGGGTCCGCCCAAAAGGGCGCGAAGCCCTGGGACCTATAAGAGACAGGTCCCAAACTCAGTTTGTTCTTCTTGACCAACCCTCCTCTCTTGACCAGCCCTCTCGACCAGCCTTTAATGAAGAAGACCTAGACCGAGAGAGAAGAGAGGTTCGGACAGCAGCCTCCAGCAAGTAAGTGTCTCACAACGATCGCTACCAGAGATAGACACTCCTGACCCCTTTTAACCCGTACCAACCTGAAGTCTGCGGACCCAGTGCAGAGCAAGAGGCCATTGTCCCCCCTGATCCGGCAGTTCCTTATTCAGATAAGTATTGGTCTATTTAGTGGTAGGAATAGTTTAGTCATCTTAGCGTGTGCATGAGTAGTTTATAATTGTATTATAATAAACTCATTTGTTTGAACTTACTAATTGGTGTATGGTTTTATTGCTTTGAACTTGACCTTGAAACTTGTGGCGGTATCTTACCTGGCGACTCCAGAGCTAAGGAACGAAACAGAGCCAAATTGAGTTTTAAGCACACTCACCCAGAACGAGCAACAAGGGGAGCAGCCGAGAGCGATCATCGCTAAGCTGTACCAGGACCGGGAAAAGAGCCTTTACTGGGCCTGGCAGACAAAGCCGCGCTCATCAGAAGGACACAGAATCCTCGTCCACCAAGACATTGGGGCGGCCTTGCAAACAAAAGGGCCAAGTTCAATAGAGCAAAATCATCACCCTATAAGAACGGGGTGAGGTTCAGCATGCTGTTCCCGGCCAGAGTATGTTCACATACCAGGGGAAGGAACATTACTTTGGCAGCCCGGCAGAGGCCAATGAATTTGTGAGAGCGAACGACCTGGAGAGGGACCAAACTCAGCAGCGGTGAGGACGCACCAAAAAAGTGGGAAAGAAGAGTGGAGACCAGAGACTACTGTGTGGACTTTGTGTTTGCGCGGGGCTGTGCTGCCTCGTTTCCAGTTAAGAGTTGGAAGACAGAGAGAAGGGAGCGTTGACAGGGGAAGCAGGTGAGGGGGCGAGGAAGGGAACGGAGGCAGGCAGATAAAGTGTGAACAGGGCTGAACCAGCCCGGGGAGGAGAGCCACCGTACTAGCAAGAGGACTAGGAGGGGACGACAGGTAGTAAGGGAGGCCACCCCGCATCTCTCGGGGCAAAGGGAGCGCCTGGCCAAGGGGGGAAGGGGGCAAAGCAGCAGGGAGAGGAACACAAGGGGAAACAAGGAGAGGGGGACACACAAAACAGACAAGGGACAAAACGATAGGAAAAGGTTGGCAGCAAGATAGGCACAGGCTTCAACGGGCATGGAGCAGGCTGAGAAATCAAGATGGCGCCGCAAGCAGCCATAATTAGAAAGTGGGTAGTGGGGGTGGAGTCGGTGTGGGAGTGGATGGAGGCGGCGTCATGTAAAGACACAAGTTTGGGAGCACTGATAACGGCACCTCTTCCGTTCTCGCTGGCCTGATACTCCAAAAGTCCGGTGGTGGTGGTGGCGGCTCTGAGAATCTGGGGGCGGTGGAGGAGATATCAGAGAGTGGACGGAGCATCGACTTAGATTCCGATTTATAATAATCATCGGTTTGTACCGGGTAGGCTGGATGGTGGGTTCCGGAGATGGCAAAGGGCAGGAATTAAGAGGATGGGTGATCTATTTATAGACCGGAGCTTCCCCAGCTTGAAAGCCAGCAGGGAATGGGTTTAGGTATTTGCAGATGCGAGACTTCTTGAGAAGGAAGGTTCCGGCCTTCCCGCTGCTGCCGCCACGGGGCATACAGGACAGAGTAGTCTCCAATACCTGGGTGGGAGAGGGGAAGGTATCAGACAACTACCAAGAACTTTTTGAATTGGAGGAAACTCCAGTGGAGGAGCTTAAGGGCAAGTGGAAGGTGAGCTAGGAGGAGAGACAAGGGGGTCTGTGGGTGGATGCCCTAAGCAGGGTTAATACATCCTCATCATGTGCCAGGCTTAGCCTGATACAATTTAAGGTAGTTGAAAATGAAAATGAAAATTTCTTATTGTCACGAGTAGGCTTCAATTAAGTTACTGTGAAAAGCCCCTAGTCGCCACATACCGGCCCCTGTCCGGGGAGGCTGGTACGGGAATCGAACCGTGCTGCTGGCCTGCTTGGTCTGCTTTAAAAGCCAGCGATTTAACTCAGTGAGCTAAACCAGCCCCTGTTCACCAGGCACCAGTTCACCAGGCACACATGACAGTGGCTAGGATGAGCAAGTATTCGGGGTTGAGGAGGGGGCACGAGGTGCGCGGTAAGCCCAGCAAATCATGTCCACATGTTTTGGGAATGCCCAAAGCTTAGCGAGTTTTGGCAGGGTTACGCTAAGGCAATGTCCACAGTACTAAAAACACGGGTGGTTCTGAGTCCGGAGGTGGCAATCTTTGGAGTGTCGAAAGATCCGGGAGTTCAGGGGGCGAAAGGGGCAGACGTCTTGGCCTTTGCCTCCCTGGTAACCGGAGACGGACCTTATTAATGTGGAGGGACTCAAAGCCCCCGAGTGTAGAGACCTGGGTTAGTGACATGGCTGGGTTTCTCAGTCTCGAGAAAATAAAGTTCGCCTTAAGAGGGTCAATGATTGGGCTCTCCCGGAGGTGGCAGCCGTTCGTCGACTTTCTCGGGGGAAATTAAAATGTCAGCAGAAGCAGAATTCCAAAGGGGAAGGGGAGAGGGCCGGACTGTTGTTTTATGGTCGGGGTGTGTGAAGATTGTGATGGGGGTGGAAATGTTTATTGTACTGTGAATTGCGCTTTCACGTATCTGATCGTCAGTCCAGAAGTAAAACACTCGAACACGTCAGTAACGAATATTCGTTTATTTACGGCCGGGACAAATCTCTAAGCAGTCGGGTAACTACCTTCGAGAAGTGCCAAAGTCCAAAATATGGACGGTATCTTTATACAATCACAGCTTAGAGGTGGTCCCTTTAAATTCCTAGATACACCTATGATTTTGCAAGGATCCAGAACATGTACATATATGGAATTATTCTTCGAGGTCGGGAGGTTATTTTTGACATAATCATTAGCACAAGTCACTATCAATATTAATACAAAGGTTTTTGTATCCCATGGCCATATGGCTCAACTCATTCCAAGGCCCTTCCAATAAACATTTCAATGTTTATTTGTTCCAACTGGTCAAACGAGCTCAATTATGTTATCTCTGCAATAAAGTAACGGTTACCATTCATTCCATTCTTTGCCTTTTTGACCTCTCTGCTTTTACAGATACGGTCAGAACATTAATTAGTACCAATGCCACACTCCCTATATTCCATCCCATAACCTTCTGACATCTTTGCTTTTACAGATACGGTCAGAACACACTCCCTTTATTTCCTCCCTTGACCTGTTGACATCTCTTTCACAGAGCTTTTCAGTACTGTTATATTAACCCTATCAGCGAAGTTCCAAATGAAATCCACTTCTACATTCCCCCCTTTGATCATTCCTTGATCACATAACACTCAGGATACTTTAGATGGAAATGAGAGCGAGGCGGAGGTACTCCTCCTCTACTAGGCTCCGGCAGGATGCCACTTCCTCATATAGGTCAGGGGTAGGTGGAACCAGTTTTTCTCTTTCGTCTAGGGCGGATCTCTGAAGCATCTGTGGTAATGCAGCGGCACCCAAACGGTTGCATAGGCATTTCACACCAGTAGCTATGATACAGAGCAACAAACAGATGGTAACGAAGATAATGAGCCCATGGAATAGGTAAGTGGCCCAAGAATTGGACCACTTCCAGCTCCACCAGTCAGCCTGACCGGTGAGTCGCAAGCGCTGTACTCCATCTCTGATATGGGTTACCAGACGCGTGATATTCTCTGAACTGTCTGGAATATAACCCATGCAGCCGTCTGTTCGATCGAGAAAGGAACAGATATCAAGGGAACGCCTCCATGGGCATGGGTCGGGACCTGTGTACATACCCAGCAAGAGGAGACACCCACTTTCTTAGCATAGACATAGGACATAAACAGAAAAGAATTTGCCGTTACATGGTGCGTTGCCCGCTTCCTTCTGGAAGGCGAGTAGGGGTGAGTAGTCCTTGATGGTAAAATTTGTACCCTGTCCTTATCAATGCACCGGTGGTTCCACCGGCATGTGCGGCGATCGTAGATCAGAACCATGTACGTAGTCTGGAATCGGGGCTTCTGGTCGTTGGGATGAACGGTGGTTGGGCAGGTTTTGATAGCCGTGGTGATCCATCGGAGATCTGTCGTTGTTCCACATCGTGGGGTTCCTTCTCGGCACAGGGGTGGACGTCGGCTTCCATACGGGCATCTCCTTCTTCCGGATGCAGCGAAAGAGAGCAGGGTGGCGAGTATTGTGACGGTGAAGAGGGACTTCATCCTGGTACTCGTGTTCCTAGGACTTAAAGGAAAAGTTTAGAACATCATGGATACTTAATTAACTTACAATGGTGCATATGTACCCATGCGTTCCGGCCCTCCCACTTTTACTGCAGTGGGGGTAGTGAGTAGAACCTGTAGGGGACCCTCCCATCGAGGTTCCAAACCTTTACGTGTCCAATTTCGAATTAGGACATAATCCCCAGGGTTGATGGAGACGTCATGAGTAATGGATGGGACTTCTTCCTGGGTGGCACGAACTCGGGAGTGTAATCCTTTCAAAATTCTAGTTAGTGTTAATATATAATTAGCCATCTCGGTAGTCATGTAATGGAATTGAACATTCCGTGGAACACTGCTGTCCCAAGGCGTTCGAAAGGGTCTGCCATATAGTATTTCCGCTGGGCTTAGGCGAGTTTTTCCTGCGGGAGTGGCACGTAGCTGGAAGAGTGCTAAAGGCAGGAGTTTGAGCCAAGTGGCCCCAGTGTCTGCTTGTAGTTTAGCGAGTTTAGTCTTTAGAGTCTGATTAGCCCTTTCCACCACTCCAGCGGCTTGTGGTCTGTAGGCACAATGAAACTGTTGCTTTATTCCTAGCAGAGCACAGAATTCCTTATTGATTTGACCTATGAAGTGGGGACCATTGTCAGAGCTCAGCCGGGCTGGAATTCCAAATCGCGGAACAATTTCTCGCATTAACACCTTAACTACTGTCGAGGCCTTGTTATCCGTAGTCGGGTAGGCCTCGATCCATTTGCTAAAAGTGTCCACAATGACTAACACATATTTATAGCATTGACATCTTTCCAACTCAATGTAATCCATTTGCAGGGTCTCAAATGGACCCTCAGGTAAGGGGGTTGTGCCAGGATCACAGGGGACGGCCTTACCGGGGTTGTGCTGTTGACAGATTAGGCACCGACTGCTAATTTGTTGGGCCATTTCTTGCAGTCGTGGGTGCCACCAGCTTTTTAACAATAGGTCCCCTGTGGCACGAGCTCCACAGTGAGTTGCAAAGTGTACACATTCGGTCACCCAGGCTGCTAATGCATCGGTCATACATGTTTGTCCTACCGGGGTGACCCACAGCTTATTTTCGATATCATATATACATCCTAAGTTTTTCCACATATTTACAGCAGTTGCAGGAGCGTCCTCCTGCATTTGGATTATGTCAGCAATGGTTGGCATAGGTTTTTCAGAGGGAGACTTTTCCGGGGGGGTTTTAGTCTGCCTCATCATTCTAGGCACCATTAGTTTGCCAGATTTAGAAATTTCTTTTGCCTTCTCGTCCGCTCTCCTGTTGCCCGTTTCCACCAGTCCTGTGCCTTTTGTATGCGCTGCGCATTTTATCACCGCTATCTTGTCTGGGAGCATAAGGGCCTGCAATAACTGGGTTACTAACTGCTGGTGTGAGATGGGTGTACCAGCGGAGGTTAGAAATCCTCTGTTTTTCCATAATTGCCCGAAATCATGTACTACCCCGAAGGCGTATCGGGAATCTGTATAAATATTAACCTTCCTCCCCTGTGCCAATATGCATGCTCGTATTAACGCAAACAATTCTGCCTGTTGGGCAGAAAAGGGAACTTCAAATGCTGCTGCTTCTACTACGTCACCGTCTTGATTGATGATTGCATAGCCAGATTGTCTATCCCCCCTTTCGCCGACGGAAGAACTTCCATCGGTGAAAAAGGAACAATCTGCACTCGGGATGGGTATATCGGAGAGGTCGTCTCGAACCGAGGAGACTTCCTGCAACAGTTGCAGACAGTCATGAGTTGGGTCGCGCATGTCTGTGGGAGGATGCGTCAAAAAGTTAGCAGGGTTGATAGTGGTGCAGTAGGCAAACTGGACCTTTGGGTTATTAAGGAGAGCAATCTCATATTTGTTCTGACGAGCCATCGTGAGATGCTGAGTCTGTAGCTGTCCCAAAAGGGCCGTAACAGAATGGGAACTATAGACAGTGATATCTTGTTGGAGGGTAATATTAGCAGCCGATTGCAGGCTGTGTGGTTCTGCTAGTGACTGTTTGTGATCAGCGGGCACTAGGACCCTGCGGAGCCATGCAGTGTCAATTTCAACGCAGCAGTTTCGAAACTGCCCAGCACAAATCCTTTATCTGTTTATTCTGAGACCAATGTAGTTCTGAACATACTGAGTTACTCATAATACTGATCACATTCCAGGGGCGGTGGCGGAGGTGGCTGTGGGGGCTGTGGAGGCTTCTGACGTCCCCCGCAATTGAACAGATGTTCCTCATCCTAATCGTCCCCCTCCCCCCAACCTTGCTTCGCATTGCTGACCGGCGCCGGGGGGAGGAGTAGCATTCTTACGTTTCTTATATTCTTTACATTCCCTTTTTAAGACCTCTACTGTTTTAACAATTCCCCTTTTTGTGAGGCCAATACCCAATTTTGAGGCATTTGCCTGCCAGCTAGCCAGTTTAGATGCATCTTTCATTAACTGACAGTATTCCCTCCACAAGGCAATTAATTTCTTTGCGGTGGGTTCTTGATAATACAGAAAAATGTGTCATTTGAAACATGAAAGTCTGGCAATATCTGGTTTGAGAGGGTACAGGGAAAGATCCCACAAAAGGTTAATAGCAGCTGCAAAGAGCAGGGTTATAAAATGCAGATACTTGCTCACAAGCAGGCCTCAGCAGACACACAGGCTTCATGTGGTAAGCTAAACAATGGCTCACACCTTCATGGAATGTAACTATCTCAGAAAGCATCTGAAAAAGCATGGATGAGAGTTTCAATTGCATTAAGTGATGAATGTTTAAAACAGGCAAGTCTTTCAAGTCACAACCAAGTTAAATTTTAGCATACAGCTAAGAGCAAAGTTTCACACCTTAACTGAAATAAACTCTCTTAGTAAACAGCTGGAAAGAATGGAAGATGCTCAGTCGAATTTAGTATCAATTTAAGGGGTAAAATTCTACGAACATCAAGTTAATTAAAAGAAAATTGGAGATGACCTGGCTACGAGAAACATCATTTAAGTCAAAATCAAAGGCAAAGTTATGAACTGGGGACAATTGGAAAATTAAACGATTTGAAACCACAGAAATAAAAGTTAACTATTGAAACAAAAGCATTTTTTAAAATCAGATCTGAGAGGAGACGATATGCCTGAAATGAATAATTAGTTGTAGTAAGATGTTTACATCAAAGATACTTTTAAACTATCAAAGTGAAACAAGCCCATATACAATACAGTCGTTAAAACTTAATAACTCTTCAAAAGAGAATATAAACCCAGGGAGCAGAAGCACCAGCACTCTGCAACAGCAACAGGAGAGAGAGAGAGAGAGAGAGAGAGACACAGCCTGCTGGAGAAAGACAAGGAAAGCAGCTGAGTTTAAACAGCTAATTCAACTCAAGAAGACCAGATTTTAAGTGGTTATTAGCTTACTTTACTTCCTTAATAACACAGGACCCAGGACACCAATGCTATTAAGGGGTAAGTAGGTAAAATTCTTCAGTGAAGGTATGGGTTACACCGGGGGATAGGCTCCGAGAACCCCGCCCGTAACTTCCAGAGAACGCTGCCTGGAATCACGGCGGCAGTCCCGTCCAGAGCCCACAGCCCGTTAACCGTCCCCTAGCAATCCTGAGAACCCCGCCCGTAACTCCAGCGAACGCTGCCTGGAATCACGGCGGCTCCTCAGGCTGCCTCTAGCAGTCCTGGCAACCCCGCCCGTAACTCCAGCGAACGCTGCCTGGAATCACGGCGGCAGTCCCAGGCTGCCCACAGCCCGTTAACCGTCCCCTAGCAATCCTGAGAACCCCGCCCGTAACTCCAGCGAACGCTGCCTGGAATCACGGCGGCTCCTCAGGCTGCCCCCAGCAGTCCTGGCAACCCCGCCCGTAACTCCAGCGAACGCTGCCTGGAATCACGGCGGCAGTCCCAGGCTGCCCCTAGAGACGATAACCACAGGGTTCACTCACTTACCCTCTTTAAAACGGGTTCGCTGGACTGACCTGGATCTCGCAGAGGCTTCTCGACAAACCAACGGCAAGGCTGAGCAACGATCAAACTGGTAGTAGGCGAATACCAAGGTGGAAAACAAATTTTTACTCACGTTGGGGGCCAAATTCGTCCTCTACTTTGAACGAGCTCAGTCGATTACGCCGGTTAGTTGCGCAGACCCCTCTGGAGATCCCCGTACGGGCCACCAAATGTGAATTGCGCTTTCACGTATCTGATCGTCAGTCCAGAAGTAAAACACTCGAACACGTCAGTAACGAATATTCGTTTATTTACGGCCGGGACAAATCTCTAAGCAGTCGGGTAACTACCTTCGAGAAGTGCCAAAGTCCAAAATATGGACGGTATCTTTATACAATCACAGCTTAGAGGTGGTCCCTTTAAATTCCTAGATACACCTATGATTTTGCAAGGATCCAGAACATGTACATATATGGAATTATTCTTCGAGGTCGGGAGGTTATTTTTGACATAATCATTAGCACAAGTCACTATCAATATTAATACAAAGGTTTTTGTATCCCATGGCCATATGGCTCAACTCATTCCAAGGCCCTTCCAATAAACATTTCAATGTTTATTTGTTCCAACTGGTCAAACGAGCTCAATTATGTTATCTCTGCAATAAAGTAACGGTTACCATTCATTCCATTCTTTGCCTTTTTGACCTCTCTGCTTTTACAGATACGGTCAGAACATTAATTAGTACCAATGCCACACTCCCTATATTCCATCCCATAACCTTCTGACATCTTTGCTTTTACAGATACGGTCAGAACACACTCCCTTTATTTCCTCCCTTGACCTGTTGACATCTCTTTCACAGAGCTTTTCAGTACTGTTATATTAACCCTATCAGCGAAGTTCCAAATGAAATCCACTTCTACAGTACTATGTTTATGTCGCTGTTATTGTTATTACTATAAAAATTTGCAAATACCTTAATAAAAATATTTTAATAGAAGGTGGGCACAGTCAAAACCCTTGAGGAGTATAAAGAAAGTAGGAAGGTAGTGATGCGGGAAATTCGGAGGGCTAGGAGGGGTCATGAAAAGTCCTTGGCAAGTAGGATTAAGGTGAATCCCAAAGCTTTTTATTCATATGTAAAAAGCAAGAGGGTGGCCAAGAAAGGATTGGACCACGTCAGTACAGTGGGGGGATTCTATGTGTTGAGCCAGAGGAAATGGGCGAGATACTAAATGAGTACTTTGCATCAGTGTTCACCAAAGAAAAGAACTTTATGGAAGATGATTCTTGGGTAGAGTGTGTAGACAGTCTGTGCTATTGAAAAGGAGGAGGTATTGGGTCTTTTAAAAGTTATTAAGATAGATAAATCACCGGGGGCCACCGATCGGCGGGCCCTCGCGATCTGAGGGGACCTCCCTTCCTCCACACGGTCCTGCTGTGTGGGTCCGCCATATCGAGGTGGGCCACCGTGCTTGCACGGACCCGCTTGTGGCCGCCGTGCTCATGCGCAGCCTCGCGGTGTGGACAGCAGGGTCCCGCTGGCAGCCAGAGCTGTCGAAGAACAAGTCCGGAGTGATTCTCGCCCGTTTTTCGGTGGGCGTGGAGACTTAGTCCCCAAAAGGGAGAATCCCGCCCGATGAGTCTAGCCCCCCTCCCCAAACCTACTGTATTACCACTAGGCAGCCACGGCAGATAAAGTGGCGGGATGGATGAAATAACCAGACACGGAATAGGTGTGGATGGAGGAGAACTCCTATCCAGGAACCACTCTCCAGGCCCTCGCCACTGCAGCACTCTCATCACCACCAACAAAATACTCAACAAGCCCAGTGGTGGCAGGCACCCTCAGAACCTGGAACCAGATGAGGCAGCACTACAGTTGACCAAAATATCCACCATGGCCCCCATCTGCGGCAATCATAGGTTTGCATCAGCCATGCTTGATGTCACCTTTAAGAGCTGGAGACAGGGACTTCCATTGGTGACCATGGTGTGAGTGACTGCACATTTGGTGGCTCCCGCTCGTGGTGGACTTTTGGACTTTTCCCCCCCGATTTATGGTGGTTCTGATTGATTAAACAAGGTGCTGGTGAAGGAGAAGAGGAGGATTCCCCAACAGTGTATGGATTCGTAGACCAAAAGTGGTCTGAAAGAAGAGAACGTTGGTCGAAAATTAGAGTGGAGCCTGTGACACAGAGGAAGATTGCGGAAGGCCATTGACCAAAACTGCCGGCCCAGTAGTCGACGGAGCAGCTGGTAGTCTTTCTCCATGAGAAATTTGCTCAACAGAGAAAGGAATAACTGGAAGACCTGGCCAGGGTGGTAGATCCGATAACGGCGGGGATTGATCGCATGGAGCAGAGATTGGAAACCCAGGGCGTGGCGATCGAGAAGGTGGAAGAGGCAGTGGCTGAGCATGAAGATCAGCTAGCCACGATGGCGGTGGAGAGGTAGTGGAGATGGGACTGATGAAGGAACTGATGGAACCATCAATTTAGCGAACACGTGTAGTTGGATCTGAACAGAGGCTTTAATACACTTACAACAGAGCCAGCCTATTTGTCATTGAACTCCATGAACTGGCAGGCTGGCTCTAAGGCACTGATCTTTATACATCAGTCCCAGGGGGAGGGGTCCTGGGCGGAGCCAAGGGAGGAGCCCAGTACAAACTCTCGCGTACTCCCAGAGCGACTCCCCCGGTGGTTGGATAGTGCAACTGCACTTACAATGGTGGATAGTGAACATATATACACGGAGTTATATTGGCAACTATATACAGCATTGATCTTACAACGGGTAGATAACGAACATATATACATGGAGTGATATTGGCAACTATATATAGTGTGAATCACATTCACCACAGGACCATCTGAAAAGGCTGCAGGATCTGAAGAATTGATCGCTCAGACAGAATCTGCAGATTGTCGGCCTGTCGAAGGACAGCAAGGGAGCGGACGCTGGTGCATATGTGGCGCAGATGTTCGGGAAGCTGCTAGGGGAAGGTGCGTTTGCTCGGCCCTCGGAGGTGACAGGGCGGACAGGTGCTTATGAGGAAGCCGCAGAGGAACGAGCCGCTGAGGGCAATGGCGGTACAAATACACCGGTTCCTGGACAAGGAACAGATCTTGAGGTGGGCCAGACAGACAAGGCATTACTTATGGAAAGGCAGCGAGCTTCGCGTCTGTTAGGACCTGGGTGCGGAACTGACCAAACAAGGACGAGTTTCAATAAAGTGAAATTGGCCCTTTTTAAGAAGGGGGTGAAGTTCGGCATGCGCGTTTGTGGGTCACATATGAGGGCCAGGAACTTTACTTTGGATCGCCAGAAGAGGCGATGAACTTTATCGGGGACAAGGGACTGGCAGGAGATGGGGGACATTGAACTTGGGAGCGAGTAGTGGTGTTTTAGAACTTCTGTTAAACATTGTTTCTTTGGGTTTTGTATGTATTGTTTTGCACTAAGTTTGGGGCCGTTGCTCAGTTTTGTTGGTGGGTTAACTTTGTTGTTAATGGGGGATGCTGGGTGGAATTTTCTTCTTTGTGTTTGTTGGGGTTTGTAATGTTTGCATATGTAAATTGGTCGAGCGGGGGCGAGGGGGATCAGTGGGAGGTAGGATGCTTGGCGCCATGGGCAGGGTCTACCAGGCCAGGTGGGCGGGCTAGCTCACGGGAGTGCAGTGGTGGGCGAGCATGTGATAAGTTTCTGATGGGAGTTAGGAGTGTTATTTTGTTATGGGGTGGGGGGGGGAAGGAGTGGGAGTATAGATCTGCTGACAGGGGAGGGATTGGCGACAGGATGGGGATCGATGGCGGTGGGAGCTTGAGGGCGGGCCTGAAGAGGCACGGGACGCAGGTTGGAGGCTGGCCCAAGAAGGGCTGGTTTAGAACATAGAACATAGAACAGTACAGCACAGAACAGGCCCTTCGGCCCTCAATGTTGTGCCGAGCCATGATCACCCTACTCAAACCCACATATCCACCCTATACCCGTAACCCAACAACCCCCCCCTTAACCTTACTTTTATTAGGACACTACGGGCAATTTAGCATGGCCAATCCACCTAACCCGCACATCTTTGGACTGTGGGAGGAAACCGGAGCACCCGGAGGAAACCCACGCACACAGGGGGAGGACGTGCAGACTCCACACAGACAGTGACCCAGCCGGGAATCGAACCTGGGACCCTGGAGCTGTGAAGCATTTATGCTAACCACCATGCTACCCTGCTGCCCCTAGCTCAGTGGGATAGACTGCTGGTTTATAATGCAGAACAAGCCCAGCAGCACGGGTTCAATTTCCGTACCAGCTTACCCGAACAGGCTCTGGAATGTGGCAACGAGGGGCTTTTCACAGTAACTTCATGCTTGTGACAATAAAAGATTATTATTATTAGAAGGGATATAGTTGATCGGCAAGGGGGGGGGGGGGGGGGGGAGGGGGCCCCTGACCAGACTGATCACATGGAAAGTGAGGGGGCTGAATGGGCCGGTCAAGAAGGCTCGCTTGTTCAAGAGTCTGAAGGCGGATGTGTCAATGTTGCAAGAGACATACCTGAGGGTAGTGGATCAGACCAGGCTGACAAAGGGCAACTATTTCATTTGGGGCTGTACTCTCAAACTAGGGAAGTAACAATTTTGATTAATAAGCGGCTGTCATTTGAAGTGGGAAGTATAGTGGCAGACTCGGGGGTGGGTAGGAACATTATGGTGAGTGGGAAGTTGGAGAGCATGCCGGTGGTACTAGTGAACATTTATGCACCAAACTGGAATGGCACGGAGTTCATGAGGCGGGTGTTGGGGAAGAGTCCGGATCTGGACTGGCATCAGTTGATCATGGGGGAGGACTTTAATATGGTTATAAATCCGAGGCTGGATCGGTCAAGTTCGAGGACAGGGAGGATGCCAGCGGCTGTAAAGGAACTAAAGGGGAACAGATGAAAGGGGTAGATCCATGGAGGTTTGGATGGCCGAGATCGATGGAGTTTTCATTATTCACCCATGTGCAGAAAGTGTACTCCCGGATCGACTTTTTTGTTTTGGACAGGGCTTTCCTGGCAGGGTAGTAGATGTCGAGTGCTCGGCGATTGTAGTGTCGGACCATGCCCCACATGGTGCTATGTCTTTTCGTCCGACGTCATTTCGTCCAACGACACTTCGTCCACGTCTTTTGGTCCAACGTCTTTTTGTCCGCCCGTCTTTTGGTCCAACGTCACTTCGTCCAATTATCCAATTACAAATAGTTTCATTTAGTTTTTCAATGTTACTGCTCAAGGATCCTCTCCACCTATTTCGCCTCTTGATGTTGAGTTCTGCATTTGTGCTGCTTGATCTCCAGACATTATTAAGATAAGCTGCAGGATATTCACCCATGTCTGCTCCAGCGTGATGAGAGCCATTGTATCTGATGGAATATTTGATCATTTCAGACCTGTAATGTCAGAACCCACTGCCAACCAGAGGTTTTAATCACTCGACGAAAATCGAGTTTAACTCTGCTTCTTTCAGAAGTGCACTCATTGTCTAAATCCAATTAGACTCCCACTTATATCTGTGTCTGTCGGAATTGTAGAATATCAAATCATTGTCCTCTCCCCATTATTCTCTCTCGGGTACAGTTCTGGAAATCTAACTTTTAGGGAATTTCGGGAATTTACAATTTACATCAATTTTAAGTAATTTTGGGAATTTTAAGTAATTAGTAAACTTTTAGATTTTTTAACTGCATTTTTAGATTTTTTAACTTTTTAACTGCATTTTTCAACTTGCATTTTACTTGCATTTTATCAATTACTTGCATTTTAACAATTAAATTCACTTGCTGTATTGTACTTGCATTTTATCAATTAAATCTGATTTAACAATCCTACATCTAATCTCCAGAGCAGGTGTTTGGTCACTGTCTGTGCGGAGTCTGCACGTCCTCCCCGTGTGTGCGTGGGTTTCCTCCGGGTGCTCCGGTTTCCTCCCACAGTCCAAAGATGTGCGGGTTAGGTGGATTGGCCATGCTAAATTGCCCGTAGTGTAAGGTTAATGGGGGGGATTGTTGGGTTACGTGGGTTTCAGTAGGGTGATCATTGCTCGGCACAACATCGAGGGCCGAAGGGCCTGTTCTGTGCTGTACTGTTCTATGTCTAAATGGTTTTATACGGAGTTAATTTGTAATTGGATAATTGGACGAAGTGACGTTGGACCAAAAGACGGGCGGACAAAAAGACGTTGGACCAAAAGACGTGGACGAAGTGTCGTTGGACAAAGTGACGTCGGACGAAAAGACGCGACACGGCCCCCCATTGGGTGGATTTACGGGTCAGCAAGGGGGGGGGGGGGCAGCACTGGAGATTAGATGTAGGATTGTTAGCAGATGAGCAGGTGTGTGGGCAGGTGACCATCCAGAATTATGTGGAGATAAACGACGCGGGAGGTTTCGGCAGCAACGGTATGGGAGGCATTGAAGGTGAGGGTGGAGTTTCGATAAGGGCACACAGGGAGAAGGTGGAGTGGGCGGAAATAGACAGGCTGGATAGGGAGATTCTCCAGGTGGACAGGAGATATTCGGAGGCCCCAGAGGTGGGGCTGTTGAAGGAGCGGGAGAAAGTGCAGATGGAGTTCGGGTTGCTATCTACAGGGAAGGCGGTGGGTCAGTTGAGGAAGGCGAGAGGGGTGGTATATGAGTATGGGGAGAAGGCCAGCAGGATGTTAGCACACCAGCTCAGAAAACATGAGGCAGCTGGGGAGATAAGAACAGTGAAGGATAGAGGGGGGAACACAATCTTGGACCAGTGGGAGTGAACAGGGTGTTCAAGGTATTTTATAGTAGGCTGTACGAGTCAGAACACCCAGGTGGGATTGAGGGGATGAGGCAGTTTTTGGAAGGATTGGAGTTTCCGAGGGTGGAGGAAGAATTAGTGGAGGGTCGGGGAGCCCTATCGGGCTCTTTGAAGCAGTGGAGGGATTGGAGGCTATGCGGTCAGGCAAGGCTGGTGCCGGACAGATAAGCAGTGGAATTCGATAAGATGTTTTCTGGGGAGCTGGGGCCCTTGCTGGATAGGGTGTTTAATGACCAATTGTCCTGGCTTGAGACAATTTACACCTCTTTTACCTGTGATTAACCCTCTCTCCAGTCGCTCCGCCTGGATCTGTAAAGACTTAATCACCTGCAAAGGCTCGCATTCAAATTATCGTGTTGCATAATTGACTTTGTCTACACATGTATTTCTATATAGACTTTGTCTATATATGTGGAACCCACCTCTTCATTCACCTGAGGAAGGAGCAGTGCTCCGAAAGCTAGTGATTCAAAACAAACCTGTTGGACCTTAACCTGGTGTTGTCAGACTTCTTACTGTGCCCACCCCAGTCCAACGCCGGCATCTCCACATCATGGTGTTTAATGAGTTTAGGGAGTGTTCAGAGGTGTTCTTCCCCCAACAGTGTCACAGGCTTCGTTCTCTCTGATTCTGAAGTGGGAGAAGGACCCAGAACAATGTGGGTCTGTCATGTGAATGTCCCTTTAAGAAAAGTGTGCTTTATCAAACGGCTGCAGTGATGTCATTGAGTGGGTGGAGCTGAAAGCTTCTTTTGGCTCTGTCTTTAGTTTCACTTTCAGTTGGAGAGCTGCATTCAAACCAAGCAAATGTGTATTGATCTCTCTCTCTGCAATCTAAAGAATGTCTCCAGATCACTTGATGATTTCTTTTTTTTTTAATATAATTTTTATTGGAATTTTTTACAGAAAATATAAAACATGACAAACAATGAAATGCAACAAAATAACCCATAATAACTGTGACACCCCCAGACCGTATCGGCGCATGTATCACATCCCCCCCACCCCCCAACCCCAATGAACAACAAAAGAACTTAAAAATATATTAAAATTTAATAAACAAACATAGTCATTGTCGCCCCCCCCCCCTTTTCCCTCCCCTTTTCCCTCCCCCCCCCCCCCCCGCCCCGGTTGCTGCTGCTACTGTCCCTGTACCCTACCGTTGAGCCAGAAAGTCGAGAAAAGGCTGCCACCGCCTAAAGAACCCTTTACCGACCCTCTCAGGGCGAATTTGACCTTCTCTAGCTTAATGAAACCAGCCATGTCATTGATCCAGGTCTCCACGCTTGGGGGCCTCGCATCCTTCCATTGTAGCAAGATCCTTCGGCGGGCTACTAGGGACGCAAAGGCCAGCACACCGGCCTCTTTCGCCTCCTGCACTCCCGGCTCCACCCCAACCCCAAAAATCGCGAGTCCCCATCCTGGCTTGACCCTGGATCCCACCACCCTCAACACCGTCCTCGCCACCCCCTTCCAGAACTCTTCCAGTGACGGGCATGCCCAGAACATATGGGCATGGTTCGCTGGACTCCCCGAGCACCTGACACACCTGTCCTCACCCCCAAAGAACCTACTCATCCTCGTCCCAGTCATGTGGGCCCTATGCAGCACCTTGAATTGGATGAGGCTAAGCCGCGCACACGAGGAGGAAGAATTAACCCTCTCCAGAGCATCAGCCCATGTCCCGTCTTCGATCTGTTCCCCCAGTTCCCCCTCCCACTTAGCTTTCAGCTCCTCTACTGACGCCTCCTCCGCCTCCTGCATAACCTTGTAGATATCGGATATCTTCCCCTCCCCGACCCAGACCCCTGAAAGCACCCTGTCGCTCACCCCCCTCGCGGGAAGCGAAGGGAATCCCTCCACCTGCCGCCTAGCAAATGCCTTTACCTGCAGATACCTGAACATGTTCCCCGGGGAGAGCCCAAATTTCTCCTCCAACTCCCCCAGGCTCGCAAACCTCCCATCAATAAACAGGTCCCTCAGCTGTCTGATGCCCGCTCTGTGCCAACCCTGAAATCCCCCATCAATGTTCCCCGGGACGAACCTATGGTTCCCCCTTAACGGAGCCTCCATTGAGCCCCCCACTTCTCCCCTATGTCGCCTCCACTGCCCCCAAATCTTGAGGGTAGCCGCCACCACCGGACTCGTGGTATACCTCGTAGGAGGGAGCGGCCACGGCGCCGTTACCAGGGCCCCCAGGCTTGTATCCCCACAGGACGCCCTCTCCATCCGTTTACATGCTGCCCCCTCCCCCTCCATTACCCACTTGCGCACCATCGACACATTGGCCGCCCAATAATACCCCGAGAGATTGGGTAACGCCAGCCCCCCACCATCTCTACCCCGCTCCAAGAAGACCCTCTTCACCCTCGGGGTCCCATGCGCCCAAACAAAGCTCATGATGCTGCTAGTCACCCTTCTAAAAAAGGCCCTAGGGATAAAGATGGGCAAACACTGAAAAAGGAACAAGAACCTCGGGAGAACCGTCATTTTGACGGACTGCACTCTACCCGCCAACGATAGCGGCACCATGTCCCACCTTTTAAATTCCTCCTCCATCTGCTCCACCAGCCTGGTAAAATTAAGCTTATGGAGAGTCCCCCAACTCCTGGCCACCTGCACCCCCAGGTATCTGAAACTCTTCACTGCCCTCTTAAATGGGAGTCTCCCAATTCCCTCCTCCTGATCACCCGGGTGTACTACAAATACCTCACTCTTGCCTAAATTTAACTTATAGCCCGAGAAGCCCCCAAATTCCGCTAACAGCTCCATCACCCCCGGCATTCCACCCTCTGGATCCGCCACATACAACAGCAGGTCGTCCGCATACAGCAATACACGATGTTCCTCCCCACCCCGCACTAGACCCCTCCATCTCCCTGACTCCCTCAACGCCATAGCCAAAGGTTCAATCGCCAGTGCAAAGAGCAAGGGGGACAGGGGGCACCCCTGCCTGGTCCCACGGTAGAGCCTAAAGTACTCCGATCTCCTTCCATTGGTAACTACACTTCCCATCGGAGCCGCGTAGAGCAGCCTCACCCATTTGATGAATCCCTCCCCGAATCCGAACCGCTCCAGCACCTCCCACAGGTACCCCCACTCAATTCTATCAAATGCTTTCTCCGCATCCAGCGCCACCACTATCTCCGCCTCCCCCTCCACTGCCGGCATCATAATAACATATAGTAGTCTCCGCACATTCGTGTTGAGCTGCCGTCCTTTGACAAATCCTGTCTGATCCTCATGTATCACCCCTGGCACACAGTCCTCTATCCTGGTGGCCAGGATCTTCGCCAGCAACTTAGCGTCAACATTGAGGAGCGAGATAAGACTTGATGATTTCTAAGCAATACCTGTTTCTGTAAGGAATGCAAACCTGCTGACTTTGTTAAAAAGGGTTTTTTGACTCATGGATGTTGTTTGGAAAGTTATTAAGGGTTACCTTAGTACTGTATCTTTTTGGAGGGGTATCAGTGTTGGTAGTTGGTAAGATGTTTACTGAGTGTTTATAAAATGTTAACTGGATTCATAGAATAAACATTGTTTTTGTTTAAACATACTTTAGATCTCTGTGGCACCACACCTGTAGAATGGACCCTTGAATGAAATGAAATGAAAATCGCTTATTGTCACGAGTAGGCTTCAATGAAGTTACTGTGAAAAGCCCCTAGTCGCCACATTCCGGCGCCTGTCCGGGGAGGCTGGTACGGGAGTGCTCCCCATAACCAAAATCTATTAAAAGTTGTGGGTCAGGTGAACTCTATGATATACTTTGGTGTTCTCTAAATCCTGGCCCATAACAAATTGGGGGCTTGTGGGGTAAAAGTCTATCTTTCGTGATTGGGTTGGCTTAGTGAACTTAAAGACAGTGTGGGGTGAGCATATTTGTGTTTGCTTTTCAGGTGTGGTATTCCACTTTAAGTAGGGAGTGTGTTGTGGACAATGGCTCTTTCAGAGGCTCGGATGCTTTTGGGGGTGGAGAAGGTCACACGCAGTACCTTATGAACAGAGACTAAAAAAAGGCTTTTAAATTTGGTAAAAACATTGCAGTTAGCTTTGCCTGACAGCACACGAAAATATGTACTTACAGCGGTAGCTGAGCATTTAAAATTGCCTGAGGTACAGTCTGACTCATTAGAAATGGCAAAAATTCAGTTACAGATTAAACAACTTGAAAATAAAAAAGTATTAAAGCAGATTGAATACGAAATGAGGGGAAAAAGTAAGAATAGCCCAGGCAGAATAACAAGAAAAAGAGAGAGAGGAAAGGGAAAAAGAGAGAGTTTGAACTTCAGAAAATGGCCATGAAACATAAGTCAGTTTAAATTGGCGGATGTAAAGGGAAACGTGCAGTTTGAAGAGAGTGATGAGGATAATGAGCTTGAGCGTCATACTCGAAGGCTTGGTGGGGATCTATTTATATATGTCCAAGCATTGCCAAGGTTTGATGAGAAAGAGGTAGAAGCCTTTTTCATTTCATTTGAAAAGGTAGCTAAACAATTGAAATGGCCTCAGGATATGTGGGTATTACTGATTAAGAACATAACATAAGAACATAAGAACTAGGAGCAGGAGTAGACCATCTGGCCCCTTGAGCCTGCTCCACCATTCAATGAGATCATGGCTGATCTTTTGTGGACTCAGCTCCACTTTCCGGCCCGAACACCATAACCCTTAATCCCTTTATTCTTCAAAAAACTATCTATCTTTACCTTAAAAACATTTAATGAAGGAGCCTCAACTGCTTCACTGGGCAAGGAATTCCATAGATTCACAATCCTTTGGGTGAAGAAGTTCCTCCTAAACTCAGTCCTAAATCTACTTCCCCTTATTTTGAGGCTATGTCCCCTAGTTCTGCTTTCACCCGCCAGTGGAAACAACCTGCCCGCATCTATCCTATCTATTCCCTTCATAATTTTAAATGTTTCTATAAGGTGCCCCCTCATCCTTCTAAATTCCAACGACTACAGTCCCAGTCTACTCAACCTCTCCTCATAATCCAACCCCTTCAGCTCTGGGATTAACCTAGTGAATCTCCTCTGCACACCCTCCAGTGCCAGTATGTCCTTTCTCAAGTAAGGAGACCAGAACTGAACACAATACTCCAGGTGTGGCCTCACTAACACCTTATACAATTGCAACATAACCTCCCTAGTCTTAAACTCCATCCCTCTAGCAATGAAGGACAACATTCCATTTGCCTTCTTAATCACCTGTTGCACCTGTAAACCAACTTTCTGTGACTCATGCACTTTCACACCCAGGTCTCTCTGCACAGTGGCATGCTTTAATATTTTATCGTTTAAATAATAATCCCGTTTGCTGTTATTCCTACCAAAATGGATAACCTCACATTTGGCAACATTGTACTCCATCTGCCAGACCCTAGCCCATTCACTTAACCTATCCAAATCCCTCTGCAGACTTCCAGTATCCTCTGCACTTTTCGCTTTACCACTCATCTTAGTGTCATCTGCAAACTTGGACACATTGCCCTTGGTCCCCAACTTCAAATCATCTATGTAAATTGTTAACAATTGTGGGACTAACACGGATCCCTGAGGGACACCACTAGCTATTGATTGCCAACCAGAGAAACACCCATTAATCCCCACTATTTGTTTTCTATTAGTTAACCAATCCTCTATCCATGCTACTTTACCCTTAATGCCATGCATCTTTATCTTATGCAACAACCTTTTGTGTGGCACTTTGTCAAAGGCTTTCTGGAAATCCAGATATACCACATCCATTAGCTCCCCGTTATCTACTGCACTGGTAATGTCCTCAAAAAATTCCACTAAATTAGTTAGGCACGACCTGCCCTTTATGAACCCATGCCGCGTCTGCTCAATGGGACAATTTCTATCCAAATGCCTCGCGATTTCTTCCTTGATGATAGATTCCAGCATCTTCCCTACTACCGAAGTTAAACTCACTGGCCTATAATTTCCTGTTCTCTGCCTACCTCCTTTTTTAAACAGTGGTGTCACGTTTGCTAATTTCCAAGCCACCGGGGCCACCCCAGAGTCTAGTGAATTTTGGTAAATCATCATTAGTGCATCTGCAATTTCCCTAGCCATCTCTTTTAGCACTCTGGGATGCATTCCATCAGGGCCAGGAGACTTGTCTACTTTTAGCCCCATTAGCTTGCCCATCACTACCTCCTTGGTGATAACAATCCTCTCAAGGCCTGTCATAGCCTCATTTCTATCAGTCGCTGGCATGTTATTTGAGTCTTCCACCGTGAAGACCGACCCAAAAAACCTGTTTAGTTCCTCAGCCATTTCCTCATCTCCCATTATTAAAACTCCCTTCTCATCCTCTAAAGGACCAATATTTACCTCAGCCACTCTTTTTGTTTTTTTTTGTAAAAACTTTTACTGTCTGTTTTTATATTCTGAGCAGGTTTACTCTCATACTCTATCTTACTCTTCTTTATAGCTTTTTTAATAGCTTTCTGTTGCCCCCTAAAGATTTCCCAGTCCTCTAGTCTCCCACCAATCTTTGCCACTTTATATGCTTTTTCCTTCAATTTGATACTCTCCCTTATTTCCTTAGATATCCACGGTCGATTTTCCCTCTTTCTCCCGTCCTTCCTTTTTGTTGGTATAAACCTTTGCTGAGCACTGTGAAAAATCGCTTGGAAGGTTCTCCACTGTTCCTCAACTGTTCCACCATAAAGTCTTTGCTCCCAGTCTACCTTAGCTAGTTCTTCTCTCATCCCATTGTAATCTTCTTTGTTTAAACACAAAACACTAGTATTTGATTTTACTTTCTCACCCTCCATCTGTATTTTAAATTCCATCATATTGTGATCGCTCTTTCCGAGAGGATCCCTAACTATCATGAATCAATTCTGTCTCATTACACAGGACAAGATCTAGGACCGCTTGTTCCCTCGTAGGTTCCATTACATACTGTTCTAGGAAACTATCGCGGATACATTCTATAAATTCCTCCTCAAGGTTGCTTTGACCGACCTGGCTAAACCAATCGACATGTAGATTAAAATCCCCCATGATAACTGCTGTACCATTTCTACATGCATCAGTTATTTCTTTGTTTATTGCCTGCCCCACCATAACGTTACTATTTGGTGGCCGATAGACTACTCCTATCAGTGACTTTTTCGACTTACTATTCCTGATTTCCACCCAAATGGATTCAACCTTATCCTCCATAGCACCAATGTCGTCCCTTACGATTGCCCGGATGTCATCCTTAAATAAAAGAGCAACACCACCTCCCTTACCATCCACTCTGTCCTTCCGAATAGTTTGATACCCTCGGATATTTAACTCCCAGTCGTGACCATCCTTTAACCATGTTGAAACAAAGCTGGTAGGCAGGGCTAGTGAAGTGTTTGCATCACTATCAGAGAAGGTCTCTGGGATGTATGAGGAGGTGAAAAAATCCATCGTAGGTGCATATGAACTAGTGTCTGAAGCCTACAGACAAAGGTTTAGAAATTTAAAGAAAAATCCTGGTCAAACATAAGACCATAAGACCATAAGACATAGGAGCGGAAGTAAGGCTATTCGGCCCATCGAGTCCACTCCACCATTCAATCATGGTTGATTAACATACATGGAGTTTGAAAGGATCAAAAAGAGTAATTTTGATAGGTGGATAAGGGCTTTGAAAATAGACCAAACGTATGAACCTCTCAGAGAAATTATACTTTTGGAGGAGTTTAAAAATTCAATTCCTGATATAGAGAGAACTCATGTGGAAGAGCAGAGGGTTAAAACTGCGAGGTTAGCAGCAGAAATGGCAGATGATTATGAATTAGTTCATAAATCAAAGCTTGGTTACCAACATCAGTTTCAGCTTGTGAGGGATAGAAACTGAGGACAAGAGAAATACTCAAGTGGTAAAATTATAGGTGATCTGATGGGAGATAATAAGGAGAGTGTACCTCAGATTAAAAAGGAAATCCAGGAGGGTGGAAGAGAAATGAAAAGTTTCAAATGTTTTCATTGTAATAAACTAGGCCATGTAAAGTCACAGTGTTGGTGGTTGAAGAAAAGCACTGGGAAGTCTGATAAAGCACTGGTAAAGAAAATCCCAAGTGAAGCGAAGGAGGTGCAAAAGATTGTACAGCCTGATCAAGAGGTGATTGATAAGAAGGTGCCAGATGTCTAAAGAATTTACTTATGTGGGTAAAATTTACTCATGTGTACCAGAAGTAGTAGGTAAAGAAGTCACCATTTTAAGAGATACGGGAGCTAGTCAATCTTTGATGGTAAGAGATGAGGAGTTATGCAGTTTGGGAGGAATATTGCCAGAAAAGGTGGTAATATGTGGAATTCAGGGTGAGAAGAGTACTGCTCCATTATATAAGGTAAGGTTGGAAAGTCCAGTGAAGAGTGGTGAAGTGGACCACAAAGAATCCAGCACGAGTTGTAAAATAGAAAGAAATAATATTTATTTACAATTACATATATATATACATACAGAACAGCAGCAGCAGTACTCTCTTGCTGCTCACTCCTCTCTGGCTGGATCAATACTGTCCAGCTCTATTTATGCAGGGAGTCTGCTAATGATTTCTCCGCCCCCTCATTGGGGAAGCTCGTACTCCCCAAATTGTGGGATTGCCATTAGTCTCCAGCCAGTGGTAAGCAGGCAGGTTATAACATCCCTCTCCCCCCCCACCAAAGTCCAAGGAGTCCACCGAAGACCCTGATGAAGGAGGGCGTCGGACTTGTTTTGCCGCAGGCCAAACACCATTTGCACAAGGCGCTGGATTGGGCGGCGTGTAACGAGGTGGAGAACGGCGCTTCTGTGATGAACGGCGTAACAGTTGTACATCCACGGCCCATGGGCCCAAGGACTCCCCCGTCTGAGGCATCCTGTGACTCCATCTCAGAGTCGGAGTCCACTGCCTCCGTTATCTCGGCATCCCTATCTCCACGCGGTTCTCCAACGATCTGCGTAGGCTTTGAGTGCGGCGCCAGAGGAAGATTGTGAGGAATACCCTCCACTCTGTCTGGTCTCTGTGGCCATAGAAGTGAGTTCCCGGGGCGGGGAATCTTTGGAAGACATGGTCTTCTGGACCGAATGTGGTCTACATGCTTGCGCTGGAGACGACCCTGGGCTAGCACCTGGTAAGAGATAGGGCCCATTCGGCGAAAGATATCGCCAGGGACCACTCCATATGCGGTGACTGAAGAACTCCTAATGGGCCGGAGACTTCGCACCCGCCTTAGCATGGTTTTCCTGGACATTGGCGCGAAAGTACGCCGCACTCAAGAATGGCGGGGGCATGGCCTTTCTCGGCATCAGCCGATTCGGCAGGGACCCACTGAGCACCACCGGCAAAATTTCGAACGAACACTGGGCGCAAACTGCCGAATCGGCCGATGCCGAGAAAGGCCAGTCTCGTGTCTTTAGGTCCCGTTTGAATGTCTGCACTGCGCGCTCCGCCAACCCATTTGAAACCGGGTGGTAAGGGGCAGTGCGGATATGGCGTATGCCATTCATCTTCATGAACCTCGCAAACTCGTCACTTGTGAACGGAGTGCATTGTCCATGACCAGCACCTCGGGGAGGCCATGCGTACTGAAAGACAAACGCATCTTCTTGATTGTTGCGCAGGACATTGTGCCTACCATCTTATACACCTCTAACCATTTAGATTGGGCATTGATTAATAGAAGGAACATGGATCCTTGAAAAAGCCCGGCAAAATCCGCATGCAAGTGCGCCCAAAGCCATTCCCAGTGATGTTGGGGCGCGGCCGGCAGAAGCTTCTGATGCTCCTGGCAAACGGAGCAGTTTTGGGACACTTTCTCAATGTTGGTATCGAGGCCTGGCCACCAGACATAACTCCGGGCAAACATTTTCATTTTGGTCACACCCGGATGCCCATCGTGCAAGGCCCTTAGTATCAGCTCCTGTCCTTTTTCCGGGACAATCACACACAAGAGGATACCGTCTCCCACGCTAAATTCTGACAGCTTGGAGAAATTAGACAGCCTGCAACTCGCCTGGGAGCTGTCTATGCTGCCCACCATACTGAGCTGCATAGCTGTCTATGCTGCCCACCATACTGGACTATGTGCCGATACTTTGACAGGACTGGCTCCGTCTGGGTCCATTCACAGATCTGTGATGCCGTGACAGGCAAGGAGTCCATAAAATTTAGGGTTGCAACCACCTCACTGGTCATGGGGTCAGTCGACAAAGGCAATCGACGAAGTGCATCGGCATTCTCTATCTGGGTTCCTGTTTTGTGCTCCAGAGAATACTCGTGGGCAGCGAGTAACATAGCCCAGCGCTGGATCCGTGTGGAAACAATGAGCGGTATTGGCTTATCCTCTCGGAAAAGTCCCAGCAGTCACGATATGGTCAGTCACGATAGTGAAGTGGCGGCCATATACGTACTGGTGGAAACGTTTCACCGCAAAGACCACTGCCAGGCCCTCCTTCTCGATCTGTGCGTACTTCTTTTCTGCTGCAGTCAATGTGCAGGAGGCGAAAGCTATCGGCCGCTCAGCCCCATTCTCCATCCTGTGGGACAGGACGGCCCCGATACCTACGGGGATGCAACATGTGATGAGCAAAGGCTTTCCAGGATCATAGTGGGTTAGTAACCCAGACGACGACAATTGCTGTTTTACCCGCCGGAAAGCGGTTTCATGAGGCTGACCCCAAACCCAGGTGTGATTCCTCTTTAGCAGAAGGTGCAACGGGGCCAGCGTAGTTCCAGATTGGGAAGGAACTTCCCGTAATAGTTTACGAGGCCGAGAAAAGAACAAAGATGCAAAGTGTCAGTCTGGGCTGGGGCCTGTTGAATCACGCGCACCTTCTCTGCAAGCGGGTGCAAACCTTCGCGGTCCACCCGATAACCCAGGTAGGCTGTTTCCTTCGTCTGAAAGACGCACTTTCTACGACGTAAACGGACTCCAGCTTCTGAAAAGCGTCTCCCTCCAAATTTTCCAAATGTTCCTGCATCCGACATCCCTGTAATCAAAACATCGTCTGAATAGACACGACATGCGGTAAACCCCTCAAGATGCCCTCCATGACGCGTTGAAAGATAGCGCAGGCAGAGGATACCCCAAAGGGCAACCGTGTATATTCATACAGGCCCCGGTGTGTATTAATAATTATATATGGAAGGCGATGTTGGAGAGGAACCGCAGCGAGGGAGGGCTGGCTTTGCCGAGTCTGGTCAATTATTACTGGGTGGCCAACATCGCTATGATAAGGAAGTGGATGGTGGGTACGGGGTCTATTTGGGAGCGGGTGGAGGCGGCTTCATGCAGGGGCTCCAGCTTGGAAGCCCTGGTCACAGCTCCTCTACCGCTGCCGCCGGCCAAGTACACCACCAGCCCAGTAGTGGTGGCGACCCTGCGGATATGGGGCCAGTGGAGGAGGCATGTGGGGGAGATGGGGGCGTCTGTCTGGGCGCCAATCTGCGACAACCATCGGTTTGCTCCCGGCAGTATGGATGGGGGGTTCCGAGTATGGCGGCGAGCAGGGGCGGGAAGGGTGGGTGATATGTTCCTGGAAGGGAGCTTCGCGAGTTTGAGGAGCTTGGAGGAGAAATTTGGGTTGGTAAGGGGAAATGATACCCACAGTTGCGGGACTTTGTTCGTAGACAGGTCCCATCTTTCCCGCGCCTCCTGCCAATGGGGATCCTCGACAGAATAGTCTCTAGGAGGGAAGAAGGGGAGGGCAGAGTCTCGGGTATATATAAGGTGCTCATGAGGGAGGAAGGGTCCCAGACAGAGGAACTGAAACTTAAATGGGAGGAGGAGCTAGGCGGGGAAATGGAGGATGGGCTGTGGGCAGAGGCCCTGAGTAGGGTAAATTCGACCACGACATGTGCTAGGCTCGGGCTGATCCAATTTAAGGTCGTTCACCGGGCCCATATGACGGTGGCTCGGATGAGCAAATTTTTCGGGATAGAGGACAAATGCGCTAGGTGCGCAGGAGGACCAGCGAACCATGTTCACATGTTTTGGGCATGCCCTAAGCTGAGGGGGTACTGGGAGGGATTTGCGGGGGTCATGTCCCAGGTGCTAAAAACAAGGGTGGTGATGAGTCCAGGGGTGGCAATTTTTGGGGTTTCGGAAGACCCGGGCGTCCAGGGGGAGAAAAAGGCCGATGTGTTGGCCTTTGCTTCCCTGATAGCCCGGCGACGAATATTATTGGCGTGGAGGGACTCATTTGCAGGAGAGTGAGCGTCAGCAGGGGGATGGGGGGGAAGGGGGGGTAGAGTAGAGTAGGAGGGAAAATATGGCGGGTAGTACCAGTGGGAGGGGAGCGGGCTTGTGCAATATGTTACGATGGAAGTATTGAAAGTACGTGGATGTTTGCACACTTTTGCCTTTTTTGCTTTCTTTCTGATGATGTCTGTAACTGTTTATAAAGCCAAAAACTACCTCAATAAAATTGTTTATTAAAAAAAATAAAAATAATTATATATGGCTGGGAGGTAGGGTCCAGCTCCAACTGTAGGTAGGCGTGATTCATATCTAATTTCATGAACATGAGTCTGCCTGCAAGCTTCGCGTAGAGATCTTCTATGCAGGGCATTGGGTATCGGTCGAGCCGGGAAGCTGTATTCACTGTCGGTTCATAGTCGCTGCACAAGCGAGCTGTGGCATCTGGCTTCATCCCAGTTACAATTGGCACTGCCCAGTCAGTGAAATGGACGGGCCTGATAATATTCAAGGACTCCAAGTGAGTGAGCTCCCCTTCTACCTTCTTGAGCAAGGCGTAAGGCACCGGGCGCGCACGGAAATAGCGCGGTGTGGCTCCTGGTTCGACTTGGATACTGGCTACAGCCCCTTTTATTTTCCCCAAACGGCCCCTGGGCTGGCCCCAGTTTTTGTCAGAACGAGTGCCCCCAGGACCGGCCTCCGCAACTGAGTCGGCGCCCACAAGTCTGATACTGACATGGCTCCTCATCCATCGGTTCTGGAGAGGTTCCCTTCGGGGAGGAACATCCAGTGGCCACTGGCGTTGATCCAGACGCCGCCCCACCAAAGGTACCGCAGGGGTGCGTGGAGACGCTTTTTGATGGGAGGGGGTTGCACCCCAAGGCAAGCACCTCCATATCCTGTAGCTCCTGCACTCGCCGTTCTGCGCTCTCTCGGGACAATACTATTTGAATGGCCTATTGAAAATTTAATGTTGGCTCGGCTAACAACTCTCTCTGGGAGGCCGTGTTGTTAATACCACAAACCAAACGGTCGTGTAACATTTCTGACAAGGTCTCACCATAGTCACAGTACTACGCAATCCTGCGTAGCCTGGATAGAAACTCTGCAAGGGATTCTCCTGGGGTCCTCTCAGCGGTATTAAAACATGGTTTTGTGAAGGGTAGGTCATGCCTCACAAACCTTATCGAGTTCTTTGAGAAGGTGACTGAACAGGTAGACGAGGGTAGAGCAGTTGATGTGGTGTATATGGATTTCAGTAAAGCGTTTGATAAGGTTCCCCACGGTTGTCTATTGCAGAAAATACGGAGGCTGGTTGAGGGTGATTCAGAGATGTGGATCAGAAATTGGCTAGTTGAAAGAAGACAGAGGGTGGTGGTTGATGGGAAATGTTCAGAATGGAGTTCAGTTACGAGTGGCGTACCACAAGGATCTGTTCTGGGGCCGTTGCTGTTTGTCATTTTTATAAATGACCTAGAAGGCACAGAAGGTTGGGTGAGTAAATTTGCAGACGACACTAAAGTCGGTGGAGTTGTAGACAGTGTGGAAGGATGGTGCAGGTTACAGAGGGACATAGATAAGCTGCAGAGCTGGCTGAGAGGTGGCAAATTGAGTTTAATGTAGAGAAGTGTGAGGTGATTCACTTTGGAAAGAATAACAGGAATGCGGAATATTTGGCTAATGGTAAAATTCTTAGCAGTGTGGATGAGCAGAGGGATTTCGGTGTCCATGTACATAGATCCCTGAAAGTTGCCACCCAGGTTGATAGGGTTGTGAAGAAGGCCTATGGTGTGTTGGCCTTTATTGGTAGAGGGATTGAGTTCTGGAGCCATAAGGTCATGTTGCAGCTGTACAAAACTCTGGTACGGCCGCATTTGGAGTATTGCGTACAGTTCTGGTCGCCTCATTATAGGAAGGACATGGAAGCTTTGGAACGGGTGCAGAGGAGATTTACCAGGATGCTGCCTGGTATGGAGGGAACATCTTATGAGGAAAGGCTGATGGACTTGAGGTTGTTTTCGTTAGAGAGAAGAAGGTTAAGAGGTGACTTAATAGAGGCATACAAAATGATCAGAGGGTTAGATAGGGTGGACAGTGAGAGCCTTCTCACTTTTGGGGCAGCAGGGTAGCATGGTGGTTAGCATAAATGCTTCATAGCTCCAGGGTCCCAGGTTCGATTCCCGGCTGGGTCACTGTCTGTGGAGTCTGCACGTCCTCCCCCTGTGTGCGTGGGTTTCCTCCGGGTGCTCCGGTTTCCTCCCACAGTCCAAAGATGTGCGGGTTAGGTGGATTGGCCATGCTAAATTGCCCGTAGTGTCCTAATAAAAGTAAGGTTAAGGGGGGAGTTGTTGGGTTACCGGTATAGGGTGGATACGTGGGTTTGAGTAGGGTGATCATGGCTCGGCACAACATTGAGGGCCGAAGGGCCTGTTCTGTGCTGTACTGTTCTATGTTCTATGTTCTCCCGTGGATGGAGGTGGCTAGCACGAGGGGACATAGCCTTAAATTGAGGGGTAATAGATATAGGACAGACGTCAGAGGTGGGTTTTTTACGCAAAGAGTGGTGAGACCGTGGAATGCCCTACCTGCAACAGTAGTGAACTCGCCAACATTGAGGGCATTTAAAAGTTTATTGGATAAGCATATGGATGATAATGGGATGGTGTAGGTTAGATGGCCTTTAGTTTTTGACTTCCCATGTCGGTGCAACATCGTGGGCCGAAGAGCCTGTACTGCGCTGTATCGTTCTATGTTCTAAACTGGTAACGCTGGACTATCGTGGACGGGGTGGGTTAAGATGTTGCCCCACTCAGTTAACAAGTTCATCAAACGCCTTGGTGTCCGGCGCAGCTGGGTACATAAGGCTCCTAATCACCCCAAACATATGCGGGCCGCAGGCGGTGAGCAAAATGACCACCTGGCACTCGTTTTCGGTGATGGTGTTTGCCCGGAAATAGTAACGCATCCGTTGTGCGTACTGGTTCCAACTTTCCAGCGCAGCATCAAAGACATCCAAGCGTCCATAAAGAGGCATGGTGTAACAGAAAACAACTTCCAACCTGTATCCAACAGAAATCCAGGGAGGTGGCTTCAGCAGCGTAGACAGCTATCCACTTTAACCCTCGTCGCCAGTTTTGTGAGGGCCACGATTTACAATTACATGTATACAACAGCAGCAGCAGCAGTACTCTCTTGCTGCTCACTCCTCTCTCGCCGGTTCCATACTGGTCAGCACTATTTATGCAGGAACTCTGCTAATGATTTCTCCGCCCCCCCTCATTGGGGAAGCTCATACTCCCTAAGGATTGTGGGATTGCCATTAGTCCCCAGCCAGTGGTAAGCAGGCAGGTTATAACACTTGGGCAATGATATTGCTGGATCACAGGTGGGAGTGATGCCTACTGTGGTTGATAAGCCAGTGGGAAATCAGACAACTGAGGTGTTGAAGAACGAATATCCTGGGATTTTCTGGTTATCAGAAACGATTTTTGATCAGATGGTTCGAAAAGAACAGGTGGAGGATGAGGCGGATATTTTTAGTTCAGGAAAATTGTCGGGGTTACAACAGAAAGATATAGAAATAAAACGGACTTATCAGAAAGCATACATGGAAGAGGAATCTGAGTGTATACCAGAATGTTATTAACATAAAAATGATGTCTTTTTTTAAAATTTAGAGTACCCAATTTTTTTCCAATCACGGGGTAATTTAGAACATAGAAAAATACAGCACAGAACAGGCCCTTCAGCCCACGATGTTGTGCTGAACTTTTGTCCCAGATTAAGAACAAATTAATCTACACCCCATCATTCTACCGTAATCCATGTACCTATCCAACAGCCGCTTGAAGGTCCCTAATGTTTCCGACTCAACTACTTCCACAGGCAGTGCATTCCATGCCCCCACTACTCTCTGGGTAAAGAACCTACCTCTGACATTCCCCATATATCTTCCACCATTCACCTTAAATTTATGTCCCCTTGTAATGGTTTGTTCCACCCGGGGAAAAGATCTCTGACTGTCTACTCTATCTATTCCCCTGATCATCTTATAAACCTCTATCAAGTCGCCCCTCATCCTTCTCCATTCTAATGAAAGAAGGCCGAGAACCCTCAACCTTTCCTCATAAGACCTACTCTCAATTCCAGGCAACATCCTGGTAAATCTCCTTTGCACCTTTTCCAAAGCTTCCACATCCTTCCTAAAATGAGGGGACCAGAACTGCACACAGTCCAAATGTGTCCTGACCAAGGTTTTGTACTCATCACCTCACGGCTCTTAAATTCAATCCCTCTGCTAATGAACGCTAGCACACCATAGGCCTTCTGCACAGCTCTGTCCACTTGAGTGGCAACTTTCAAAGATCTATGAACATAGACCCCAAGATCTCTCTGTTCCTCCACATTGCCAAAACCCTACCATTAACCCTGTATTCCGCATTCATATTTGTCCTTCCAAAATGGACAACTTCACACTTTTCAGGGTTAAACTCCATCTGCCACTTCTCAGCCCAGCTCTGCATCCTATCTATGTCTCTTTGCAGCCGACAACAGCCCTCCTCACTATTCACAACTCCACCAATCTTCGTATCATCTGCAAATTTACTGACCCACCCTTCAACTCCCTCATCCAAGTCATTAATGAAAATCACAAACAACAGAGGACCCAGAACTGATCCCTGTTGTACGCCACTGGAAACTGGGCTCCAGGCTGAATATTTGCCATCCACCATCACTCTCTGACTTCTATCGGTTAGCCAGTTCTGGCCAACTGGCCAAATTTCCCACTATCCCATGCCTCCTTACTTTCTGCATTAGCCTACCATGGGGAACTTTATCAAATGCCTTACTAAAATCCATGTACACTACATCCACTGCTTTACCTTCATCCACGTGCTTGGTCACCTCCTCAAAGAATTCAATAAGACTTGTGAGGCAAGACCTACCCCTCAGTCACCAAACTCTCACTATAGCACTCAAATGCACCCAAATTCAGCGCTCTGTGCAAACAAAGTCTGCACACATTTAGTGTGGCCAATCCACCTACCCTGCACATCTTTTGGGTTGTGGGGATGAAACGCACGTATACACGGAACACCCGGGAGTCCAGGGGGTGAGAGAGGCTGATGTTTTGGTCTTTGCCTCCTTGCTAGCCCGGAGAAGGGTCTTATTAACATTGAGGGACTTGGAGCCCCCGAAATCGGGGGTATGGGTTAACAACATGGCCGGGTTTCTCAGGCTCGAGAAAATCAAGTTCGCCCTTAGAGGATCAACGTTAGGGTTCGTCCGGAGGTGGCAGCCATTTATCGACTACTTTTGGGAAAACTAAACTATTAGCAAATACAATAAGGGGGGGGGTTACGGAATGAGGGGGGTAGGGGGAGATACATTAGTTTAGGCGAGATCAACGAGTGATGGAGGAGGGACTGGAAACTGTGTGAAAGCCATGTTGGCTGGGTATGGTTGACGCTTGGGGGGGTGTTATTAACTGAGTTATGTTTACATTTGTAATTGTTATAAAATCATAAATGCCTTAAAATGTTTTCCAAAAAAAAGGAGGAGACAGGATGGGGGATACTGTTGGTTAGAGAATTCTATACAGAGGACAGTCTAGCGACCCTAGAGGAACTGACGGAGAGACTGGAGCTACCTTGTGAAAACAAATTCTGATATCTACAGATTAATAACTTTCACCACAAGGAGATACACAATGTTGGAGAAGTTACTGGACACAAGACTGTTTGGGGAGGGGAAACTGCGGAGACCAGTATGGACCTCTAAGAAAACAAAAGAAAGGACACGCTCCCCACTGGACGAAACAGGGAAAGAATGGGAGGAAGAGCTATGGATGGAAATAGGGGCGTCTCTGGAGCAAAGCACTGAACAAGGCCAGCTCCACCTCCTCTGCAAGGCTAAGCCTCGTGCAGCTCAAAGTGGTGCACAGAGCGCACGTGACCAGAACCCGAATGATCAGGTTCTTCACGGGGTTGGAAGACAACGGTGCCAGAGGGGCCTGGCCAACCAGACCCACATGCTCTGGGTCTGCCCCAGATTTGTTGGGTTTTGGACAGCCGACTTTGAGGTGATGTCCAAGGTTGTGGGGGTGAGTGTAGAGCCATGCCCAAGAGTGGTATCGGACCAGCCAGAAGTATTCATGGGGAAGAGGGCCGACACCCTTGCTTTCGCTTCCTTAATCGCACTCCAGAGAATCCTGCTCAGCTGGCGATCAGCAGCACCACCTACAGCTGCAGACTGGCTGGCAAACCTGTTGGAATTTCTCTACCTGGAGAACATCAAGTTCGCAATCCGAGGGTCAGAGGATGGTTTCCACAAAGCACGGTGGCCATTCACCAACTTGCTCCAGGATCTGTTTGAGGCCAGTAGCCAATAGAGCGGGAGAGGGGGGTAGGGTATACAGGAGCCCATACAACTGCAGGGAATGATAGGGAAGGGAAGAGAGAGGGGAGGAGGCCAGAGACAGAGGAGAGGCCGGAAAACGAACAAAACAAATATCAGGGGGCCCAGGGCGAGGCGACAAGAAACAGAACCCCAAAGAAAGGGGAGATGGAGGGAGTCGGACCAAAGGACAAAGGGTGAGGGGGGCGGAGTGGAAAACACCACACACATGTAAATAGAAGATAACTGCCCCCTATATAATAAGCGACCCAAGAAAAGATCCTCAAACAACAAAAGGGTGGGGGGGAAGGGCCAAGGAGTAGGGGGAGGGTGGATCAAAGGGAAATGTCATGAATATTGTCACCGATGCACATACCCTTGTTGAATGTACAGTGTACAATATGTTTTTTTTAAAATAATTTTTATTGAAAAATTTTGACTTTATACAACAACGAACCATAATAAAATACCAAAAATAACAATATTAACAATCATAAACATTCGCCCCACCTCCATGAACAACACAGCATTTTAACAACAACGCAAATTAACACAATATTAAGTTACATAATAGAAACTACAATAAGGAACACCCCCCCCCCCCCCCCCCCCCCCCGGTTGCTGCTGCTATTGACCAAGATACCTATCTTTGAGCCAGGAAGTCCAGAAAAGGCTGCCATCGTTTATAGAACCCTTGTATTGATCCTCTCAGGGCAAATTTGACCCTTTCCAATTTTATAAATCCCGCCATGTCACTGATCCAGGTCTCCACACTTGGGGGCCTCGCATCCTTCCATTGTAACAGAATCCTTCGTCGGGCTACTAGGGACGCAAAGGCCAGGACACCGGCCTCTTTCGCCTCCTGCACTCCCGGCTCTACCGCAACTCCAAACATCGCGAGTCCCCACCCTGGTTTGACCCTGGATCCAACCACCCTCGACACCGTCCCCGCCACCCCCTTCCAGAATTCTTCCAGTGCTGGGCATGCCCAGAACATATGGGCGTGGTTCGCAGGACTCCCCGAACATCTGGTGCACCTGTCCTCAACCCCAAAGAACCTGCTCATCCTAGTCCCGGACATGTGGGCCCAGTGCAGCACCTTAAATTGGATGAGACTAAGCCTCGCACATGAGGAGGAAGAGTTGACTCTCTCCAAGGCATCCGCCCAAGTTCCGTCCTCTATCTGCTCCCCGAGTTCCTCCTCCCATTTAGCCTTCAGCTCCTCCACTGACGACTCCTCCACCTCCTGCATTACCTTATAAATGTCAGACACCTTCCCCTCTCCGACCCACCCCCCCGAAAGCGCACTGTCCATCGTCCCCCGCGAGGGCAGCAAAGGGAATCCCTCTGTCGCCTAGCAAACGCCTTTACCTGCAAGTATCTGAACATGTTCCCTTGGGGAAGCCCAAATTTATCTTCCAGTTCCCCCAGGCCCGCAAACCTCCCGTCAATAAACAGGTCCCTCAATTTACTGATGCCCACCCTTTGCCACCCCCTAAATCCCCCATCCTTGTTTCCTGGGATGAACCGATGATTGCCACCCAGTGGAGCCTCCATCGAGCCCCCTGTTTCCCCCCGATGCCGTCTCCACTGTCCCCAGATTCTTAGGGTCGCCGCCACCACCGGGCTCGTGGTAAACCTCTTACGGGAGAGCGGCAATGGCGCCGTTGCCATGGCACCCAGGCTCGTACCTCTACATGACGCCATCTCCATTCTTTTCCACGCCGCCCCTCCCCCCTCCATCACCCATTTACGCACCATTGACACATTGGCCGCCCAATAGTACCCCAGAAGGTTGGGCAGCGCCAGCCCGCCTCTATCCCTCCCTCGCTCCAGGAACACCCTCTTCACTCTCGGAGTCCCATGTGCCCACACAAAGCTCAAAATACTGCTAGTCACTCTCCTAAAGAAGGCCCTGGGGATAAAGATGGGCAGGCACTGAAAGAGGAACAAGAACCTCGGAAGCACCGTCATTTTGACGGACTGTACCCTCCCCGCCAACGACAATGGCAGCATGTCCCACCTCTTGAACTCCTCCTCCATCTGATCTACAAGTCTGGTGAAATTATGTTTGTGAAGAGTCCCCGAGTCCCCCAGTCCCTGACCACCTGCAGCCCCAGGTACCTAAAGCTCTCCCCTGCCCGCCTGAGCGGGAGCCTACCAATTCCTTCCTCCTGGTCTCCAGGGTGCACCACAAACACCTCACTCTTGCCTAAATTTAGTTTATAACCTGAAAAGGTCCCAAACTCAGCTAGCAGCTCCATCACCCCCGACATCCCTCCCACCGGGTCCGCCACATACAGTAACAGGTCATCGGCATACAACGACACCCTATGTTCCTCCCCACCTCGCACCAAACCTCTCCACCTCTCCGAATCCCTCAACGCCATCGCCAGCGGCTCGATTGCCAGTGCAAACAACAAGGGGGACAGGGGGCAACCTTGCCTGGTCCCTCGGTAAAGCCAGAAGTACTCCGACCTCCTCCCATTCGTGGCCACGCACGCCATCGGGGCGTCATATAGCAGCCTTACCCATCTAATGAACCCTTCACCAAATTCAAACCTCCCCAACACCTCCCATAAGTACCCCCACTCCACTCTATCGAAGGCCTTCTCCGCATCCAGCGCCACCACTATCTCTGCCTCCCCATCAATCGCCGGCATCATGATGACATTCAACAATCTCCGCACATTCGTGTTCAGCTGCCGTCCCTTCACAAACCCTGTCTGGTCCTCGTGTACAACCCCTGGCACACAGTCCTCTATCCTGGTGGCCAGGATTTTTGCCAGCACCTTGGCAATAACGTTGAGGAGAGATATGGGCCTATATGAGCCACACTGCTGGGGGTCCTTGTCCTTCTTTAAAATTAACGAGATCAGCGCCCGTGACATCGTCGGGGGCAAAGTCCCCCCTTCCCATGCTTCATTGAGTGTCCGCACCAGCAAGGGGCCCACTAGGTCCACAAACTTTTTATAAAATTCCACCGGGAACCCATCCGGCCCCGGTGCCTTCCCTGACTGCATCTGCCCGATCCCCTTAACTAGCTCCTCCAGCTCAATCGGCGCACCCAACCCCTCCACCTGCTCCTCCTGCACCTTCGGGAAAGAAAGCCCGTCGAGGAACCTCTCCATTCCCCTCCTCTCCCCCGTTGGCTCCGACCGGTACAGTTCCCCGTAAAAGTCCTTGAAGACCTCATTCACCTCTGTCCCCTTTCGCACCACATTCCCATTCTTGTCTCTCACTCCAGCAATTTCCTTAGCCGCATCCCGCTTGCGGAGCTGATGAGCCAGCATCCTACTCGCCTTTTCACCATGTTCATGCACTGCCCCTTGTGCCTTCCTCCACTGTGCCTCCGCCTTTCTAGTGGTCAGCAAATCAAATTTAGCCTGCAGGCTGCGCCTCTCCCCCAACAGTCCCTCCTCTGGTGCCTCTGCATACCTCCTGTCTACCTCCAGCAACTTTCCCACCAGTCTATCCCTCTCACTCCTCTCGCTGTGTGCCCGGATGGATATCAGCTCCCCACGAATCACTGCTTTCAGGGCTTCCCAGACCACCCCCACCTGAACCTCCCCCCGTATCATTCACCTCGAGGTACCCCTCAATACTTGCCCGGACCCTCCTACACATCTCCTCCTCCGCCAACAACCCCACATCCAACTGCCACAACGGGCGCTGGTCCCGCACCTCCAACTCCATCTCCAACTCTATCCAATGCGGAGCGTGGTCAGAGATTGCAATGGCCGAATACTCGGCCTCCTCCACTCTCGGAATCAGTCCCCTACTCACCACAAAGAAGTCTATCCGGGAATAGACCCTATGTACGTGGGAGAAGAAAGAGTACTCGCGTGCCCTCGGCCTCACAAATCTTCATGGATCCACCCCACCCATCTGGTCCATAAACCCTCTCAGTACCTTGGCTGCCGCCGGCCACCTACCCGTCCTAGAGCTGGACCGATCCAGTGAAGGATCCAACACCGTATTGAAGTCCCCCCCCCCATGATCAGACCTCCTGCCTCCAGATCCGGGACCCGTCCCAACATACGCCTCATAAAGCCCGCATCGTCCCAATTTGGGGCATACACACTAGCAAGTACCACCTTCTCTCCTTGTAGCCTGCCCCTAACCATAACATACCTACCCCCCTTATCCGCCACCACCTCCGATGCCTCAAACAACACATTTTTCCCCACCAGAATCGCCACTCCCTGGTTCTTCACATCCAACCCAGAGTGGAAAACCTGCCCCACCCATCCCTTTCTCAGACGGACCTGGTCCGCCACCTTCAGGTGGATCTCCTGAAGCATTGCCACATCTGCCTTTAGCCCCTTCAGATGAGCCAGTACCCTCGACCGCTTCACCGGCCCATTCAATCCTCTCGCATTCCAGGTGACCAACCGAATCAGAGGGCGTCCTGCCCCCCTCCCCTGTCGACTAGCCATAGCCCGTCGACTGCCCGCCCCAGGCCAGCACCCCCTGCCCAACCCAGTCCCCACAGCGACACCTCACCTCTGTCCCCCCAGCCCCCACCAGCTCCTTCCTGACCCTACCAGCAGCAACCCGGTATTCCCCTTTCCCCCCTCCCTTCCCCCCCAGGCTAGGAACCCTCCTAGCTGCGAACCGTCCTCCATTGTACTTCCGTGGGTCAGCTAACTTCTGCTGACCCCGGAAACTCCCGCCAATAACCCGACCCCTCCCAAAGTGGGATCATCCCCCAATCTATCCCTCCTCCAGGCACCGCTACAGCGTGGGGAAGAACCAGTTAAGGCCCCGCCTCCCCCCCGTCATCGTCTCCACCTCCGCACTCCAATCCTGGTAGATCCGTACTACCCCATTCTCCCAATTGCTGCTCTTCACCTTCTTGGCCCAGCGCAGCACACACTCCCGATCACTGAACCGGTGGAACCTCACCAGCACCGCACGCGGGGGTTCATTCTCCTTCGGCCTCCTGGCCAGTACTCTGTGTGCTCCCTGCAGCTCCAAGGGCAGATGGAAAGACCCGGCCCCCACTAGCGAGTTCAGCATCGTAGCCACGTAGGTTGTCAGGTCCGACCCCTCCAGCCCCTCCGCAAGGCCCAAGATCCGCAGTTTCTTCCGCCTCATGCGGTGATCAAGCTCCTCGAAGCGTTCCTGCCTCTTCTTGTGGAGTGCCTCATGTCCCTCCACCTTACTCACGAGGATCCCGGCCTCCTCCTCTCGTTCAGTGGCCTGCGTCTGCAACTCCTTGATGGCAGCACCCTGGATCGTCTGAATCTCCGACAGCCTTCTGTTCGTTTCCTGCAGTGAGCTCAGTACCTCAGCCTTGAAGTCTGTAAAGCAGCGCAGGACAGCAGCTTGTTGCTCCAGGGCCCACTGCTTCCACTCCTCTGGAGCTCTGCCGGCTGCCATCTTGGATTCCTTCCCCTGTTTTTTCTGGGGAGCTGCTGCCGTTTTTTCCCCCTTTCCACTCCGAGTTCGATTCATGGACTGCGGGGAAAGTCGATCAGCACACCTTCTCCCACCGGGAGACGTCGAAAAATTTCCGTTTTGGGCTCTAAAAAGAGCCAAAAAGTCCGTTTAAAACGGGAGCTCCCAAATGTGTGGCTTCCTACGTCATCGCCGCCACCGGAAGTCTACAGTGTACAATATGTAAAAATATTCAATAAAATGTTTTTTTTTTAATTATGAGAGGCATGGACAGAGTGGATAGTCAGAAGGTTTTTTCCCAGGTTGTAAGAGTCAATTACTAGGAGACATAGGTTTGAGGTGCGAAGGGCAAAATTTAGAGGAGATGTGAGAGAGAACTTTTTTTTACACAGAGGGTAGTGAGTGCCTGGAACTCACTGCCGGAGGAGCTGGTTGATGCAGGTATGAAACGGTTGCTTGCTACGGTGCCAGATTTGGACGCCCACCAATTAATTTTTGGGTGTGATTTCAACTGTGTGTTGGACCCAAAGATGGATCGCTCCAGGCCGAAATTGTTGGTCCCGGCTGGAGGAGGAGATTTTATGGAGGAGATAGGGCGGCCCGCGGGGGGGGGGGGGGGGGGGGGGGGGGGGGGGGGGGGCAGATCCGTGGAGGTTTTGCACCATGGGAAGAAGGAGTTCTCGTTATTTTCTTCCTTACACAAGGTGTATTCGAGGATTGATTACTTTGTTCTGAGTCGGACTTTACTCACTGGGGTGAAAAAGGCTGAATACTCGGCAGTGGGTATTTCAGATCAGGCCCCACATTGGGTGGACCAGGTGATGGAGGTCGGTCAGGAATGTCATAGTGGGTGGCGATTAGACATAGGATTGTAAAGCTAGTAGGAGCACTCCCAAGGTGCCAGAGTGGCACTGCCAAAGGTCAGGGCCATGACCATGAAAGGAGGGTGGAATGAAGGGTAAGGGTACAGGGTAGGTAAGGAGGGATCTCTGGGAGGTTGGGGGGGGTTAAGGCTGACTGTCATGGCAGGGGGGCCTGTAAGGTGGCATGTACTGCCTGGAAAGGCGTCCCTCAGGGGTGTCCTCACTTGGGGGGGATAGAGTAATGTCCATGTGGGTAGGGGGTGATATTGCCCATGGGGGGAGTGCCCTTTCAAAAGGACACCCCGATCTCTGAGGAGTCGGTCTAGCCAGTGAGTTCAGTTCCCCAGTGATGAAAATAATTCTAAGTGTGGGCTTGACTGGGAAGAAACTCCCTGTGTCGCAAAAATGAACGATGGGCGTGATGTAATGGAAATGTTTCTAAATGTGGTAGTGAGCGGTCACTGATGTGAGCTTCCCAACCCTCTACCCGGCGAGGCCGTTGTTGGTATCAAATGTTATTTGGCCCACTGGGATGAGGTGGCAGCAGCTGTCAGCTCGGGGAGCATCAACAGGAGAGCCACCCAGTGCTGTAAGAAGACCACCTCCATCTTTGGGCCGCACAGGTGGGTTGGCACTGGCCCCCTCACCTGACCCCACCCCTAACAACATTGAGACTTGCACAGCCCCGCCCAGCACCATATTGTGTCCCAGCCCACCCATGTGCAGCAGGTCCAGCGTTCCCACCCACGGCGGCCCCCATTCCCCCATCTCCCCCACCATCACCCCCCCTCCACCTCCCGCCACATCCTCCCCCGACGCTCGCCTGTCGTCCCGCGATGAATGAAGTGTGCAGCACAATACAGCACATTTACAGGCCCTTCGGCCCTCCCAGCCTGCACCAACCATGCTGCCCATCCAATCTAAAACCTTCTAGACTTCCGGGATCTGTATCCCTCTATTCCCATCCTATTCATGTATTGGTCAAGACACCCCTTTAACTTCACTATCGGACCTGCATCCACCACCTCCTTCGGCAGCGAGTTCCAGGCACCACTACCCGCTGTGTAAAAAACTTCTCTCGTGTATCTCCTTGAAACTTTGCCTCTTGCACCTTAAACCTATGTCGCCTAGTAATTGAAATTGGCCCACAACAGACCGGAGAGGGCCCAGACAGGCGGCGGGGTGCTGGACATCAGAGTCCTCACCCCTGATGAGAAACAGGCCCTGGAGATCGCGAGGGTGGCAAAGGACAGACCGGTCACAGATCTAGAGCTTGACGTACGGCGCAGAGGTGAGGATCCATTGACCCCCCACCCAGATGACGTGTCACACATGAGTTGTTAATGCCATAAAGAATGGTCTGTCCCTCTTGCTGACCACGTCTGTTCTCCTGCAGGATCTCCATCCGACGGTGCGGGCCCATCCGGGGTCGTTCCCCCCCCCCGCATCCCATGAGAACACCTCGGTGGGCTGTGATGATATGTGGTGGCCTGTATGCAATAGCATAGATGGCTGATGGTGCAACCTCCAACCAGCAGGTGGCGGTACAGACACACTATGTGGTCTCCAGACAGTGGCCATGTGACGAGGCACTCCAATATAAGTGGGGGCTCAGCCGGTCACAGGCGGATGGTTATAACACGTACAAGAGGACAGTCGAGCACAGGGTAGTTCCAGAGGTGTATAAAGAAACTCCATGATAACTTGCTCTGCAACAGATTACTATCATACCACATGTGATTCAATGAAGATCCTGGTTTGGACAAGCATCACGTCGTTTGGCAGATTCCTCCACATCTGATGTGCATCCTGGGGACACACCTAGATGCAGGGGTAGAGCACAGAATGCAAAGCAGGTAATAATAATCTTTATTACAAAAATAATCTTTATCAGTGTCACAAGTAGGTTTACATTAACACTGCAAAGCCCTCCCGATGGCCCCAGGTGAATATTCTCGGAGTCGGTGGTGGCGACGCTGAAGATTTGGAGGCAGTTGAGGCAGCACTTTCAGTTGTGGATGGGGTCAAAAGAGACGTTGATTAGGGGGAACCATAGGTTTGAGCCAGGGAAGTTGGATGGGAGGTTTCAGAGATGGGAGGAGAGGGGAGTCAGGGTATTAAAAGACTCTGGTGAGGGGCGCTGAATTTCCCGAAGGTGGAGGAGGAGCTGGTGGAAGGGCTGGAGGCTCCAATCGGGATCGAAGAGATGGTGGAAGTCTGAAGGCCATGCAGTCAGGTAAAGCCCCGGGGCCGGACAGGTACCCAGCAGAGTTCCACAAAATGTTCTCTGGGATATTGAGGCCGTTGTTGAAGAGGACATTCAGTGAGGCAAGAGAGAGAGGGGTGCTTCCCCCGACGATGTCACAGGCCACGATCTCGCTGATTTTGAAGCGGGATAAGGTTCTGGAGTTGTGTGGGTCCTACAGGCCGATATCCCTATTGAATGTGGACGCCAAACTGCTGGCCAAAATTTTGTCCTCTAGGATTGAAGATTGTGTTCAGAACGTGATTGAGGAGGACCAGATGGGGTTCGTTAAGGGAAGGCAGTTGGTGTCCAATGTAAGAAGGTTACGAAATGCGATCATGATGCCCCTAGAAGGTAGGGAGGTGGAGGTAGTGGTTGCGATGGACGCAGAGAAGGCTTTTGATCGAGTAGAATGGGAATATTTGTGGGAGGTGCTGGGACGGTTCGGATTTGGACGGGGCTTTATTGACTGGGTCAGGTTGCTGTATCAGGCTCCGGTGGCGAGCGTACGGACGAATAAGATGACATCGTGCTATTTTAGGTTACACCGGGGGATGAGGCAGTTGTGTTGGAAGGGCTGGAGGCTCCAATCAGGATCGAAGAGATGGTGGAGGGTCTGAAAGCCATGCAGTCGGGTAAAGCCCCGGGGCCGGACAAGTACACTGTTGTTCGCGTTAGCCATAGAGCCGCTGGCAATTGCGCTGAGGGCCTCAAGGGGCTGGAAGGGGTTGGTCAGGGGGTGGAGTAGAACACAGAGTCTCACTTTACGCAGACGATCTGCTCCTGTATGTGTCGGACCCAATGGAGGGGATGGAAGAAATCATGAGGATTCTGGGGGAATTTGGCCGGTTCTCAGGGTACAAACTAAATATGGGGGAAAGCAAGATGTTTGTGATCCAGGCAAGGGGACAAGAGAGGCAACTGGGGATACTGCCGTTTAGAGTGGGCGGCGGAAGTTTTAGGTATCTAGGCATCCAAGTGGCGCGGGAATGGAAACGGTTACACAAACTTAATCTGGCCCGTCTGGTGGACGTGCTCCCACTGTCACTAGCTGGGAGGGTCCAGACAGTGAAGATGACGGTCCTTCCGAGATTCTTGTTTGTGTTCCAGTGTCTCCCTATCTTTATTCCGTGCTCCTTCTTTAAACGGGTTAACAAAGTTATCACGGGCTTTGTATGGGTGGGCAAGACCTCGGGAGTTTAAAAGGGGATGATTGAGCGGAGCCAGGGAGAGGCCGGGCTGGTGCTGCCAAACTTCGGTAACTATTATTAGGCACCGAATATAGCCATGATCAGGTGGTGGGGGGAGGGTCGGCATGGGAGCGTATGGAGGCGGCTTCATGTAAGGGTACCAGTTTGAGGGCGTTGGTAACTGCGCCTCTGCCGTTCTCGCCGGCACGGTACTCCACCATCCTGGTGGCAGCCCTGAGAGTCTGGGGGCAATGGAGGAAGCATGTGGGAGCAGAGGGAGTATCAGTCTGGTACCCAATTTGTAATAACTACCGGTTTGCCCCGGGAAGGATGGACGGGGGATTTCGGATATGGCAGAGAGCAGGATTAAGAGGATGGGGGATATGTTTGTAGAAGGGAACATTCCTAGCTTGAAGGAGCTGGAGGAGAAATTCGGATTGGCGAGGGGAAATAAATTTAGGTACCTGCAGGTGCGGGACTTCCTACGTAGACAGGTCTCAACCTTCCCGCTCCTAACACCAAAGGGGATTGAGGATAGGGTAGTTTCCAGAATGAGGGTGGGAGAAGGGAAGGTCTCCGACATTTATAAGGAGCTCATGGGGTCAGAAGAGACGCAGACCGAGGAGCTGAAGCGCAAGTGGGAGGAGGAGCTGGGAGAAGAGATAGAGGATGGTCTCTGGGTGGATGCATTGAGTAGAATCAACGCATCCACAACATGTGCCAGGCTCAGCCTCATACAGTTCAAGGTCGTTCACCGGGCTCACATGACAGTGGCCCGGATGAGCAGGTTCTTTGGTGTAGAAGACAGGTGTGCAAGGTGTGCACCACGGATGGTGCGCCAGCGAACCATGTCCATATATTCTGGACATGCCCAAAGCTCAGGGGATTCTGGCAGGGGTTTGCAGACGTCATGTACCTGGTGTTAAAAACAAGGGTGGCACCGAGTCCAGAGGTGGCGATTTTCGGGGTGTCGGAAGATCCGGGAATGCAGGAGGAGAAAGAGGCAGCCGTTCTGGCCTTTGCTTCCCTGGTAGCCCGGAGACGGATACTATTAGCTTGGAGGGACTCGAAACCCCCTAAGTCGGAGACCTGGCTATCGGACATGGGAGCTTTCTCTATTTGAAGAAAATCAAGTTTGCCTTGAGAGGGTCACTGTTAGGGTTCGCCCAGATGTGGCAACCGTTCGTCGACTTCTTTGCAGAAAATTAATCGTCAGCATGAAGTGGGGGGGTTGTTAGTTAAGTTTAGAGTAGTGGGTTAATAAAGATGGGACCTGCAAGGGAGGTAACAAGTGTGGTGGTATGAATGTGAGCACTGCCATTGGTGCAAAGCATGGGTTTCCCATTGGCTCTGGCTGGTCATGTGCCTCTCGTCCGATTGGCTGGGACTAGTCATGTGACTGCTCACCAATTGGTCGAGAGGTAAGTAGACCCCGCCTCCGAGGCAGGGTATAATTACCCAGAGTTCCCGGCGGTCGGCCTTACTCTGTAGTCGATCACCGGGCTAACAACTAGCTGATTAAAGCCACAGTTCAGATCCTAATCGTGTCTTGAGTCCAATTGATGGTGCATCAATTTAATCAGCTAGAATTTTGGAATGGAGCTACGCATCAAGCCTGACTGCCTCCACACCAGCCTGCATGCTCCAAATGAGTCTGCAATCTTTAAACACTGGCAGGCGTGTTTTAATAGTTACCTGATGACTGCAGACAGCAAGCCCACCAAGAAGCAGAAACTTCAAATCCTCCACTCGTGCGTGGGCACAGAGATATACTCAATGATTGAGGACGAAAGCGATTACGATGCAGCCATGGAGATTCTCAAAGGACACTTTCTCCAGCCGGTCAACAAAGTATACGCACGGCATCTCCTGACGACTAGACAACAGTTCCCTGGTGAGTCACTCGACGAATTTTACCAGGCCCTCGCAGCTCTAGGGAGAACGTGCGCATGTCTCCAAGTTTCGGCAACTGAGCACATGGAACTTTTAATTAGAGACGCTTACGTTGCTAGCATGCAGTCCCCTTCTATCTGCCAACGATTGCTGGAGAAGAACACCCTCCGCCTAGCTGAGGCACGGACTATTGCAACCTCCCTGGAGGATGCTGACCTGAACGCCCGCGCATACGCCCCCAGCCACACGGCAACCCCCTGGACTTCATGGCACGCGCCACCCCCGTCCTCCGTGGACCCCGGCCCCCCCCCCAAGCCTGCGCTGCGGGTCGCTCCGACAAACTAGCGGGGCCCCGTTGCTATTTTTATGGTCTCTCCAAGCACCCCCACCCGCCCGGCCCCGCTCCACTCTCTGCAAGAGCTGCGGGAAGAAGGGCCACTACGCGGCAGTCTGCCAGACCAAGTCGGTCGCTGCGGTTCCCCCGGGCCCCCCTAGGGTCCAGCATGGCGCACCAACCTCTCCGGCCCGCCTCTCGGCTCCCGAGGTCATTGATTACAGGTTTACGCAGCTGGACGCGTATCCTCTCCCCCGTATTTCCAACCTGGTTAACAGGATCGCGAAATACAAAGTCTTTTCCACGGTGGACCTTAAGTCCGCCTACCACCAGCTCCCCATTCGCGTGAGTGACCGAAAGTACACCGCGTTTGAGGCAGATGGGCGCCTCTACCACTTCCTCAGGGTTCCATTCGATGTCACAAATGGAGTCTTGGTCTTCCAACGGGAGTTGAACCGAATGGTCGACAAGCACGGTTTACGTGCTTTTGTTTTCAACAAGCTTTTGTTTTTGCCCTATGTTTATAGATTTTATGTATATTGTTTATTTTGTTGTGTTGTAAAACCAAAAAATAACTCAATAAAATGTTTATTTAAAAAAAAAGACTGGTGCCAGGGACCACATAGTTAATCGTAACTTAATCTAATAACGATTTTAGTGATTATTTTGAATTAATTAACTGGTGCTTAAATGTCACTCAGCGAGATGTGGCAGATGCGTGACGCTTCCAGCGTTCCGGTCGACTATGTCTGCAGCAAGTGTAACCAATGGCAGCTCCTCACAGACCGCGTGGTTTGGTTGGAGCAGCAGTTGGGTGTACTTAGGAGCATGCAGGTGACGGAAAGCATCATAGATAGCAGTTATAGAGACGTGGTCACATCCAAGGTGCAGGCAGACAGATGGATGACTGCTGGAAAGGGCAGGCAGTCAGTGCAGGAATCCCCTGTGGCTGTTCCCCTCTCTAACAAGTATACCGTTTTGGATACTATTGAGGGGTTCAGCGTATCAGGGGGAAACAACAGCAGCCAGAACAATGGCACCACAACTGGCTCTGTTGCTCAGCAGGGGAGGGCAAAGTGCAGGAGAGCGATAGTTATAGGGGACTCTATAGTAAGGGGCACAGAAAGGTGCTTCTGTGGATGGGAAAGAGACTCCAGGATGGTATGTTGTCTCCCTGGTGCCAGAGTCAAGGATGTCTCTGAATGAACACAAGACATCCTGAAGGGGGAGGGTGAACAGCCAGATGTCGTAGTACAAATAGGTACTAATGGTATAGGGAGGAAGAGGATGAGGTCCTGCAGAAGGAGTTCAGGGAGTTGGGCAGTAAACTAAAAAGCAGGACCTCTCGCGTTGTAATCTCAGGATTACTCCCTGTGTCACGTGCCAGTGAGGCTAGAAATAGAGGATAGTGCAGGTAAATTCGTGGCTAAACTGGTGATGTAGGAGGGAGGGTTTCAGATTTCTGGACCACTGGGATGTCTTCCAGGGCAGGTGTGACCTGTACAAGAAGGACAGGTTTCATCTAAACTTGAGGGGCACCAATATCCTGGCTGGGAGGTGTGTTAGTGTCACTCGGGAGGATTTAAACTAGTATGGCAGGGGGTGGGAACGAGAGCGCTGCTTAGAAGGTCTAATAACTGAAGGGGAAATAGAAAACAAAAATAAGAGAACAACATCACCCTGTCTGCTCAAACACAGTGGTCTTAAGTGTATTTGTTTGAATGCCAGAAGTATAGCAGGTGAGGCAGATGAACCTGGAGCACATATTAGTACTTGGAACTATGATGTTGTGGCTATCACAGACACGTGGTTAAAGGAAGGGCAGGATTGGCAGCTGAACGCTGGAGGATATAGATGCTTCAGAAGAGATAGAGGTGATGGAAAAGGGGTGGAGGAGTACTGTTACTGGTTACAGAGAATATTATAGCCGTACTGCAGGAGGATACCTCAGAGAGCTCATACAATGAGGCACTCTGGGTAGAGCTCAGGAACAGGAAGGGGGCAATCACCATGTAATAAACCCATTATTACAGCCCCCCCAACTGCCAGCGAGAGATAGAGGGGCAGATAGGCAGAGAGATTTTGGATAGGTGAAAAAATAACAGTTATTCTGTTAGGGGATTTTAATTTCCCTTATATTGACTGGGACTCACTTAGTGTTAGGGGCTTGGATGGGGCAGAGTTTGTAAGGTGTATCCAGGAATGCTTCTTGATGCAATATGTAGACAATCCAACTAGCGAAGGGGCAGTACTGAAAAATGAAAAAATGAAAATCGCTTATTGTCACGAGTAGGCTTCAATGAAGTTACTGTGAAAAGCCCCTAGTCACCACATTCCGGCGCCTGTCCGGGGAGGCTGGAACGGGAATCGAATCGTGCTGCTGGCCTGCTTTAAAAGCCATAGATTTAGCCCAGTGAGCTAAACCAGCCCTGGACCTGGTATTGGAGAGTGAGCCTGGACAGATAGTTGAGATTTCATAGAATCAATGAATTTACAGTGCAGAAGGAGGCCATTCGGCCCATCGAGTCTGCACCGGCTCTTGGAAAGAGCAACCTACATAAGCCCATACCTCCACCCTATCTCCGTAACCCAGCAACCCCCATCTAACCTGAGGGCAATTTAGCATGACCAATCCACCTAACCTGCACATCTTTGGACTGTGGGAGGAAACCGGAGCACCTGGAGGAAACCTACACAGACACGGGCAGAACGTGCAGACTCCACACAGACGGTGACCCAAGCGGGAATCGAACCTGGGACCATGGCGCTGTGAAGCTATAGTGTTAACCACTCTGCTATCGTGCTGCCCACGGGGAACATTTTGGAAGTAGTGACCACAATTCCATAAGTTTTAGGGTACTTTTGGACAGGGATGAGGGTAGCCCTCGCGTTAAGGTGCTAAACTAAGGTGCTAAAGGTGATAACATTAGACAGGAATTGAAGAATTTGGATTGGGTGCGGCTGTTTTAATTGTAAATCAAAATCAGACATCTGGGTGTCTTTCAAGCGACAGTTAATAAGGATTCAGGAAAGTCACGTTCCTGAGAGAATGAACGATAAATATGGGAAGTTTAGGGAGCCTTGGATAACGAGAGATATTGTGAACCTCGTCAAAAAGAGAAAGGAGGCTTTTGTATGTTCTGAAAGGGTGGGGACAGTCGAACCCCTTGAGGAGTATAAAGAAAGTAGGAAGGGATATAAGTGGGAAAATAAGAGGGTTCGGAGGGGTTATGAAAAGTCCTTGGCAAGTAGGATTAAGGGGAATCTCAAAGTTTTTTATTCATATGTAAAAAGCAAGAGGCCAGGGGAAGGATTGGACCACTTGAGGACATTGGGGGAATATCTGTTCAGCCAGAGGAAATGGGCGAGGTACTAAACGATACTTTGCATCAGTGTTCACCAAAAAAGGGACTTTGTGGAAGATGATTCTTGGGTGGGTGTGTGGACAGTCTGGATCATATTAACATCGAAAAGGAGGAGGTATTGGGACTTTTAAAAGATATTGAGGTAGATAAATTTCCTGGGCCGGTGGGATTTATCCCAGAATACTGAACGAAGCAAGGGAGGAAATTGCTGGGGCCTTGACTGACATCTTTGTATCCTCATTGGCTACAGGTGAGATCCCAGAGGACTGGAGAATAGCTACTGTGGTACCGCTGTTTAAGAAAGGTAGCAGGGATAATCCTGGAAACTATAGGCCAGTGAGCCTCATATTGGTAGTAGGTAAATTATTGGAGAGAATTCTCAGGGACAGGATTTATACTCATTTGGAAACAAATGGACTCATAAGCGATAGACAGCATGGTTTTGTGAAGGGGAGGTCGAGCTTCACTAACTTGATCGAGTTTTTTTGAGGAGGTGACAAAGACGATTGATGAGGGGTAGGCGGTGGATGTTGTTTACATGAACTTCAGTAAAGCTTTTAACAAGGTGCCTCATGGCAGACCGGTACAAAAGATGAAGTCACACGGGATCAGAGGTGAGGTGGTAAGATGGATACAGAACTGGCTCGGCCACAGAAGGCAAAGGGTAGCAGTAGAAGGGTGTTTTTCTGAATGGAAGGTTGTGACTAGTGGTGTTCCACAGGTATCTGTGCTGGGGCCTCTGTTGTTTGTAGTGTGCATAAACAATTTGGAGGAAAATGTAGTTGGGACTTCCGGTGGCGGCCATGGAGTAGGTCACACATTTGCTAGCTCCCGCCTGTAAGGGACTTTTGGGCCTTTCCCCCCTGGTTTTTTTCGGATTTTATGGGATAAATCAGTGAAGAGTAAGACAATAAGGAGAAATCCCCCTCCGGTGTATGGAGAATTGGACCAGAAGTGGCCGTGTGAGACGACAAAGTCCTATAAGGGAGACACGGGACAGCATGGCAGGGCGGCAGGGCCGTGGGGAGATGACACAGTGGTCTCCGGAGCAGCTGGTGAAGTTTTTCGAGGGTTGCTTTGCCAAGCTGAATAAGGATACGCTGGACCCGATCAAAGCTTCAATTGATAAAGTGGTTCAGAATCAGGAAACACACGGGAGAGCGATCCAGGAGGTGGAACAAAAGTTGTCTGAACACGAGGAGTATATAACCATGCTGGAAAGCAAGGTGGGGATGATGAACAACCGCCAGAAAAGAATGCAGGAGAAGCTGGAGGACCTGGAGAATATGTCCAGGAGGCAGAATCTCAGAATAGTTGGCCTCCCTGAAGGCAGCAAGGGATCGGATGCGAAGGTTTATGTGATGGACATGTTAGAGAAGTTGATGGGGGCTGGGGCGTTCCCTCGGCCCCTGGAATTGGACAGAGTGCACAGAGCCCTTGCGTGAAAGCCCAGAGTGAGCAAGCCGCTGAGGGCCATGGTGGTACGGTTTCACCGTTTCATGGACAAGGAACATGTTTTGCGGTGGGCCAAGAAAGAACGGAGCAGCAAGTGAGAGAACTGTGAGTTGCGCATCTTTCAGGACCTGGGAACGGATTTGGCCAAGAGGCGAGCTGGGTTCAATCGGGCAAAAATGACCCTCTTTAAGAAGGGGGTGAAGTTCGGGATGCTGTACCCAGCCCGTCTGTGGGTCACACATGAGGAACGGCACTTCTACTTTGAAACGCCAGACGAAGTATGGACCTTTATTAAAGAAATGAAGCTGGGGGGCGAATTAAAAGACACTGAAGCCTTGGAGAAGTACTGTGGTGCTGGGTTGTATAAATTTAAGTAGCTCTGTGTGACATAATGGGCTGTGTGGATGGTTAAAGGTTGCTTTGTCTTGCAGGGACCTTGTTGAGAGGGGATGGGCTTTGAATTTGGTTCTGCTTTTTGGGTGACTATTTTTCTAAAGTCACTGGGCGGAATTCTCCGCTCCCGGGAAAAATCGGGAGGACTGTCGTGAACTCGGCCGAGTTTCACGATGGCCTCGGAGGCCGCTCCTTGACCCCTATTCGCCCCTCCCGGCGGGGCTAGGAGCGGTGCTCCGGAAATCTCGGCCGTGGGGGCGTCGCGCCGAGAATGACGCGGCCGGTACGCCTAATGACGTCAGCCGCGCATGCGCAGGTTGGACGGCTCCAACCCGCGCATGTGCGGCTGACGTCACAACGCTGACGGCACAAACCTGCGCATGCGCGGTGGCCGTCTTTCCCCTCAGCTGCCCCGCAAGACGTGGCGGCTTGATCTTGCGGGGCGGTGGAGGGGAAATAGTGCGTCCGATTGAGACGCCAGCCCGACGATCGGTGGGCACCGATCGCGGGCCTGTCCCCTCCCGAGCACAGTCGTGGTGCTCGATCCCCTGTACTCCCCCCACAAGACCCATATCTCACCCGTTTCACGACGGCAAAGACCAGGTGTGGTTGCCGCCGTCGTGAAACTGTCGCGAACGGCAGGCCGCTCGGCCCGTCCGGGTCGGAGAATCGCCGTTCGCCGTGGAAAACGGCGAGCGCCGATTCTTGATTCTTCCAAGCTGGGGGGGGGGGGGGGGGGGGGGGAGAATCGCGGGGGGCGCCAGGGGGGGCGCGAATTTTGGCGGGGGGGGAGGGCCCTCCCGCGATTCTCCCACACCGCGTGGGGAGCGGAGAATCACGGCCACTGTTTTTTCTGATGTTTCTTTACTGGGGAATGTGATGCTTTTAAAATATTTATTCATGTGGGGGAAGAGAGGAGAGAACAATAGGGAGACAGACTGCTTGGTGCCAGGGGCGGGAGCTACTAAGTCAGCATGGGTCAGCTGACTCTCGGAAGCGCAGTGTGGGGTGAGCAGGTGTTAAGCTGGAGCTTGACTTGGGGGGGTTAGGTTTCTAGTGTTGTTGCTGGGGGGGGGGGGGGGTGAGCTGTTTGCTAACTGGGGAGGAACTGTTACTGGGGGACAAATGGCAGGTCGGGGAACGGCGACTGCCTGAGTGGGGACTCGAGGAAGCGGAGGGCGCGAGCTTGAGGATGGCCTAAAAAGGGTTATGGCTAGTCAGCTGGACCCCCCGTCCAGGCTGATCACATGGAACGTGAGAGGACTGAATGGGCCGGTCAAGAGGGCTCACGTGTTCGCGCATTTGAGGGAGCTGAAGGCGGACATGGCAATGCCACAAGAGACACACCTAAAGGTTACAGACCAGACGAGATTGAGGAAGGGGTGGGTCAGCCAAGTGTTCCAGTCAGGACTGGACTTAAAGACCAGGGGGGTAACGATCTTAATCAGCAAACGAGTGGCATTCGAGGCACGGAGAATCGTGTCAGTCAAGGGGGGTAGGGACATAATGGTGAGTGGGAAGCTGGAGGGGGTGCGAGTGGTACTTGTGAACATATATGCTCCGAATTGGGACGACGTGGAATTTATGAGGCGGGTGTTAGGTACGATCCCAGACTTAGAGTCACATAACCTGATCATGGGAGGGGACTTCAATACAGTCATTGATCTGGAATTGGACCGGTCCAAATCCAGAACAGGGAGGAGGTCAGCTGCAGCAAAGGAATTGAAGGGTTTTATGGAGGGAGTAGACTCATGGAGATTTGCATGGCCGAGGACAAAGGGGTTTTTCTTTTTTTCACATGTCCACAAGGTATACTCTTGCATCGACTTTTTTGTTCTGAGCAGGGTGCTAATACCGAAGGTGGTGGACACTGAGTACTCCGCAATTGCAGTTCGGATCATGCCCTGTACTGGGTGGATCTACGGGTTAGTGTGGAGAGAGGGCAATGCCCGCTGTGGAGACTGGATGTGCGGTTGCTAGCGGACAAAGCGATCTGTGGGTGGTTTAACAAGTCCAACCAGAACCACCTGGAAATAAATGATACGGGGGAGGTCTATGCAGCGACGGTCTGGAAAGCTTTGAAGGCAGTAGTCAGAGGGGAATTAATCTTGATACGGGTCCACAGAAAAGGTGGAATGGGCTGAGAGGGATAGGTTAGTTGAGGAGATACTCAGAGGCCCCGGATGCGGGGAGGACCTGATGGAGGGGCTGGGAGCCCCAATTGAGATGGAGGAAATAATCAAGGGGCTGGACGGCATGCAGTCGGGCAAGGCCCCGGGGCCTGACGGCTAACCTGGTGGAATTCTATAAGAGATATTGAGCCCACTGCTGGTGAGGACATTTAACGAAGGACAAGAGAAGGGAGTCCTCCCCCAACAATGTCACAGGCCTTGATTTCATTGATCCTGAAACGGGAGAAGGATCCGGAGCAATGCGGGTCATACAGGCCAATTTCTCTACTGAATGTGTATGCCAAACTGCTGGCTTAGATACTAGCCACACAGATAGAGGACATAGCGGGGGTGATAGGGGAAGACCAGACGGGATTTGTTCAGGGCAGGCAACTCAAGGCCAAGGTCCGAAGGCTTCTAAATGTTATTATTTTGCCCTCAGAAGGAGCAGAGGCAGAGGTGGTGGTAGCGATGGATGCGGAGAAGGCTTTTGATCGGGTGGAGTGGAATTAGCTGTGGGAGGCGCTGGGAAGGTTTGGGTTTGGTGAGGACATTATTGACTCTTAGGAATGTAGAAAGTCAGAGAGATCTGGAAGTGCAGGTCCACAAATCTTTGAAGGTGGCAACACAAGTGGACAAGGTAGTCAAGAAAGCATCCGGAATGCTTGCCTTCATTGGACGGGGCATCGAGTATAAAAACTGGCAAGTGATGCTACAGTTGTATAGAACCTTGGTAAGGCCGCACTTGAAATATTGCGCACAATTTTGGTTGCCACACTACCAGAAGGATGTGGAGGCTTTGGAGAGGGTGCAGTGGAGGTTTACTAGGATATTGCCTGGTCTGGAGGGTGTGTGGAGCTATGTGGAGAGGCTGAAAAGAATCTGACTGTTTTCATTAGAAAAATGAGGGTTGAGGGATGACCTGATAGAGGTCTACAAGATTATGAAGGGCATGGATAGTGTGGATGAGCAGGCACTCGTTCGCTGGGTGCAGGGGTCAGTCACCAGGGGGCATAGGTTTTAAGGTCAATGGGGCAAAGTTTAGAGGAGATGTGCGAGGCAGGTTTTTTACGTAGAAGGTGGTGAGTGTCTGGAACGCTTTGCTAGGGGAGGTTCTCGAAGCAGATACATTAACGGTCTTCAAAAGGCATCTTGACAAACACGTGGATAGGATGGGTATAGAGGGATACGGCACGAAGAACAGCTGAGCTTTTTGGCAAAGGTTGGTATCTGACCGGTACAGGCTTGGAAGGTCGAAGGACCTGTTGCTGTGCTGTATTGTTTTTTGTTCTTTGATATAGAGGAGCCAACAAAGGGAGCAGCGAATGCAATAGACCAAATTGAAAGAGGTGCAAATGAAGGTGTAAGAAGGGCTGAATTGCCTACTTCTGCTCCTGATCCCTCTGCTCGTATGTTCCTATAGATTTTCACAGTAACTTCATTGAAGCCTACTCGTGACAATAAGCAATTTTCATTTTCATTTTCATGAGATGGGAGGACGACTGCCTTGTAGACATGGATCTTGGTATCAGCATGGATGCTGCAGTCATCGAACAGGGAGGGGGAGGGCGGAAAGAGGATAACGCACCAAGACAGATGGTGACCAAATGTAAATAGATATAAAAGATTCACATGCAGTGTACAATAATGTACACGAAATGCAACTGCATCTAAAATTGAAAATGCCAATAAAAAATATATTTTTTTAAAAACTCATCCTTCCGCATCCGAAGGCGGCGCTTGCGGATTGGATACGATGTTGGATCTCCTCAGCGATGTCTGAATTCGAGGAAAGGTGGTTCCCCGGGTATGGGAAATGTTCCACATTTGGTAGGGCTTCTCCATTGATCTTGATGGAGGGAGTGACTGGATCTTACCCTGGGCGCTTAGATAAAGGACTTGAGTCTTCTTGAGGCTGAGCCATATTCTTGGGATGCTTCAGCGAAGGTGTGAAACATGACTTGGAGAGAGGGAGATACTGAAGTTCCACGAGTGCTGTCAGTTTTGTTTTTCTCTTGGATTTCAGCCAGTTGAGGTTGAATAGTTTTCCGTCCATCCTGTAGACAATGTCAACTCCTCTGGGAAGCTTGTTTTTGGCAAGGTGAAGGATGTGGTGATGAAGATGGAGAGAAGGGTTGGGGCGATGACACATTCCTTTTTAAAAAATTAATTTGGAGTCCCCAATTATTTTATTTTCTATTTAAGGGGCAATTTAGCATGGCCATTCTACCTAGCCAGCACATCTTTTGGTTGTGGGGATGAGATCTGCGCAAACATGGGGACAATGTACAAACTCCACACAGACAGTGACCCGGGGCTGGGATCGAACTTAGGTCCTCAGCGTCATGATGCAGCAGTGCTAACCACTGCGCCACCATGCCACCCTGTGATGACACATTCCTGCTTGGCTCCAGTCTTGACTTCAGAGGTTTCTGTCTTTTTCCATCAGTGAGGTCTGTCAACGACATCCCGTCATGGAGGAGTCTGATGATGTTGATGAATTTCTCTGGACAGCTGGCTTTTGACAGCACTTCCTGATTGAAAAACCCTTGGTCAGGTCGATGAATCAGTGATGTTGCTCCTGACATTTCTCTTGGAGTTCCTGAGAAGTGAAAATCATGTCTATTGTTCCGTGGTTTTGTTGGAAACCACACTGGCGTTCCAGAAGGATTTCTTCAGAGACTGGGAAAAGGTGGCTGTAGTTGGGAGTTCTTTATTACCCTGGCATTGAAAGTTGGAGAGTATGGTGTTCAGGATGGCGTAGAAACTTTCTTTGGACTCATCATTTAAAAAAAATAAATTTAGAGTACCCAATTCATTTTTTCCAATTAAGGGGCAATTTAGCGTGGTCAATCCACCTACCCTGCACATCTTTGGGTTGTGGGGGCGAAACCCACGCAAACACAGGGAGAATGTGCAAACTCCACACGGACAGTGATCGACAGAGCCGGGATCGAACCTGGGACTTTAGTGCCGTGAGGCCGCAGTGCTAACCACTGCGCTGCCCTTTTTGGACTTATTATTGGCATCAAGGGTTGGGGCATAGGCATTTACAATCGTTGCCTGCTGGTTCTTGGCAGGTTGTAGATGGAGGGTCATGAGGTGTTTGTTGATGCCGACAAGGAGCCCCGAGTGTCAGTTGATGAGTTTGTTCTTTTTTTTTAAAAAAGGCATTTTATTCCAAACACATGTGACATCAACAAAATACACAGTCCAGCAAGTTACAATGCACTGTTTGTATTACTTTTCCCCTTTCATTCCTCCCCCCCCCCCACCCCCACGACGAGCAACTCCTGAAATAACATCATGAACAGCCTCAACTGCACCCCTCCGCTGACCCCCTCAACTCAAACTTAATCTTCTCCAACCAGTGAAAGTCATACAGATCCCCCAGCCAAACCGCCATCCCCTGCGGGTACTAACCTCCAATTTAACAGGATCCTTCGCCGAGCAATCAGAGAGGCAATGGCCATAACATCGGACCCTTTGTCCTCTAGAAGCTCTAGCACTTTCAAGAGACTAAATATGGCCACCTCCACTATCCAAACACCGCCTTCCAATAACTCTCCAGCTTCTCACAGCCTCAGAACATGTGCGTATGATTCGCCGGCCCCCATCCACACTTCTCACACCCTTCTGCCACCTCCTGGAAGAACCCTCTCATCCTCGCCCGAGTCAAATGTACCCTGAACACCACCTTGAACTAAATCAAGCTCATCCTCATGCAGGAGGAGGTTAGGTTTACTCGCTGCATCACCTCACAGCCCCCAACCTATTTCTCTCCCTAGCTCTTCCTCCCACTTACTTGATCCTCACCAACTGTGCCCTGCCCTGCTCCCCCAGGCACCCGTATATATCCCCAATCCTGCCCTCCACCAAGTCGTCAGGAAGCAGCAGTTGCTCCAACAGTATGTACTTTGGTAACTTGGGGAACACCCTCCACTCGTTTTGCACAAAGTCCCGCGACTGCATATACCTAAACGCACTGCCCCTCGGCAGCTCAAACCTCTCCCACAGATTGTCCAGTCCCGCAAACATCCCCTCCAAGAGCATATCCCTCACCCTCTCCATCCCTGCTCCCTCCATTTCCCATAGATCCCATCCATCTCCCCTGGCTTGAATATATGGTTCCCACTCAGTGGTATCAGCACCGACGTTCTTTCCAACTTAAAATGCCTCGTCACTGTGGCTATCAGACTGGTTGCCCTGCAGGACTCCTCTTGCAACCTGAGTTCCTCCCCTCCAAACCATCGCCTCACCTTCTCCACATGCACTGCCCAGTAATAATGCAACAGGTTTGGGAGCACCAATCCCCCTTTCTATCTCTGCAACAGGGCCCTCTTCACCCTCAGCACCTTCCCCACCCATATAAACTCCGATCAGTGCCTCCATCCTCCGGAAGAAGGCCTTAGGGAGTGTGATAGAACATAGAACATAGAACATAGAACGATACAGCGCAGTACAGGCCCTTCGGCCCTCGATGTTGCACCGACATGGAAAAAATCTAAAGGCCATCTAACCTACACTATGCCCTTATCATCCATATGCTTATTTAGCTGGTTTAGCTCACAAGGCTAAATCGCTGGCTTTAAAAGCAGACCAAGCAGGTCAGCAGCACGGTTCGATTCCCGTACCAGCCTCCCCGGACAGGCGCCGGAATGTGGCGACTAGGGGCTTTTCACAGTAACTTCATTGAAGCCTACTCGTGACAATAAGCGATTTCCATTCCATTCCAATAAATTTTTAAATGCCCTCAATGTTGGCATGTTCACTACTGTTGCAGGTAGGGCATTCCACGGCCTCACCACTCTCTGCGTAAAAAACCCACCTCTGACCTCTGTCCTATATCTATTACCCCTCAATTTAAGGCTATGTCCCCTCGTGCTAGCCACCTCCATCCGCGGGAGAAGGCTCTCGCTGTCCACCCTATCTAACCCTCTGATCATTTTGTATGCCTCTATTAAGTCACCTCTTAACCTTCTTCTCTCTAACGAAAACAACCTCAAGTCCATCAGCCTTTCCTCATAAGATTTTCCCTCCATACCAGGCAACATCCTGGTAAATCTCCTCTGCACCTGTTCCAAAGCTTCCACGTCCTTCCTATAATGAGGCGACCAGAACTGTACGCAATACTCCAAATGCGGCCGTACTAGAGTTTTGTACAACTGCAACATGACCTCATGGCTCCGGAACTCAATCCCTCTACCAATAAAGGCCAACACACCATAGGCCTTCTTCACAACCCTATCAACCTGGGTGGCAACTTTCAGGGATCTATGTACATGGACACCGAGATCCCTCTGCTCATCCACACTACCAAGAATTTTACCATTAGCCAAATATTCCGCATTTCTGTTATTCTTTCCAAAGTGAATCACCTCACACTTCTCCACATTAAACTCCATTTGCCACCTCTCAGCCCAGCTCTGCAGCTTATCTATGTCCCTCTGTAACCTGCAACATCCTTCCGCACTGTCTACAACTCCACCGACTTTAGTGTCGTCTGCAAATTTACTCACCCATCCTTCTGCGCCCTCCTCTAGGTCATTTATAAAAATGACAAACAGCAACGGCCCCAGAACAGATCCTTGTGGTACGCCACTCGTAACTGAACTCCATTCTGAACATTTCCCATCAACTACCACTCTCTGTCTTCTTTCAACTAGCCAATTTCTGATCCACATCTCTAAATCACCCTCAATCCCCAGCCTCCGTATTTTCTGCAATAGCCGACCGTGGGGAACCTTATCAAACGCTTTACTGAAATCCATATACACCACATCAACTGCTCTACCCTCGTCTACCTGTTCAGTCACCTTCTCAAAGAACTCGATAAGGTTTGTGAGGCATGACCTATCCTTCACAAAACCATGCTGACTATCCCTAATCATATTATTCCTATCTAGATGATTATAAATTGTATCTTTTATAATCCTCTCCAAGACTTTACCCACCACAGACGTTAGGCTCACCGGCCTATAGTTACCGGGGTTATCTCTAATTCCCTTCTTGAACAAAGGGACCACATTTGCTATCCTCCAGTCCTCTGGCATCTCTAAATCACCCTCAATCCCCAGATGAATCACAATCCTAGTAATTCACACTGTGTTATATTGTATGTGTTGTGTCTCTGTAAGCTCGGTATACGAGCAGTTGGGCGGCTCTGCCCATAGGGGGAGATGAGGAGTTTGTACTGGGCTCCACCCTTGGCTCCGCCCATGGTTCCACCATGGCTCCTCCCACTAACTGGAAGTATAAAGATCTGCAGTTGTGAGCCTGCTGCCAGTTCATCTCGTCGCAGGCAGGCTCAGTTGTAAGACTATTAAAACCACTGTTCACTTCCAACCACGTGTCTTGTGAATTGATGGTCACATCAATTTAATAGTCTTAGGAAAGTTGAAGAAAACGACTATGGAATCAGCCCTCAAACCTGATCGACTAGAACTCGACCCGCAGGCTGCAGAGGTGAAAGAAATCTTTCAACACTGGCTCAGATGTTTCAAGGCCTACCTGGCTGAATCAAGCACATCAGAAACGACAGAGGAGCAGAAACTCAGTCTACTGTATGCAAGGGTGAGCCACCGTATCTCTACTCAACTTAACAGTATTACCTCGTATACGGAGGCCCTAGCCATGCTAGATCGAATGTACGTGAGGCCCATCAACGAGGTCTACGCGCGCCACATTTTTACGACCCGCCGCCAGCGCCCCGCGGAGTCGTTGGATGAATTCCTGCGGGATTTAAAAGCTTTAGCTCGGGACTGTAATTACCAAGCTGTATCAGCCAAACAGCATATGGAGCTCGCTGTCAGAGATGAGTACGTGGCAGGGCTCAGGTCAAACTATGTGCGCCAGCGGTTGCTTGAAAAGAGGCCCAGAACTTGGAGGACACTGTAGAATTGGCTACGACCATGGAGGTCTCGTTCCGCAGCCTCACCTTGTTCCCCGCGGACCAAGCGACCCCATCCTGGGCCCCCAACCAGCGACTGCCCCAGGCCTGCGCTGCGCGGCCACCCACCCACTACTCAGCCCCAATTAGCCATTTTTGCGGATAGCCCCAGCACCCGCGGCAGTACTGCCGGCCCGCAACGCGACCTGCAGCAGCTGCGGTTGCAAAGGACGCTATGCCTGGGTCTGCCTGGCGAAGAAATCCCCCTCTCCAAACTCTCCCGCAGCCCAGAGCACTCGTTCCCAAAACTCACAGGCCCCGAAATGCTGCGGCCTGTATTCCGACTCCACCCCACCCGACACGTGCGACTCATGGGGGCCGCCATCTTGGCAACACCCCTCCACGCGGCCGGCCACGTGCAACTCATGGGGCCGCCATCTTCCTCACCGCCTGCCACGTGCGATCCACGGGGGCGGCCATCTTGGGATCCATCCTCTTCAAACTCTGAAACCCACCTCGAAGACTACGAACTCAGAGGGCAGTCATCACGGGGCCACTCCAGCACAGCTGATCAAGCCGCCGACTACCCGCAACTCAGCGCGGTCACGTTGGACCAGTCGCGTCCGAAACAAAATTAGGGGCAGCACGGTAGCATTCTGGACAGCATAATCGCTTCACAGCTCCAGGGTCCCAGGTTCGATTCCGGCTTGGGTCACTGTCTGTGCGGAGTCTGCACATCCTCCCCGTGTGTGCGTGGGTTTCCTCCGGGTGCTCCGGTTTCCACCCACAGTCCAAAGATGTGCAGGTTAGGTGGATTGGCCATGATAAATTGCCCTTAGTGTCCAAAATTGCCTTTAGTGTTGGGTGGGGTTATTGGGTTATGGGGATAGGGTGGAGGTGTTGACCTTGGGTAGGGTGCTCTTTCCAAGAGCCGGTGCAGACTCGATGGGCCGAATGGCCTCCTTCTGCACTGTAAATTCTATGATCTCTGACCTCCGCAACTCAACGATGACCGTTAAAATCAATGGGTACAGAAACCGTGCGTCTTTGACTCCGGGAGCACCGAGAGATTCGTACACCCAGATCTGGTAAGACGCTGTTCGCTCCCTATTTTCCCTGCATGACAAACTATCTCCCTCGCTTTGGGCTCACACTCCGTTCACCTCCAAGGGCGCACCGCCGCGACCCTAACGATCCAGGGCACTAGCTACTCGAACTTCCAACTATACGTACTCCCCGAACTCTGCGCCCCACTCTTACTGGGACTCGACTTCCAGTCCAACCTCAAAAGCCTCACACTCAGCTTCGGCGGGCCCTTGCCCCCACTCACTATCTGCAGCCTCGCTACACTAAAAATCGACCTCCTCCACTCTTTGCCAATCTCACGCCGGACTGCAAACCCGTAGCCACTCATAGCAGGCGATACAGCCTGCAGGACAGGGTGTTTATCAGAACCGAGGTCTATAGGCTTCTACGTGAGGGGATCATAGAGGCCAGTAATAGCTCCTGGAGAGCTCAGGTGGTGGTCGCCAAGACCGGGGAAAAATTCCGAATGGTAGTGGACTATAGCCAAACCATTAATCGGTTCACGCTCCTCGATGCGTACCCCCTCCCCAGGATTGCAGACATGGTGAATCAGATCGCCCATTATAAAATCTTCTCCACGGTCGATCTGAAGTCTGCATACCACCAGCTCCCAAACCGCCCGGAGGACCGCCACTACACGGCGTTCGAGGCCAACGGCCGCCTCTTCTACTTCCTCCGGGTTCCCTTTGGCGTCACGAATGGGGTCTCGGTGTTCCAACGAGCAATGGACCGAATGATGGACCAGTACGGGCTGCGGGCCATGTTTCCGTACTTGGACAACGTCACCATCTGCGGCCATGATCAGCAGGACCACGATGCAAACTTCCATCGATTTCTCCAGACTGCCCAGAAACTCAACCTCACGTATAACACGGAGAAATGCGTTTTCCGCACGACCAGGCTAGCCATCCTCAGCTATGTCGTGGAAAACGGAGTCCTGGGCCCCGACCCGGACACCCTCTTACAACTCCCTCATTGTCACAGGGCCCTCAAAAGGTGCCTGGGGTTTTTCTCATATTATGCCCAGTGGGTCCCTCAGTATGCGGACAAAGCCCGCCCACTATTTAAGGCCACACTCTTTCCTCTATCAGATGAGGCTCGCCAGGCCTTCACCTGCATCAAGGAGGACATCGCCAAAGCGGCCATGCGGGCGGTGGATGAATCCATCCCCTTCCAGGTGGAGAGCGACGCCTCAGAGGTTGCTCTCGCAGCCATTCTAAATCAGGCAGGGAGACCAGTCGCCTTTTTCTCCCGAACCCTCTCTGCTTCGGAACTTCGACACTCCTCGATCGAAAAGGAAGCACAAGCCATTGTGGAAGCTATACGTTACTGGAGGCACTACCTCGCAGGTAGGAGGTTCACCCTCATCACCGACCAAAGGTCGGTTGCCTTTATGTTTGACAACTCACAAAGGGGCAAAATTAAAAACGATAAGATCCTACGGTGGAGGATTGAACTCTCCACCTACAAGTACGCTATCATGTACTGACCGGGGAAGCTCAACGAGCCCCCAGATGCCCTGTCCCGCGGCACGTGCTGCAGCGCGCAAGACGACCGCCTGAAAGCTATCTACAATGACCTCTGCCACCCGGGGGTCACCCGGCTCGCCCACTACGTCAAAGACCGAAATCTGCCTTTCTCCACCGAGGAGGTAAAAGCCATCACCAGGGATTGCCTGATCTGTGCGGAGTGCACTTCTATAGACCAGACAGGGCCCACCTGGTAACGGCCTCCCGGCCCTTTGAACGCCTGAGCATCGATTTCAAAGGGCCACTCCCCTCGACCAATCGGAATGTGTACTTTCTAAACGTCATAGACAAGTTCTCCCACTTCCCCTTTGCTATCCCGTGCCCCGATATGACCTCCCACATAGTCATTAGGGCCCTGCACAGCATCTTCACCCTGTTTGGTTTCCCCAGCTATGTACACAGCGACAGGGGTTCGTCCTTTATAAGCGACGAGCTGCGTCAGTACCTGCTCGACAAGGGCAGGTGGAGAGGGAGAACGCGACGGTCTGGAAGACCGTCCTACTGACCCTCCGGTCCAGGAAGCTCCCGACCTCCCATTGGCAGGAGGTCCTCCCCGACGCGCTCCATGCTATTAGGTCCCTCAGATGTACTGCCACCAATCAGACGCCTCACGAGCGGCTATTTGTTTTTTCCAGGCGCACTACCACGGGGGTTTCGCTCCCAGCATGGTTGAAGACCATCCGGACCCACAAAACTGACCCACTCGTGGAGAGAGTGCTCCTACTCCACTCGAACCCCCAATACGCATTCATTGAATACCCTGATGGCCGTCAGGAGTTTCCCTCCGGACCTGACGCCTGCAGGATCCAACTCCGACACCACTACCGCCGAGGCGCCCCTCACACTACACCCCAGCCAACCCCCCGCGCCCAGCGCCCCCAGGTCTGCAGGTTTACTGCCCGTGCTCCGCGCCCCTGCGCCTATGGGTTTCCAGCACTCCCCGCCACTGGTTGAACCAGTCGGGTACGAAGTTCGGACCGAATCACCCCCGGAGTCCGCCATGGTACCCTCGCCGACCGCCACCACCCAGCCACCAGAAAAGGCTGCAACCCCGGTGCTTCGTAGATCGCAGAGGACGACTCGACCGCCGGACCGACACAATTTATAAACCAATCACCCCCGCTGGACTTGATTTATTTTACAGGGGGTGAATGTGGTGAATCACAATCCTAGTAATTCACACTGTGTTATATTGTATGTGTTGCCGGGGCCGGATGGGTTTCCGGCCGAATTTTACAAAATGTATGCAGACCTGTTGGGCCCCCTGTTGGTTAGGACCTTCAACGAGACAAGGGAGGTGGGGCTTTGCCCCCGACTATGTCACAGGCGCTGATTTCCTTGATCCTTAAACGGGACAAGGACCCCCCTACAGTGTGGATCATATAGGCCGATCTCGTTGTTAAATGTGGATGCCAAGCTGTTGGCCACAAGGATAGAGGACTGTGTGCCGGGGGTCATTCATGAGGACCAGACAGGGTTTGTGAAGGGAAGGCAGCTGAACACCAATATACATAGGCTTCTGAATCTTATAATAATGCCAGCGGTAGAAGGGGAGGCGGAGATAGTGGTAGCATTAGACGCGGAGGTCTTTGATAGGGTTGAGTGGGGGTACTTGTGGGAGGTGCTGGAAAGGTTTGGGTTCGGGGAGGGGTTTGTCAGTTGGGCGAGGCCCCGATGGCGAGCGTAGCCACTTTCAGTTGAACCAGGGGACGAGACAGGGGTGTCCCGTCCCCCTTGCTCTTTGCGTTGGCAATTGAGCCCCTGGCCATGGCGTTGAGGGAGTCGAGGAATTGGAGGGGTCTGGTGTGGGGTGGGGAGGAGCACCGAGTGTCATTATACGCAGATGACTTGTTGCTATATGTGGCGGACCCAGTGGGGGGAATGCCAGAGGTGATGAAGATCCTTAGGGAATTTGGGGGCTTTTCTGGGTACAAGCTCAACCTGGCTAAGAGTGAGCTGTTCGTCGTTCACCCGGGGGATCAAGAGGACGGGATTGGTAGGCTCCCACTGAAAAGGGCAGGGAGGAGCTTTCGGTACCTGGGAGTCCAGGTGGCTAGGAGCTGGGGGGCCCTTCACAAACTTAACCTCATTCCCGAGGTTTTTGTTCCTGTTCCAGTGCCTCCCCAGCCTTATCCCGAAGGCCTTTTTTAGGAGGGTCAACAGGAGTATTACGGGACTTGTATGGGCGCATGGGACTCCGAGGGTGAGAAGGGTGTTTTTGGAGCGGGGCAGGGATATGGGGGGGGGGGGGGGGCTGGCGTTGCCCAACCTCTGTGGGTACTATTGGGCTGCCAATGCAGCGATGGTGCGTAAGTGGGTAATGGACGGGGCAGGGGCAGCATGGAAGGGGATGGAGATGGCGTCCTGTGTGGACACGAGCCTGGAGGCCCTGGTAACGGCACCGTTGCCGCTCCCTCCAACGAGGTATACCACGAGCCCGGTGGTGGCGGCTACCTCAAAATTTGGGGGCAATGGAGACGGCATGGGGCTCAATGGAGTCCCCAATACGGGGGAACCACCGGTTTGTTCCAGGGAGCATCGATGGTGGGTTTCTTGGCTGGCATAGGGTAGGTATTAGGAGGTTGAGGGACCTGTTTGTCGATGGGAGGTTTGCGAGCCTGTGTGAGTTAGAGGGGAAGTTTGGGCTCCCCCCAGGGAACAAGTTTAGGTACATGCAGGTTAGGGCGTTTGCCAGGCGGCAGGTGGAGGGGTTCCCTCTGCTGCCCCCACGTGGGGTACGAGAAAGGGTGCTCTCGGGGGTGTGGGTTGGAGGGGGGAGGATTTTGGACGTGTACCACATCATGCAGGAGGTGGATGAGGCCTCGGTGGGGGAGCTGAAGGGTAAATGGGAAGAGGAGCTGGGTGAGGAGATTGAGGGGACGTGGTTGGATGCCCTGGAGAGAGTGAATTCCTCCTCTTCCTGTGCGAGGCTTAGCCTCATACAGTTCAAGGTGCTGCACAGGGCCCACATGACCAGGACGAGTAGGTTTTTCGGGGGCGAAGACAGTTGTGCTAGGTGCTCGGGGAGCCCAGCGAACCACGGCCATATGTTTTGAGCATGCCCAGCACTGGGGGAGTTCTGGAAGGGGGTAGCAAGGACGGTGTCAAGGGTGGTAGGATCCAGGGTCAAGCCAGGCTGGGAACTCCCAATTTTTGGCGTTGCAGTGGAGCCGGGAGTGCAGGAGGCGAAAGAGGACGGTGTTCTGGCCTTTGCGTCCCTAGTAGCCCGGCGGAGGATTTTGCTTCAATGGAAGGATGCGAGGCCCCCAAGCATGGAGGCCTGGATCAATGATATGGCGGGGTTCATTAAATTGGAGAAGGTGAAATTTGCCCTGAGGGGATCAGTACAAGGGTTCTTTAGGCGGTGGCAGCCTTTCCTTGACTTCCTGGCAGAACGGTAGGAAAATAGGCCGGCAGCAGCAGCAACCCGGGGGGGGGGGGGGGGGGGGGGGGGGTTGAAATGTGTATATGTGTTTATTGAATATGCCGGGTGCTTATCTATTTCTTTTTTATTAGTTACTGGGGGGGGGGGGGGATTTGGTTTTGGGGGTTAGTGTTTTATTCTTTTTGTTGTTGTTAATACGGTTTTCTTGCTGTTATTTTATGTTTTTGATATGTTTTTGAAATTCTTAAAAATTATTTTGAAAAAAAGAAAAAGCTTTCTGGGAAAACTGAGCAATGTTCAAGCAAAGGAAGGGAAACATTTTGTGCTCACTCACAAACTCGAAAATTCAAATTCAGAATATTCTCAGAGACCGTGTTTCAAATCTATTTATGCAGACATGATATCATTACAAAACAGAGGGTCATTTATTTTACAAACACCAGATAATGTGGATAAGATAAACACTAAACTGCATCCTGCAAACATGATATTCACCCATAGATCCAACAAATGCAGCTGTCGACATTATATCAATGCTGATGCTCCTGCCTGCCCTTACTGCACTGCTGGGAAGAGAATGGGATTTTAGGTTAGCTAACAGTTTACTGCAAGAAGCCTGGAAGACATCTCACTTGCCCTGCCCGATGCAATGTAGCTGAATGATAGCAGTGCAACAGATTCACTAAATATTCTTCAGGGAAGGGAGTGGGCCCACAAGTGTTTAAATCTTAACTCATTCAGCTGCCATGGTAACTTGGGCTGGCCAATAAGTGTTGCGTTGTCTTTTTTAAAAATAAATTTGGAGTACTCAATTTTTTTCCAATTAAGGGGTAAATTAGTGTGGCCAATTCACCTATCCGGCACATCTTTTTGGGTTGTGGGGGTGAGACCCACACAGACATGGGGAGAATGTGCAAACTCCATGTGTTGCATTGTCAGTATCACTCATGCATTCAACAATGAAACATAAACTCACCAGGGGCAGCACAGTGGCATAGTGGTTAGCATTGCTGCTCACGGTGCCAAGGTCCCAGGTTCGATCTCGGCTTTGGGTCACTGTCCGTGTGGAGTTTGCATGTTCTCCCCATGATTGCTTGGGCTTTGCCCTCACAACCCAAAAGATTTGCAGGGTAGGTGGATTGGCCACGCAAAATTGCCTCTTAATTGGAAAAAACTAATTGGGTACTCTAAATTCATAAAAGAAATCAATAAATAAACTTGCCAAGTTGGCCAGAGTTACAGCTGTTAACATCACAAGTGCTCTCACTCGCAACGGGATAATATTTTAGAAGTAGTGAATACAGAGCCCAGAATAGGTTGCAAAAGGATGACACAACATTGGAAACAGACAGCAGCATCTGTAGGGACAACAGACTCGTTACGGACCAGGGCCGGGATTCTCCCCTACCCGGCAGGGCGGGGGGTCCCAGCGGGATGGAGTGGCATGAACCACTCCAACGTCTCCGCACCTTTAGGGGCCAAGCCCTCACCTTGAGGGGCAAGGCCCACGCCAGAGTGGTTGGCGCTCCGCCGGCTGGGGTGGACTGCCTTTGGACTTTGGCGTAAGTCCGCGCATGCGCCGGAGCATCAGCGGCTGCTGACGTCATCCCCGCACATGCGCAGGGGAGGCGGTCACTTCCGCCTCTGCCATGGTGAAAACCATGGCGAAGGCGGAAGGAAAAGAGTGTCCCCACGGCACAGGCCCGCCCGCCGATCGGTGGGCCCCGATCGCGGTTAGCAGTACTGCCTCATGGCACCGAGGTCCCAGTCCCAGGTCACTGTTCATGTGGAGTTTGCACATTGTCCCCGTGTCTGCGTGGGTCTCACCCCCACAACACAAAAAGATGTGCAGGGTAGGTCAATTGGCCACGCTAAATTGCCCCTTAATTGGGAAAAAAGAATTGACTAATCTAAATTTATTAAAGAAAAATAAAGCACTAAAGACAACAGATGGGTGGCATGGAGCACAATGGTTAGCACGACTCACAGCACCAGAGACCAGGCTTCAATTCCAGCCTTGGGTGACTGTTTGGAGTTTGCATGTTCTCCCCATGTCTGCTTGGGTTTTCTCTAGGTGCTATAGTCCAACAGTATGTAGTTTAGGTGGATTGGCCTTGCTACATGCTAAATGAACCCTTATGGTTCATGTGGTGAATGTGTAACCACTATAAATTCACACTGTACATTACTGTGTCCCTGTGGGCTTCATCTGTGAGCCGTTGCGCGGCTCTGCCCACAGGGGGAGATGAGGCGCATGTAGCAGGAAGTACGTAAGAACTAGGAGCAGGAGTAGGCCATCTGGCCCCTCGAGCCTGCTCTGCCATTCAATGAGATCATGGCTGATCTTTTGTGGACTCAGCTCCACTTTCCGGCCCGAACACCATAACCCTTAATCCCTTTATTCTTCAAAAAACTATGTCTTTACCTTAAAAACATTTAATGAAGGAGCCTCAACTGCTTCACTGGGCAAGGAATTTCATAGATTCACAACCCTTTCGGTGAAGAAGTTCCTCCTAAACTCAGTCCTAAATCTACTTCCCCTTATTTTGAGGCTATGCCCCCTAGTTCTGCTTTAACCTGCCAGTGGAAACAACCTCCCCGCATCTATCCTATCTATTCCCTTCATAATTTTAAATGTTTCTATAAGATCCCCCCTCATCCTTCTAAATTTCAACGAGTACAGTCCCAGTCTACTCAACCTCTCCTCATAATCCAACCCCTTCAGCTCTGGAATTAACCTAGTGAATCTCCTCTGCACACCCTCCAGTGCCAGTATGTCCTTTCTCAAGTAAGGAGACCAAAACTGAACACAATACTCCAGGTGTGGCCTCACTAACACCTTATACAATTGCAACATAACCTCCCTAGCCTTAAACTCCATCCCTCTAGCAATGAAGGACAAAATTCCATTTGCCTTCTTAATCACCTGTTGCACCTGTAAACCAACTTTCTGTGACTCATGCACTAGCACACCCAGGTCTCTCTGCACAGCGGCATGCTTTAATATTTTATCGTTTAAATAATAATCCCGTTTGCTGTTATTCCTACCAAAATGGATACCCTCACATTTGTCAACATTGTATTCCATCTGCCAGATCTTAGCCCATTCACTTAACCTATCCAAATCCCTCTGCAGACTTCCAGTATCCTCTGCACTTTTCGCTTTACCACTCATCTTAGTGTCATCTGCAAACTTGGACACATTGCCCTTGGTCCCCAACTCCAAATCATCTATGTAAATGGTGAACAATTATAAGTGCTGCAGTCCTGCGAGTCCGCCCTCAGTTCAGTAGTCGCAGGCAGGCTCAGTTGTAAGCCGATTTAAGCCACAGTTTACTTCAACCCGTGTCTCTGAATGAATTGATGGTCGCATCAGTATCCAAGGCTGAGATGGGGTTATGAGGTTGCAGGGAGTGGGCCGAGGTAAGGTGCTCTTTCAGAGGGATAGTGCAGACTCAATAGGCCGAATGCCCACCTTCTGCACTGTAGGGATTCCATGGTGCAAAATGAAGAAAATTACAAAATAAGCTGTGCTTAATTGTGCTGCAACATGAGGGAGCACACACACTGCAATCAGCCCCTCTCTCCACACACACTGCAATCAGCCCCTCTCTCCACACACTGCAATCAGCCCCTCTCTCCACACACTGCAATCAGCCCCTCTCTCCACACACTGCAATCAGCCCCTCTCTCCACACACTGCAATCAGCCCCTCTCCCACAGTGTAATCAGCCCCTCCCCCACACACACTGCAATCAGCCCCTCTCCCACACAGTGTAATCAGCCCCTCCCCCACACACACTGCAATCAGCCCCTCTCTCCACACACTGCAATCAGCCCCTCTCTCCACACACTGCAATCAGCCCCTCTCTCCACACACTGCAATCAGCCCCTCTCTCCACACACTGCAATCAGCCCCTCTCCCACAGTGTAATCAGCCCCTCCCCCACACACACTGCAATCAGCCCCTCTCCCACACAGTGTAATCAGCCCCTCCCCCACACACACTGCAATCAGCCCCTCTCCCACACAGTGTAATCAGCCCCTCCCCCACACACACTGCAATCAGCCCCTCTCTCCACACACTGCAATCAGCCCCTCTCTCCACACACTGCAATCAGCCCCTCTCCCACACAGTGTAATCAGCCCCTCCCCCACACACACTGCAATCAGCCCCTCTCTCCATCCACACTGCAATCAGCCCCTCCCCCCCACACACTGCAATCAGCCCCTCCCCCCCACACACTGCAATCAGCCCCTCTCTCCACACACTGCAATCAGCCCCTCTCCACACAGTGTAATCAGCCCCTCCCCCACACACACTGCAATCAGCCCCTCTCTCCACCCACACTGCAATCAGCCCCTCCCCCCCACACACTGCAATCAGCCCCTCTCCCCACACACACTGCAATCAGCCCCTCTCTCCACACACTGCAATCAGCCCCTCTCCCACACAGTGTAATCAGCCCCTCCCCCACACACACTGCAATCAGCCCCTCTCTCCACACACTGCAATCAGCCCCTCCCCCCACACACTGCAATCAGCCCCTCTCCCCACACACACTGCAATCAGCCCCTCTCCCCACACACACTGCAATCAGCCCCTCTCCCCACACACACTGCAATCAGCCCCTCGCCCACACACTGCAATCAGCCCCTCTCCCCCACACACTGCAATCAGCCCCTCTCCCACACACTGTAATCAGCCCCTCTCTCCACACACTGTAATCAGCCCCTCTCCCCCACACACTGTAATCAGCCTCTCCCCCACACACTGCAATCAGCCCTTCGCCACACACTGTAATCAGCCCCTCTCCCCCACACACTGTAATCAGCCCCTCTCCCCCACACTGTAATCAGCCCCTCCCCCACACACTGTAATCAGCCCCCCCCCACAGTAGTCAATCCCCCCTCCCCCACACACACTGTAATCAGCCTCTCCCCCACACACTGTAATCAATCCCCCCTCCCCCCACACACTGTAATCAGCCCCTCCCCCACACTGTAATCAGCCCCTCTCCCCACACACTGTAATCAGCCCCTCCCCCCACACTGTAATCAGCCCCTCCCCCACACACACTGCAATCAGCCCCTCTCCCCACACACTGTAATCAGCCCCTCTCCCCACACACTGTAATCAGCCCCTCCCCCACACACACTGCAATCAGCCCCTCTCCCCACACACTGTAATCAGCCCCTCTCCCCACACACTGTAATCAGTCCCTCTCCCCACACACTGTAATCAGCCCCTCCCCCCACACACTGTAATCAGTCCCTCTCCCCACACACTGTAATCAGCCCCTCCCCCCACACACTGTAATCAGTCCCTCTCCCCACACACTGTAATCAGCCCCTCTCTCCACACACTGTAATCAGCCCCTCTCCCCCACACACTGTAATCAGCCTCTCCCCCACACACTGCAATCAGCCCTTCGCCACACACTGTAATCAGCCCCTCTCCCCCACACACTGTAATCAGCCCCTCCCCCACACACTGTAATCAGCCCCCCCCCACAGTAGTCAATCCCCCTCCCCCACACACACTGTAATCAGCCTCTCCCCCACACACTGTAATCAATCCCCCCTCCCCCCACACACTGTAATCAGCCCCTCCCCCACACTGTAATCAGCCCCCTCTCCCCACACACTGTAATCAGCCCCTCCCCCCACACTGTAATCAGCCCCTCCCCCACACACACTGCAATCAGCCCCTCTCCCCACACACTGTAATCAGCCCCTCTCCCCACACACTGTAATCAGCCCCTCCCCCACACACACTGCAATCAGCCCCTCTCCCCACACACTGTAATCAGCCCCTCTCCCCACACACTGTAATCAGTCCCTCTCCCCACACACTGTAATCAGCCCCTCCCCCCACACACTGTAATCAGCCCCTCCCCCACACACACTGCAATCAGCCTCTCTCCCCACACACTGTAATCAGCCCCTCTCCCCACACACTGTAATCAGCCCCTCCCCCACACACACTGCAATCAGCCCCTCTCCCCACACACTGTAATCAGTCCCTCTCCCCACACACTGTAATCAGCCCCTCTCCCCAACACCCTGTAATCAGCCCCTGTCCCCATACCACTAACCAGTGGTCAAACTGGTTGCGCTCTGCACTGTTTCCATTAACTGTTTTATTGTGAAGTTATAAGACACCTACAAACCTGAATTTAAAATTCTCGCACTTTAAAAGCCATGTTCTGACATGAAACGTGTGTGTGCGCGCGCCCGCGGAGGTAATGCACCCCCTTGTGTCACAGGAAAATAAACACAGCCTTCACAATGTTCACTGGTGCTGTTGCTGACTGGGAAGGCATCTGGATCAACTGTGTTCCAGTCTGTGGAGGGTGCCTCTCACATTCCTAAAGCCTTTCCTGTTAGCAGCAGGGGTTACAGCAAACTGTAAAAGCTTGAAATGAAAGGAATCTCTTGGCACAGGAAGTCTGAAGTCTGAAATGGAATAAAACAGGTTCACTAACCATAAAAATAGATCAACATTCAACATCAACATTCAGACAAACACAGAGACATTTAACCAGAGTCCATCTCCAAGCATCGATTACAGGAAAGGAACCTGTATACCAAGCGGGGTGTATTCGAGCACTCCATCTTCTGCCAGTAAAAACACAAATCAGAATGCAGTCACACCCAGACTTTCACACACAGTATTCTGTTTATAACAGGATAGGATTGTCGCCCTCCTATTTGAGAGAGATTTAATTTTGGTGCACTTATTCATTCAAGGGCCTAATGATTCCTTTGAGGGTACTATTTGTCAGGCTATGAGGGCAGTATCAGAAATGCGTCACACAAAACGTGGGGTATAAATGGATACTTCCTGATGCTGAGTGCGGTACATCAGCAGTCAGGGGTCACTTCTACCTCAGTCTGAAGCAGCACTTTAAAATATTCTTTAGATAGGCCAAAACTGTATTCAACTGTTTGAGAATTCATTCACAATGTTGACTCCACTGAAATAACAAATCCTGATGATTGTAGTAAATGCAAACCAATTGGAAAGACAGCGTGTGTAGAGAAACCAGAACGGTTAAGAGTTTTTATCCTTTTCATATCTAACCATGGGCACACTCCAAGCAGGAACCCATCTCTTCACACATGCCAACTCACGCGCTGTTGTATTTCTACATTTGCTGTTCTTTTGATTCTAATTTCTGATCGCTGTGCACATTCGGTAAACCGATATCTTCTCCAACAGAGACTACCTGAATCAGAGGTGCATTCAGAATGACCCATTTTTCAGTTGTGTTTCCTGGAGGACCTGGTGCTCGCTGACATTCCACAGGATACTTCGTGAGGAGTTTCCAAATGAAATTGTCAGTCTGAAAAGGCAATGGAAGGGGTAAACTTAGATTCCATTGCGTCTCGCAATTAAACTTCATAATAATATAACAGAACCCAAGATGCAGCACAACAGCTATACCGTAGGTTTCCCAATTGTATGCTCCCAACAAGGAGTTTCACCTGGAGGAATAGGCAGTGCACAATCAGAGCTCGTGGAATTGTTAACATCTTTGACTGGGTTCGGTGATTTTGCCAATGTGCACTCGGCTGAGAAGATGGGTGCTAAGAAAACACAGGTGGAAGATGTCCCTCAGCCAATCCGAGCTAGTCCAGAACAGGCTAACAATGCTACCTCGTTGTTACCATCCAGAGCCCCAGAACCACATTAGACGCCAGAAGAGCACTGCCAAAGAGCAATATAAAAAAACCAATGAGCTCTCGGTTCTGCTGTTCGACAATGAGGGAACTCAGTGTAGCTTCCAAAAAGGAACTCAACATCCACTGCCCATCCAGGGCAAAGCAGGGCACTGCATTGATGACAGCCAGAGCTCCAGAGAGGGAAAGCAGGTATCTGGTACAGTATAATCAAGGAAAACAGTTATTACTGAACCATTCAATATTTTCACATCTGATCAAAGAGACATTTTTATTCATCCATTCTCAGGATATTGGTGCCACTGGCAAGGTTCCCGTTCTACAGCTTCTTGGTGATGTTTACTGCCACCAGTCTCTCATTTCCAGATTCCTTTCAATCAAATTCAATTTTTAAATGGGCATAGTGAGATTTCAGCTCATGCTGTGTGGATGATTAGTCCACACCTCTGGACTGCTGGTTCAGGAAGATAACCAAATACAACACCTTATCCATATTGTCCTAACTTCCAGCAGAATGCAGAATCTGATCTGGATTTAATCTCTCTCTCCTAGTTGCACTGCCTTCTCTCTCATCTTGTTCTCAGTGACCAGTCATCCATTCTTACATTGTTTAATGTGCGGGGTTACAGCTTTGAAATGGGGCGTTGATCATTTTCTTAACTTTTTAGAAACTTCTTTCAAAAAGACAACCTAGGTAACTATTAAATCGTGCACTCCCCAAAACAATCAGCGCCCCATTTCAAAGCTGCAATCCCACATATTAAACAGCATAACAATGGATGACAATTGACCAAGAACAAGATAAGAGCAGCATGATAGCACAAGTGGCTAGCCCTGTGGCTTCACAGCGCCAGCATCCTAGGTTCTGTTCCCCGCTGGGTCACTGTCTGTGCGGAGTCTGCATGTTCTCCCCGTGTCTACGTGGGTTTACTCCGGGTGCTCCGGTTTCCTCCCACAGTCCAAAGACGTGCAGGTTAGATGGATTGGCCATGATAAATTGCCCTTAGTGACCAAAAAGGTTAGGGGGGGTTATTGGGTTACGCGGATAGGGTGGAAGTGAGAGTTTAAGTGGGTCGGTGCAGACCTGATGGGCCGAAAGGCCTCCTTCTGCACTGTATGTTCTATGTTCTGTGAGAGAGAAGGCAGCACAGCTAGGAGAGACCAGTGCTGCAGCAGGTGGTGCAGTTGACTTGGAGTTGCTTCCGTTCCTGAGCCTTTTAAGTGCAGCAGACAGTGCCAATCTATAATAAAAACAGAAAATGCCAGAAACACTCAGCAGCTCTGGCAACATCTGCAGAGAAAGAGATGGAATGTATTTAAACAAAAAGTGTATGAAGTCCACTTCAATATCAATCTAGAATTTAAAGAAAAGTATTACCTACAGTTTATTTGGAGCTGCCTTAACTGCATGCCTGTCTAAGGTTCATGTAGATGATTTTTAAAGCATCAGGGTTAATGTGTCAAATCGATTATGACTCTTCTTCAGAACTGAAGGGGGGTAGAAATGTAAAAGAAAATTACTGGATGCTGGAATCTGAAACAAAAACAGAAAATATTGGACAATCTCAGCAGGTCTGACAGCATCTGTGGAGAGAGAAGGGAGCGAACGTTTTGAGTCTGGATGACTCTTTGTCAAAGCTGGAGAGAACTGGAAATAGCTTGTAAATGATGGCGATGACTAAGAAGGATGCTGATAATGGTACATTCAGAGATCAGAATGTGTTAATGGCAGAACAGTGGTAAGCAGTGTGTCAAAGGTGGAGGACACTAGTATCATTCCTGTCGGAATGGGCAATTCAGAGGTGTTAGGGTTGAACTTAGAACAATCAGCATCAATAGGGAAACGGTACTCAACAAACTATTGGGATTGAGGGAAGACAAGTCCCCAGGGCCTGATGTGTTAAAGACAGTGGAGAGTGTGAATCCCTCATTATAATATTCCAAAATTCCCTGGACACGGGAGAGGTTCCAGTGGATTGGAAAAAAGCTAATGTAATGCCCTTGTAAAAAAATGGAGGGAGGCAGAATGTGGGAAATTACAGACCAGTTAGTTTAACATCTGTTGCTGGAAAATTGTTAGAATCCATTATCCAGGACGTGATTTCAGGACATTTGGAAAGGCAAAGCGCCATCCAAAGATGTGCAGGTTAGGTGGATTGGCCATGATAAATTGTCCTTAGTGTCCAAAATTGCCCTTAGTGTTGGGTGGGGTTACAGCACAGGAACAGGCCCTTCGGCCCTCCCAGCCTGCAACGATCCAGATGCTTTATCTAAACCTGTTGCCTATTTTCCAAGGTCTACTTCCCTCTGTTCCCCGCCCGTTCATATATCTGTCTAGATGCATCATCATTTAAGATGCCCACCTCTACCACCTCCGCTGGTAAAGCGTTCCAGGCATCCACCACCCTCTGCGTAAAAAACATTCCACGCACATCTCCCTTAAAATTTCCCCCTCTCACCTTGAAATCGTGACCCCTTGTAATTGACACCCCCACTCTTGGAAAAAGCTTGTTGCTATCCACCCTGTCCATACCTCTCAATTTTGTAGACCTCAATCAGGTCCCCCCTCAACCTCCATCTTTCCAACGAAAACAATCCTAATCTACTCAACCTTTCTTCATAGCTAGCACCTTCAATACCAGGCAACATCATGATGAACCCCTTTGCACCTTCTCTAAAGCATCCACATCCTTCTGGTAATGTGGCGACCAGAACTGCACGCAGTATTCCAAATGTGGCCAAACCAAAGTCCTATACAACTGTAACATGACCTGCCAACTCTTGTACTCAATACCCCGTCCGATGAAGGCAAGCATCCTGTATGCCTTCTTGACCACTCTATCAACCTGCGTTGCCACCTTCAGGGTACAGTGGACCTGAACTCCCAGATCTCTCTGTACATCAATTTTCCCCAGGAAGGGCAGCACGGTAGCATGGTGGTTAGCATAAATGCTTCACAGCTCCAGGGTCCCAGGTTCGATTCCCGGCTGGGTCACTGTCTGTGTGGAGTCTGCACGTCCTCCCAGTGTGTGCGTGGGTTTCCTCCGGGTGCTCCGGTTTCCTCCCACAGTCCAAAGACGTGCGGGTTAGGTGGATTGGCCATGCTAAATTGCCCGTAGTGTCCTAAAATGTAAGGTTAAGGGGGGTTGTTGGGTTACGGGTATAGGGTGGATACGTGGGTTTGAGTGGGGTGATCATTGCTCGGCACAACATCGAGGGCCGAAGGGCCTGTTCTGTGCTGTTCTATGTTAAAAAAAAAATATCTATGTCTATGTCTATGACTCTTCCATTGACCATATAGTCCGCTCTCGCATTTGCCTGGATTGAACTCCATCTGCCATTTCTCTGCCCAACTCTCCAATCTATCTATATTTTGCTGTATTCTCTGACAGTCCTCCTCACTATCTGCAACTCCACCAATCTTAGTATCATCTGCAAACTTGCTAATCAGACCACCTATACCTTCCTCCAGGTCATTTATGTAGATCACAAACAGCGGTCCGAGCACAGATCCCTGTGGAACACCACTATTTCTCCATTTTGAGACACTCCCTTCAACCACTACTCTCTGTCTCCTGTTGCCCAGCCAGTTCTTTATCCATCTAGCTAGTACACCCAGAACCCCATACGACTTCACTTTTTCCATCAACCTGCCATGGGAAACTTTATCAAACGCCTTACTGAAGTCCATGTATATGACATCTACAACCCTTCCCTCATCAATTAACTTTGTCACTTCCTCAAAGAATTCTATTAGGTTTGTAAGACATGACCTTCACTGCACAAAACCATGCTGCCTATCACTGATAAATCTATTTTCTTCCACATGTGAATAGATCCTATCCCTCAGTATCTTCTCCAACAGTTTGCCTACCACTGACATCAAGCTCACAGGTCTATAATTCCCTGGATTAGCCCTGCTACTCTTCTTAAACAAAGGGACAACATTAGCAATTCTCCAGTCCTCCGGGACCTCACCCGTGCTCAAGGATGCTGCAAAGATATCGGTTAAGGCCCCAGCTATTTCGACCCTCGCTTCCCTCAGTAACCTGGGATAGATACCATCTGGTCCTGGGGACTTGTCCACCTTAATGTCTTTTAGAATACCCAAAACATCCCCCTTCCGTATGACAACTTGACCTCGAGTATTTAAACATCCATCCCTAGCCTCAACATCCGTCTTGTCCCTCTCCTTTGTGAATACCAATGCAAAGTACTCATTAAGAATCTCACCCATTTCCTCCGAGTCCACGCATAAATTCCCTCTTTTGTCTTTGAGTGGGCCAATCCTTTCTCTAGTTACCCTCTTGCTCCTTATATACGAATAAAAGGCTTTGGGATTTTCCTTAACCCTGTTATTGTTATTATAAAAACTACAAATTCCCTAATAAAATGTTTTTTTTTGAAAAGGGGAAAGGAAGCATTTATTGCAAAAGGACTGGAGTATAAAAGTTGGGCAGTATGGTAGCATAGTGGTTAGCACAATTGCGTCACAGCTCCAGGGTCCCAGGTTCGATTCCCGGCTTGGGTCACTGTCTGTGCGGAGTCTGCGCATCCTCCCCGTGTGTGCGTGGGTTTCCTCCGGGTGCTCCGGTTTCCTCCCACAATCCAAAGATGTGCAGGTTAGGTGGATTGGCCATGATAAATTGCCCTGATTGTTGGGTGGGGTTACTGGGTTATGGGGATAGGGTGGAGGTGTGAGCATGGGTAGGGTGCTTTTTCTAAGATCCGGTGCAGACTCAATGGGCCAAATGGCCTCCTTCTGCACTGCAAATTCTATGATAGTCTATGAAGTGTTGTTGCAATTGTATAGGGTGTTGCTCAGACCACATCTGGAGTATTGTATTCAGTTTTTGTCTCCTTATTTGAGAAAGGATGTGGTGGCATTGGAGGCTTCAGAGGAGATTCACCAGATTGATTCCGGGGATGAAAGGGTTGAGATTTGAAGGGAGAATAAACAGTTTGGGCTTATATTGGCAGGAAGGATGAGAGGGGTATATAAAATACTAAATGGGTTTGATAAAGTAAATGTAGACCAAATGTTCTCCCTTGTGTAAAATCTAGAACGATAGGTCACGGATGTAGGTTGAGAGGGGTAGAGATGAGGAGGAACTACTTCTCGCAGAGGGTGGTGAATTTGTGGAACTCGCTCCCTCATAGTGCGGTGGAATCAGAGTCATCAAATGGTTTCAAGAAGGAGATAGACATATTTCTGATTTTTTAAAAATGGGTTAAAGGGATATGGAAACAGGTAGGGACGTGGATTTGAGACCAGGAAGAAATCAGCCATGATCTGATTGAATGACGGAGCAGGCTCGAGGGGCTGAAATGTCCACTTCTGTTCCTAATTTCTATGTGGAGATGTGCTTGGAGAAGCAGTGGCTTGATGGTATTGTCGTTGGACTAATAATTCAGAGACCCAGAGTCATGCTTTAGGGAGTCATGCCATGGCAGATGGTGAAATTTGAAGTCAATAAAAATCTGCAATTAAAAGTCTAAAGGTGATCATGAAACCATTGTAGATTGTCATAAAAACCCATGTCCCCTTGGGAAGGAAATCTGTTGCCCTAACCTGGTCTGGCCTTCATGTGACTCCAGATCCACAGCAATGTTGTTGACTCTCAAATGCCCTCAGGGATGTCAAGAAACGCTGACCCAGTCAGCGACATCCCACATCCCATGAGCAAATTTTGAAGAAATGCTCCAGTGGCCTGGGAATTTTAGGGACATATGTGAAGGGATGGGACAACTGAATGGGTGAACGAGGTGCTGGGCAAAGCCCATTCCTGGCACTTGGAGAAGATTCACTCCAACCCTTCTCGTGCACTCAGCTTACTCGGTGCACTTCAAACACATTTCCATTTATCTGCCACGAGCAGTCCGCTGCTCAGAATAAGAAAAGGATACTTGCAAAAAGTTTCAATCACCACAGGGATGTCCAGATGTAGAAATCTGAACCGTGGTTTGTAGTTAGTGAGGCTCACTGTGAACAAAAAGGCACATATCATCTCAGCAAGCATTATAATCCAGAAAAGGATAAATAGTGGTGAATCTTTACTCAGTCTTACATTTATACACAGAATAAAACATTACAAGAATATACCTCTCAACATAACTCTCCCACAGTTTCGATAAGTGTCTCTTTACATCTGCTCAAATAAAACGCCAATTAATTTCCTTCACATGTATATAATTAATCACGATTAACAGAAAGCACATCAAATACAAGAAATGGCTCTATCAGCCGGTCAGGTCCCATTTAACATTCCCATGAGGTCTAGACTGTCAGTTCAATTGACAGCCCCTGCTAACACCCCTATCGCCAGCACCTGGAAACCGCCCTCCCCCCCAAACACCAGACCGTGGATACACCCCCAATCAGCAGACCCTGGAACCCCCCCCCCCAAATCGCTAGACCGTGGGTACCCCCCCCCCCCCCCAAACCACCCCCTTCCAATCGCCAGCCCCTGGAACCTCCACCCCCCAGGCAATCGCCATCCCCTGGATACACCCCCCCCCTCCCCAAAACGACCAGCCCCTGGAATCTCTACCCCCCCCCCCCCCCCCCCCCCCCCCCCCAATCGCCAGCCCCTGGATACCCCTTCCCCCATCGCCAGCCCCTGGATACCCCCCCCCCCCCCACCACCACATTGACAGCCCCTGGATACCCCTCCCCCATTGACAGCCCCCCGATACCCCTCCCCCATTGACAGCCCCGGGATACCCCTCCCCCATTGACAGCCCCGGGATACCCCTCCCCCATTGACAGCCCCTGGATATCCCTCCCCCATTGACAGCCCCTGGATACCCCTCCCCCATCGCCAGCCCCTGGATATCCCTCTCCCATTGACAGCCCCTCGATACCCCTCCCCCATCGCCTGCCCCTGGCCACACTCATTGCCAGCCCCTGCACAGCCCCCACTCCTAAAACCCCCTCATAGCTCCACCTCCCTCCCACAAGCCCGCCAAACCAAGCCACGCCATTGCCAACCCTGGATAACCCTGCCATTGCTAGCTCCTGAACTAGCCCCCCCACCCTGGATACCTCCCATTGCCAGCCCCTGGACACTCCAATCACCACGGCATTGAAATTCTCCAACAGTGATAATCAGTAAAAATCTACGCTTAATGAGTTTTCAACTCAACTTATTTGAGGCAATGGGTGAAATGGCTTCAATCTGCATTAGCGTGGATAAAGCCACGTGATTTGATGCCATTCAGTAAAATACATTATTGTCATAATATATATAAATGGTGTGAAAATTGTCTGTAATTGAACCTGTGATGAATTTAATCAATGGCCTTGTCTTGTTAGTTGGGCAGCATGGTGATACAGTGGTTAGCGCGGCTGTCTCATAGAGCCAGGGACCCGGGTTCAATTCTGGCCTTGGGTGATTTGCACTCTCACCTCCGGGTGCTCCGGTTTCCTCCCACAGTCCAGAGATGTGCAGGTTAGGAGGATAGGCCATGATAAATTGCCCTTAGTGTCCAACAGTTGAATGGGGCTACGCGGATAGGGCAGGAGTGGGCGTTCTTTCAGAGTGTCGGTGCAGACTCGAGGGGCCAACTGGCCTCCTTTTGCACTGTAGGGATTCTATGAATAGGACGGAGCATTGCAGTTAATCACCAGCAATTCTGTTCCAGCAGCACAACAATTATTTATAACCTTCAGCTCAGAAACAACTGTCAGAAAGAAGTTTCATACACGGGCAGAAAGATGGTGCCAACCCAAAGAGGAGGAATTTGTAGAGATGACCAAAAGCTTGGTGAAGCACGATATTGAAAGGAAATTGTTAACTAGAGAGGGAGGTGGATAGACAGTATGGGAGTGTAGACAGCCAAAGACTCAGTCACTGATCATAGGCTGAAGGGAGAAGGAAATGTACAAGAGGCCAGAGCTAATTGAGAGCTTGTGGGCAGATAATGGTTTTCAGTGAAACAGGGAATTATGAAGAGAGGGATGACAGCTAGGAAGATATTGAAACATGAGGAGACGAATTATAAATTTGTAGCACTTTGGGAACAGAATCCAACATAAGTCAGAGAGGATGGGGGTCTTCCAAGCCTGATGTATTATTACTGGGCGGCAAATGTGGATAAGGTGCAGAGCTGGGTCAGAGGGGTTAACTTCCAGTTGGTCAGAATGGAAGAGTGTTAGTGTAGGAGGTCGGGACTGAAGGCGCAACCACGCCGCTCCCAATAGCCCCGGGGGAATACTTGGAGTCCGGTAATAATAGCTTCATTGAGAAGTTGGAGGCAGTTTCGCCAACACTTCGGGTTAGGGGCAGGGTCAAGGGAAATGCCGATTTGGGGGAACCACAGATTTGAGCCAGGGAAATGGGATGGAACTTTTCGGAAATGGGAGAAGGGGATTAAGACACTAAAAGATTTGTTTCTTGGGGGTCGGTTTGCAGGATTGAAGGAGCTGGGAGCGAAGTATGGGCTGGAGCGGGGGAAATGTTTAGATACATGCAGGTTCGAGATTTTGCCAGGAATGAGAAACAGAGCTTCCCGGTGGAGCCAGCCTCCACATTGCTGGAGGAGGTGCTGGCGACAGGGAGACTGCAGAAGGAGCTAGTGTCGGTGGTTTACGGGGCAATTTTGGAACAGGAGAAGGCACTGTTAAGTAATGGGTTAAGAGACATTCCAATTAGTTGTCTTATTTATGTTAAGTATCCAATAATTGACACTGATATGTAAAGGGGCTTCAGGTGGCCGTTGGGTCAGGTGATGTGATGACAGTGTTTTGTACAGAGTCTGTTAAAGTGAAATAAAGGTGTTTGTGAAAAGGAGCAGAACCTTTGACTCTTTGTACAACAGCAGCTAAATGTCTAACAAATGGTAACAGAGAATGGTTGCTGTGCAAATGTGAAGGGCTGAAAGATACAACTTTTCCAGACAAAACCAAGGAGTGAGTGAGAAGGAAAAAAAAGATATATGGCTGAACCTAGGATAACCATGGCCGGATATGCCCCCCCCCCTTTTTTTCTGAAAGGGGATCGTACGACCAATAGAGAAGTGCAGTAGTTATGTGGATGAAGGTAACAGCCTTGGGACAGAGAATACAAGGTATGGCATTGGCTCTTTCTCCACCTTATGACAGTAAAATCCAGAGCAAAGTGTTTTCTGAGCTGGAATTGGAAGAGCTAGACTCAAAAGGAAGTAAAAACGTCAATGCTAAGCGATGCGGCAGGTTGTTACATGAAGATATGGGTTCAACGACAAGAACTTGGAAATATAAGTTAGGAGAGGCTACTGATCGAGGTGGTAAGATTCAAAACAGAGGTATAAAAGCCAACGTAAGTGTACTTTACCTGAATGCGCGTAGTATTTGGAATAAGGTAAATGAGTTGATGTCGCAAATCATCGTGAATGACTATGATTTAGTGGCCATTAATGAAACATGGTTAAAGGATGGTCAAGACTGGGAGTTAAATATCCGAGGGTATCAAACTATTCAGAAGGACAGAGTGGATGGTAAGGGAGGTGGTGTAGCTCTGATATTTAAGGATGACATCTGGGCAATAGTAAGGGATGACATTGGTGCTATGGAGGATAAGGTTGAATCCATTTGGGTGGAAATCAGGAATAGTAAGGCGAAAAAGTCACTGATAGGAGTAGTCTATAGGCCACCAAATAGTAACATTATGGTGGGGCAGGCAATAAACAAAGAAATAACTGATGCATGTAGAAATGGTACAGCAGTTATAATGGGGGATTCTAATCTACATGTCGATTGGTTTAACCAGGTCGATCAAGGCAGCCTTGAGGAGGAGTTTATGTATCCGCGATAGTTTCCTAGAACAGTATGCAATGGAACCTACGAGGGAACAAGCAGTTCTAGATCTGGTCCTATGTAATGAAACAGGATTGATTAATGATCTCATAGTTAGGGATCCTCTCGGAGGGAGCGATCACAATATGGTGGAATTTAAAATACAGATGGAGGGTGAGAAGGTAAAATCAAATACTAGTGTTTTGTGCTGAAACAAAAGAGATTACAATGGGATGAGAGAAGAGCTAGCTAAGGTAGACTGGGAGCAAATACTTTATGGTGAAACAGTTGAGGAACAGTGGTGAACCTTCCAAGCGATTTTTCACAGTGCTCAGCTAAGGTTTATCCCAACAAAAAGGAAGGACGGAAGAAAGAGGGAAAATCGACCGTGGTTATCTAAGGAAATAAGGAAACGTATCAAATTGAAGGAAAAAGCATACAAAGTGGCAAAGATTAGTGGGAGACTAGAGGACTGGGAAATCTTTAGGGGGCAACAGAAAGCTACTAAAAAAGCTATAAAGAAGAGTAAGATAGAGTATGAGAGTAAACTTGCTCAGAATATAAAACGATAGTAAAAGTTTCTACAAATATATAAAACAAAAATGAATGGCTCAGGTAAATATTGGTCCTTTAGAGGATGAGAAGGGAGATATAATAATGGGAGATGAGGAAATGGCTGAGGAACTGAACAGGTTTTTTGGGTCGGTCTTCACAGTGGAAGACACAAATAACATGCCAGTGACTGATAGAAATGAGGCTATGATAGATGAGGACCTTGAGAGGATTGTTATCACTCAGGAGGTAGTGATGGGCAAGCTAATGGGGATAAAGGTAGACAAGTCTCCTGGCCCTGATGGAATGCATCCCAGAGTGCTGAAAGAGATGGCTAGGGAAATTGCAAATGCACTAGTGACAATTTGCCAAAATTCACTCGACTCTGGGGTGGTCCCGGCGGATGGAAATTAGCAAACGTGACACCACTGTTTAAAAAAGGAGGGAGGCAGAAAGCGGGTAATTATAGGCCAGTGAGTTTAACTTTGGTAGTAGGGAAGGTGCTGGAATCTATCATCAAGGAGGAAATAGCGAGGCATCTGGATGGAAATTGTCCCATTGGGCAGACGCAGCATGGGTTCACAAAGGGCAGGTCGTGCCTAACTAATTTAGTGGAATTTTTTGAGGACATTACCAGTGCGGTAGATAATGGGGATCCAATGGATGTGGTATATCTGGAATTCCAGAAAGCCTTTGACAAGGTGCCACACAAAAGGTCGCTGCACAAGATAACGATGGATGGCATTAGGGTAAAGTAGTAGCATGGATAGAGGATTGGTTAATTAATAGAAAGCAAAGAGTGGGGATTAATGGGTGTTTCTCTGGTTGGCAATCAGTAGCTAGTGGTGTCCCTCAGGGTCAATGTTGTGCTCACAATTGTTCACAATTTACATAGATGATTTGGAGTTGGGGACCAAGTGCAATGTGTCCAAGTTTGCAGATGACACTAAGATGAGTGGTAAAGCGAAAAGTGCAGAGGATACTGGAAGTCTGCAGAGGGATTTGGATAGGTGAAGTGAATGGGCCAGGGTCTGGCAGATGAAATACAATGTTCACAAATGTGAGGTTACCCATTTTGGTAGGAATAACAGCAAACAGGATTATTTAAACGATAAAATATTAAAGCATGCTGCTGTGCAGAGAGACCGGGGTGTGCTAGTGCATGAGTCGCACAAAGCTGGTTTACAGATGCAACAGGTGATTAAGAAGGCAAATGGAATTTTGTCCTTCATTGCTAGAGGGATGGAGTTTAAGACTAGGGAGGCTATGCTGCAATTGTATAAGGTGTTAGTGAGGTCACACCTGGAGTATTGTGTTCAGTTTTGGTCTCCTTATCTGAGAAAGGACGTACTGGCACAGGAGGGTGTGAAGAGGAGATTCACTAGGTTAATCCCAGAACTGAAGGGGTTGGATTACAAAGAGAGGTTGAGTAGACTGGGACTGTACTCGTTGGAATTTAGAAGGATGAGGGGGATCTTATAGAAACATATAAAATTATGAAGGGAATAGATAGGATAGATGCGGGCAGGTTGTTTCCACTGGCGGGTGAAAGCAGAACTCGGGGGCATAGCCTCAAAATAAGGGGAAGTAGATTTAGGACTGAATTCAGGAGGAACTTCTTCACCCAAAGGGTTGTGAATCTATGGAATTCCTTGCCCAGTGAAGCAGTTGAGGCTCCTTCATTAAATGTTTTTAAGATAGAGATAGATAGTTTCTTGAAGAATAAAGGGATTAAGGGTTTTGGTGTTCGGGCGGAAAGTGGAGCTGAGTCCACAAAAGATCAGCCATGATCTCATTGAATGGTGGAGCAGGCCCGAGGGGCCAGATGGCCTACTGCTGCTCCTAGTTCTTATTGTTTCATAGAATTTACAGTGCAGAAGGAGGCCATTCAGCCCATCGAGTCTGCACCGGCTCTTGGAAAGAGCACCCTACCCAAGGTCAACAACTCCACCCTATCCCCATAACCCCACCCAACACTAAGGGCAATTTTGGACACTAAGGGCAATTTAGCATGACCAATCCACCCAACCTGCACATCTTTGGACTGTGGGAGGAAACCGGAGCACCCGGAGGAAGCCCTCGCACACACAGGGAGGATGTGCAGACTCCGCACAGACAGTGACCCAAGCCGGAATCGAACCTGGGACCCTGGCGCTGTGAAGCAATTGTGCTATCCACAATGCTACCGTGCTACCCCTATCTAAAAGATCTGCAGAATTTATTATGTTATATTGATAAGATTTATAAAAAGGATGACTTGTTAAGTGCATATGAAGCATGGTCAGATTTTGATAGGTTCCGGAAAATAGAGGATTTCTCCATTGAAGACCATATAATGCAATTTGCTAGACTATATAAAGGGCTGCAGAAACACAGCCTGGAATTTCCACAGTCTTTGTTGGCCTTTAAATTGCTTTTTGTTTAAAAATAATTTTTATTGAAAAATTTTGAATTTATACAACACACCATATAAAATACCAAAAATAACAATAATATTAACAATCATAAACATTCGCTCCACCTCCATGAACAACACAGCATTTTAACAACAATGCAAATTAACACAATATAAAGTTACAGAATAGACACTACAATAAGGAACACCCCCCCCCCCCCCCCCCCCGGGGTTGCTGCTGCTATTGACCACGTTACCTATCTTTGAGCCAGGAAGTCCAGAAAAGGCTGCCACCGTTTATAGAACGCTTGTATTGATCCTCTCAGGGCAAATTTGACCCTTTCCAATTTTATAAATCCCGCCATGTCACTGATCCAGGTCTCCACACTTGGGGGCCTTGCATCCTTCCACTGTAGCAGAATCCTTCGTCGGGCTACTAGGGACGCAAAGGCCAGGACACCGGCCTCTTTCGCCTCCTGGACTCCCGGCTCTACCGCAACTCCAAAAATCGCGAGTCCCCACCCTGGTTTGACCCTGGATCCAACCACCCTCGACACCGTCCCCGCCACCCCCTTCCAGAATTCTTCCAGTGCTGGGCATGCCCAGAACATATGGACTCCCCGAACATCTGGTGCACCTGTCCTCACCCCCAAAGAACCTACTCATCCTAGTCCCGGACATGTGGGCCCGGTGCAGCACCTTAAATTGGATGAGACTAAGCCTCGCACATGAGGAGGAAGAGTTGACTCTCTCCAAGGCATCCGCCCAAGTCCCGTCCTCTATCTGCTCCCCAAGTTCCTCCTCCCATTTAGCCTTAGCTCCTCCACTGACGACTCCTCCACCTCCTGCATTACCTTGTAGATATCAGACACCTTCCCCTCTCCGACCCACACCCCCGAAAGCACTCTGTCCATCGTCCCCCGTGACGGCAGCAGAGGGAATCCCTCTACCTGTCGCCTAGCAAACGCCTTTACCTGCAAGTATCTGAACATGTTCCCTTGGGGAAGGCCAAATTTATCTTCCAGTTCCCCCAGGCCCGCAAACCTCCCGCCAATAAACAGGTCCCTCAATTTGCTGATGCCCGCCCTTTGCCACCCCCTAAATCCCCCATCCTTGTTCCCCGGGATGTACCGATAGTTGCCACCCAGTAGAGGGCCTTTAAATTACTTGACTGTGCGAGAGTGAGCAACATGCATAGGCTCCTGGATTTATCAGGAGTTCAGTTTGCGGATAAGGATACCTTATTCAAACAGATGACAGACGCTTTTTTAAAAAAAAAGGTTCTGGGGAAACATTTGATTCCGATGGCTCTGATGACTCACATCAGTCAGTCTGCAATAAAGCAGAATATGGAAGATACATTACTAACAGGATGGTGAAATCGTACGGCTACAAACGGGTTCCAAGACTATAGAAGGAGATCAGGACCCGGAAATTACAAAGACAGAAGCCTAGTTAGAACCGACAATGGAAGATGAACCAAGAAATGCACGGGGCATGATAAATCGATGTTTTCGATGGGACTCTCAATACCATTATGCTTTCACCTGTCCAACACGTTACAATAGAGTGTTTGAAGCGACACATGACACGGAAGAATTAGAAGAGGAAAAAGATAGTGACCAAAAAGAAGGCATTGTCCTAATAACAAGCAGTTTTATGCCGGTAATGAGGGTGTTGGTTGCAGAATCCTTCAACTGTGCTGTATTGGACAGTGGCTGCACATCTACTGTATGTGGAATTGACTGGTTAAAATGTTACCTGGACTTCTTGAATGCTGAAAATCGCAACAAGATTAAGGAATTTAAACGTTCCACAAGTTTCAGGTTTGGGGATGATAATACTCTGAAGTCGCTGAAAAGAGTGGTGATCCCTTGCAATATTGCCGGAGTGAATCATTTTATTAGCACAGATGTTGTATCACGCGAGATACCTTTGCTTCTGAGCAAACTGTCGATGAAGAAAGCACACATGAAACTGGATATGGAACAGGATACGGCAACAGTTTTTGGAAAGATGGTGGACTTACAATTTACACAGTTGGGACACGAGGGACACTATATTGTATTCCATTACTGACAAATAATATTTCGAGTAGAGTTAAGGATGTGTTATTGGCAGTTGAAAATGGGACTTTAGCTGGTAAAAAGCTTGTAGTAAAACTACGTAGGCAATTTGCACATCGGTCTCCTCGGAGGCTGAAAAATTTATTAAAGGATGCAGGGGTAAGGAATGAAGACTATACTAAACTGATAGACAGGTTAGTGATCGCTGTGAAGTTTGTAGGAAGTACAGAAGCACACCAGCACAACCGATAGTAACCCTACCTTTGGCCAGGGATTTTAACGACATTGAGGCCATGGACCTTAAGATCTGGGATAAACCCAATATATTTATTTTGCATTTTGTAGATTTAGCAACCAGGTTTGGTCAATCAACGATTGTACGAAGTAAAGCAAAGAGAGTAATTCTGGATCAAATCGTTGAAGAATGGATAGGGACAGGAATAGGCCCACCAGCAAAATTCCTTACGGCCAATGGGGGAGAATTTGCGAATGAGTTTAGGGATATGTGTGAAAACGTGAATATAACATTATAAATACAGCTGTGGAAAGCCCATTTAGTAATGGTGTCTGTGAAAGAAACCATACTGTAATCGATGACATGCTCTGGAAAATTTTGGCAGGTAGACCGAATTGCAAGCTAAATTCAGCTTTAGCATGGGCGTTACATGCAAAGAATTCATTGCAGATGGTTGGGGGATATAGTCTTTAACAATTAGTGTTTGGTTTGAAATCCTAAAATTCCTTCCATTTTGGATGACCAACTTCCAGCTTGGGAAGGGACTACAATTAGCTCTGCCTTTGCTGAGCATTTAAATGCATTACATAGCAGTAGAAAAGCTTTTTTGGAAGCAGAAGTCTCTGAAAGAATTTGCAGAGTTTTAAGGCATAATGTACGGCCATCAAATACTGTTGTTCAGCAAGGAGACATAGTATACTATAAAAGAGACAATTTTAATGAATGGAAAGGCCCAGGGAAGATAATAGGCATAGATGGAAAAACAATTATTTTGCAATGTGGCAATCAAACTGTTAGGGTACATTCATCAAGGATAATGGGTACAGACCACAAATGTTCAAATTTAGACAGAGCAGACATGACGAGGAACCAGGGTCATCTGGTATGCATGTGTTACAGAACTCTGAGGACCAGTTAACTGATATAGGCAGGGTTTCTGTAGAGGAACACGACACTTCTGATAAATTAGATCAGGCCATTTTTCCGAAAGGACAACTGCCAAAAGTTGGTACAAAAGTGACATACTTGCCTGAAGGGTCTAACCAATGGAAGGATGCAACTGTTATTAGTAGAGCAGGGAAGGCCACTGGAAAGTATAAGCATTGGTTGAATGTACAACATTTAGGGGAGGGAGTCAAGACAATGGATTGGGAACACAAAGTTCAAAAATGGGGGGCACAGAAACGCAGTGCCAGTTCAGATAGTACAACGGATAGTGAACAGGTTTGCCGGAAAAGGTCAAGAACTATTGAAAGGAAATCCCACAGCAGAAAGGAAAGATCAAGCAGTAGCCGTACAGAACGAGATAGCAGGCGGGAGAGGGGACGTAGTTTATCACGGTCTCAGAACATGAGTAAGACTACGAATACCAATAAGAGTAGAAGCCCACATGCACGTGAGATTTTGGTGGCTTCCAATAAATTAGATGAAAAAATTATCAAAGGTGCCAAACAGCAAGAACTGCATAGTTGGAGTGAATATGGGGTATACATGGAAGTACCGGATAGGGAACGAAAAGCTCTATCCCACAGATGGATTTGCACGGAAAAGGTTCTTCCGGTTGGAACTTATAATGCAAAGGCCAGGCTTGTGGCAAGGGGATTTGAAGAAAACTTAGAAGATCAGGATTTAAGGATTCACCTACGGCAGGAAAGGTTATTTTAAAGATCTTCTTGGCTCTATTAGCCACAAAGGCATGGGAATGCAAATCTATAGATATAAGGCCGAAGGGCCTGTTCTGTGCTGTACTGTTCTATGTTCTAAAACCTGCCTTTTTGCAGGGGCATCAGCTCCAGATAGATATTTTTCTCCGTCCTCCAAAAGAGGCAGCTAACACAGAAACACTAACAACTCTGGGAGTTGATCTGGCTGTCCGACCTCTCGGATTCTCTCCAAATGGAGAAAATCAAATTCGCCATCCGAGGGTCGGCAGAACGTGGGAGCCATTCATGCAATTGTTCCGGGACCTGTTTGTGGCCAACGTACAAGAGGAAGAATAGTCGGGGGAAGGTAGCCGGCGGGGAGGGGGGGGGCTACGGGCTCGTTACGGGGGTTTGATGGCTAGCTAAGGCCCAAAACCAAACTAAATAAATGCCAATAAACATGTTGGGGAATGTAAGATATGTATGCCGGCGAAAAGGGGAGGCCACAGTTATTGCTACGAAGATGCTCACCTGTAAATATATATGTTAATTTTTGTGTGTTCTTTTTTTTTTCTCTCTCTCTAACAATTTGTAATTTGTTCAATATAAAACATGAAAACTGAATAAAAAACATTTATAAAAAAAAACTCTGGGAGTTGAACAAATATGTATATGGATTAAATGATGCATCTAGAGTCTGGTATTTTTCGGTACGGTCAGTTTTGTTAAAGTTAGGCTGTTGCCAGTTGAAAGCAGATCCAGCAACGTTTTACATAGATACATAGAAGATAGGAGCAGGAGGCCTTTTGGTCCTTCGAGCCTGCTCCGCCATTCATCACGATCATGGCTGGTCATCCAACTCAATAGCCTCATCCTGCTTTCTCCCCATAGCCTTTGATCCCATTCTCCCCAAGTGTTATATCCAGCCGCCTCTTGAATATATTCAAAGTTTTAGCATCAACTACTTCCTGTGGTAATGAATTCCACAGGCTCGCCACTCTGTGTGAAGAAAAATATCTCCTTATCTCTGCCCGAAATGGTTTACCCTGAATCCTCAGGGTAAACCATTTACCCATCATTGGTAACATCTTCCCCGCATCTACCCTGTCTAGTCCTGTTAGAATTTTATAAGTCTCTATGAGACGCCCCCTCTCATTCTTCTGAACTCCAGCGAGAACAATCCCAACCTAGTGAATCTCTCCTCATATGACAGTCCCGCCATCCCTGGAATCAGTCTGGTAAACCTTCGCTGCACTCCCTCGAGAGCAAGAACATCCTTCCTCAGAGAAGGAGACCAAAACTACACAGAATACTCCAAGTGTGGCCTCACCAAGGCCCTGTATAATGGCAGCAACACATCCCTGCTTCTATACTCGAAACCACTCGCAATTAAGGCCAACATACCATTAGCCTTCTTTACCGCCTTCTGCATCTGCATGCTTACCTTCAGTGAATGGTGCACAATGACACACAGGTCCCGCTACAGACTCCCCTCTCCCACTTTACAAATATTCAGGTAGTAATCTGCCTTCCTGTTTTTGATTCCAAAATGAATAACCTCATACTTATCCAAATTATACTGCATCTGTCATTGGTTTGCCCACTCGCCGAACCTGCCCTGCATCCTCGTCACAATTCACCCTCCCACCTAATTTGGTATCTTCTGCAAACTTTGAGATGCTACATTTTGTTCCCTCATCCAAATCATTAATATATATTGTGAATAGCTGGGGTCCCAGCACTGATCCCTGTGGTACCCCACTGATTACTGCCTGCTATTAATCCCTACTCTTTGTTTCCTCTCTGCCAACCAGTTTTCTATCCACCTCAATACATTTCCCCCAATTCCATGCGCTTTCATTTTGCACAATAATCTCTTATGCGGGACTTTGTCAAACGCTTTCTCAAAGTCCAAATATACCACATCGACAGGCTCCCCCTTGTCGACTGTGCTGGTTACTTCTTCAAAGAATTCCAACAGATTTGTCGAGCATGATTTTCCCTTCATAAATCCATGCTGACTCTGACTGATCCTACCACTGCTTTCTCAATGTTCCGCTATAAAGTCCTTGATAATGGATTCAAGCATTTTCCCCACCACCGATGTTAGGCTTATTGGTCTATAGTTCCCTGCTTTCTTTCTACCTCCATTTTTGAATATCGGAGTGACGTGAGCTACCCTACAATCTGCAGGGACAGTTCCAGAGTCTATACCCTGGGCAGCAGGGTAGCATGGTGGTTAGCATAAATGCTTCACAGCTCCAGGGTCCCAGGTTCGATTCCCGGCTGGGTCACTGTCTGTGTGGAGTCTGCACGTCCTCCCCTTGTGTGCGTGGGTTTCCTCCGGGTGCTCCGGTTTCCCCCCACAGTCCAAAGATGTGCGGGTTAGGTGGATTGGCTATGCTAAATTGCCCGTAGTGTCCTAATAAAAGTAAGGTTAAAGGGGGGGTTGTTGGGTTACGGGTATAGGGTGGATACGTGGGTTGAGTAGGGTGATCATGGCTCGGCACAACATTGAGGGCTGAAGGGCCTGTTCTGTGCTGTACTGTTCTATGTTCTATAGAATCCTGGAAGATGACCACCAATGCATCCACTATTTCCAGAGCCACCTCCTGAAGTACTTTGGGATGCAGATTCTCAGGCCCTGGGGATTTATCCGCCTACAATCCCATCAGTTTTCCCAGTACCATTTCTCTAGTAATATTGATCTCCCTCAGTTCTTCTCTCTCACTAAACCTTTCATTCTCCACCATTTCTGGTATCTGATTTGTGTCCTCATTTGTGAAGACCGAACCAAATTATGTATTCAATTGTTCAGCCATTCCTTTGCCCTTATGCATTTCCCTGTTTCTGTCTGTAGGGGGCCTACATTTCTCTTTACCAATCTATTTCTCTTCACATATCTATATAAACTGGTTTAGCTCACAGGGGCTAATCGCTGGCTTTTCAAGCAAGCCAGCAGCATGGTTCGATTCCCGTACCAGCCTCCCCGGGCAGGCGCCGGAATGTGGCGACTAGGGGCTTTTCACAGTAACTTCATTGAAGCCTACTCGTGACAATAAGCGATTTTAATTTTTCATTTTCAAACTCTTAGTGTCAGTCTTTATGTCCCCTGCAAGCTTCCTTTCGTACTGTACTTTCCCCTTCTTAATCAATCCCTTCGTCCTTCTTTGCTGAATTATAAACTGCTCCCAATCCTCAGAGCTATTATTTTTCTTGGTATGTTTCTTCTTTGTATTGGATACTGTTTCTAATTTACTTTGTAAGCCATGGATTGGCACTCTTACCCCTTTTGTGCCAGACAGGAATAAACAGTTGCTGTTGTTCCTCCATGCGTTCCTTGAATGTTTGCCATTGTCTATCCATTGTCATCCCTTTACGTAATTCTCCCCAATCTATCAAGGTCAACTCGCGCCTCATATCCTCATAGTTCCCTTTATTAAGATTCAGCACCCTAGTCTCCAATCAACTACTTCACTCTCCATCTTGATAAAAATTTACTGGCACTATAAAGGAAACCTTTCTGGCATCTTTATGATACATGTCGATGATTTTTTTGTGGGGTGGGACTAGTGATTGTGAAGCTATTGTAATCTCTGGTTTGAGGAAAGAATTCAGGGTTGGAAGTGAGGCTTCTGGTGCATTTAAATATATTGGACTGGAAATTGGACAGACTAAGTTAGGGACAACTTTACGTCAGCAAAGTTCTCCCTAAATCCACACGGCCAGAGGATCATTCAGGAGAGAATCAACAGTTTGAATTGCACCCAGCAGTCAGTCAACACAGCCAACTGTTAAAATGCAAAAGCTATGCCGCCATCGACATGTCTTCGCCTGGATCCAATGGGCGGCACTCTAGCTACTGGGTCAGACGGTCAAATTTCATTTCCAAGATTTGAGACGAGAATCTAGGTTGACACGCCAGTGTACTGCCGAAGGAGTGCAGCACTGTCAAAGCTGTCATCTTTCGTTTGAAGCATTAAACCGAGGCTCACCTGCTCTCTCAAGCAGATATAAATCATCTCACAATATCTGGACCAATATCTGTGCCTCAAAAACAATAAGTTTCATTTTGTAATATTTTAATTGTTTATCCCAGAAAATGTACTATTTTTTATTTCTTTACATTGAACTGCATTAGTAAATCCACTCATTCACCGAGCCTTTCGTGAAGCCTCTTGGCATCTACCTATATTGTCCTCTCTCTGCTATTGCCTGATTTGGTACAGCTGATTAATGTTAATTTTATTACCCCCTGCTTATGGGATCATTAAGCACAGGAGGAGGCTATCCGGCCCATTGTGCGCGCCTTATCCTTGCAAGTGCTGTGTAATTAGTCCCACTCAACTTGCAAATGCCTCCTTCTAATTATTCATCCAATTCCTTTTTCAAAGTTATGATTGAATTTGCTCCCACACCTCTTGCATCTGAGATATCAGTAAAAAATATTATCTGGTCATTGCCAAGTTATTGTCTCGGGGAGCTTGCTGTGCACAAATTGGCAGCTGTGTTTCCTATATTACAATGGTGACTACATTTGCAAAACAATTCATTTGGCCAGAAAGTACTTCTGGACGTTCTGAGGCCATGAAAGGAGCAATATAAACCCAAGTCTTTTCAATACAGCTCTCTCATTGTCATTGAGTGACAATGAGAAACATATGAGAGACTTGGCTCCATCTCCAGGGTTTAAATTGCTGCTCTGCTATCTCAGCATGTCATAATCACTCTTAAAATATCCACCTACAATGCTGAGGGATAACAGGGACTGGTCTGTTCCATGTTCTAAATTCAGTTTTGTTGATCCTTGATGCATAAATTGATGTTTACAGAATTATATTGAATGTTACAGACCTGCATACTGAAGATGCACAGGGTGTCCCAGAAATAACATATCCATGGGAGACAAATGCTTGACTCTGATCAGCCTTGTTTGGTTTTCGAGAGAGGGTTTCGCACACAAGCTGGGCACCAACTCCTTCTGACAGTCCGCATTCCTTTGACATATCCGGCTGGTTTCAATGGCTTTCCTGGCTGCTAGACAAATGTACTAGAAACACAAACATATGAGGGAGAGTAAGGCGCAGCAGGCCATACACAGCACACCAGCAAGATAAATCATTCTCTTTTGAATTAGTTCAACACCGTACCAGGCTGCATGGTGACACAGGGGTTAGCACTGCAGCCTCACTGAGCCAGGGAACGGGCTCAATTCCAGTCCTGGGTGACTGTCTTTGTGGAGTTTGATGCTCTTTTTGTGTCTGCATGACTTCCTCCAGGTGCTCCGGTTTCCCCCCACAGTCCAACAATGCGCATGTTAGGTGGATTGGCCTTGCTAAATTACTCCTTAGCGTCTAACGTTTAGATGGGGTTACAGGGATAGGGCGGGGGATTGGGCCAAGGTGGGATACTCTTTTTGGAGAGTTGGTGCAGACTCAATGGGCCAAATAGCCTCCTTCTGCACTGTAGGAATTTTATGATTTGACTCCTGGGATGACGGCCTTATCTTGTGGAGACAGGTTGGGCCTATACCTATTGGCAGTTAGAAGAATGAGGGGTAATCTTATTGAAAAATCTATGATCCCTACAGCGATTTGATGGAATGGAAAGCGGGAGGATGTTTCCACTTGTGGGGTAGGCGAAAACCAGTTTAAAAATAAGGGGTCTATGATTTAAGACTGAGACGAAAGAATGTTTTTTCTCGGCAGGTTGATAGTCTGAGGAATTTTCTTCCCCAGGCAGCAGTGGTAGCTGGATCATTGATTTATTCAAGGCTGAGTTAGAGAGATTTGTGCTAGACAAGGAAGTCAAGGATTTAGGATGTCAGGCAGGAAAGTGGAGCTGAGACAACAACCAGATCGGCCACGATCGTACTGAATCAGGCGGATCAGGCTCTAAAGAATGTTCGAATGTTCCTGGTGCTGAACGCCCAACAGTAGAGTTCCTGTTGAACCCCATCAACATTTAAAATACATCAAGCTGGTCTTCTCTTTCCCACACAGCTCCATCTTCTCAATTTGGTGACAACCTTACAAGTCTGTTCTGCATGTTGTCCTGTGTTTCAATATCCTTTTTGATGGTCCACACCCCAGAGCCTAACCAGATCCCATGCTGAGGATATGGATCTGAGCGGCAGCAGCAATAAACAAAAGACAATGACTCCAGTTAGTCTCAGTTTAGAGTGGAGAGGTAGCAGTGTACACGCAGTGGGGTGGCACAGTGGTTAGTACTGCTGCCTCACTGTGGCAAGGACCCCGATGCAATTCAGGCCTTGGGCGACTGTGTGGAGTTTGCAAATTATCTTTGTGTCTGCATGAGTTTCCTCTGGGTGCTCTGGTTTCCTCCCTGTCAAAAGATGTGCCGGTTAGGTGGGGTTACAGGGACAGGGTAGGACTGTTGGCCTGGGTAGGGTGCCCTTTTGGAGGGTCAGTGCAGACTCAATGGGCCAAATGGCCTCCTTCTGCATTGAAGGTATTCCATGGAGTCGAGAAATGAAGGTAGGCAATTGGCTGGTATTACCATTGCCTTTATTTCTCTAAGTGAGGACGACAGATTAAATCCACAATTTTTGTCAATTGTAGTATATATAAATGATTTGGAGGAAAATGTAACTGGCCTGATTAGTAAGCCTGACACAAAGGTTGGCGGAATTGTGGATAGCGATGAGGACTGTCAGAGGATACAGCAGGATGTTGATCGGTTGGAGACTTGGGCGGAGAGATGACAGGCGGAGTTTAATCCGGATAAATGTGAGGTAATGCATTTTGGAAGGTGGGAAAATATTCAGTAAATGGCCCTTAAAGGTATTGACAGGCAGAAGGATCTGGGTGTACAGGTCCACTGAAAGTGGCAATGCAGGTGGAGAAGGTAGTCAAGAAGGCATGCGACATGCTTGCCTTCATCGGCCGGGGCATTGAGTGTAAAAATTGGCAAGTCATGTTGCAGCTGTAGAGAACCTTAGTTAGGCCACACTTGAGATACAGTGTTCAATTCTGGTCACCACACTGCCAGAAGGATGTGGAGGCTTTGGAGAGGGTACAGAAGAGGTTTACCAGGATGTTGTCTGGTATGGAGGGCTTTGGCTACGAGGAGAGGTTGGATAAGCTTGGTTTGTTCTCACTGGAACGATGGAGGTCGAGGGGCGACCTGATAGAAATCTGCAAAATTATATGGGGTATGAACAGAATGGATAGTCAGCAGCTTTTTCCCTGGGTAGAGGGGTCAATTACTCGGGGGCATAGGTTTAAGATGAGAAGAGCAAAGTTCAGAGATGTGCGAGGAAAGTTTGTTACACATAGGGTAGTGGGTGACTGGAATCGCTGCCGGAGGTGGAGGTGGAAGCAGGTACGATAGTGATGTTTAAGGGGTGTCTTGACAAATATATGGATAGGATAGGAATAGAGGGATAAGGACCCTGGAAGGATTTAGGTTGGACAGGCAGTATGGTAGGCACAGGCTTGGAGGGCCGAAGGGCCTGTTCTTGTGCTGTACTTTTAGAATAGAATAGAATAAAATAGAACAGTACAGCACAGAACAGGCCCTTCGGCTCTCAATGTTGTGCCGAGCATTGTCCGAAGCCAAGATCAAGCTATCCCACTCCCTGTCATTCTGGTGTGCTCCATGTGCCTATCCAATAACCGCTTGAAAGTTCCAAAAGTGTCTGACTCCATTATCACACAAGGCAGTCCAATCCACACCCTAACCACTCTCTGAGTAAAGAACCTACCTCGGACATCCCTCCTTTCACTCCCACCCCGAACCTTATAGTTATGCCCCCTTTTAACAGCTACATCCACCCGGGGAAATAGTCTCTGAACGTCCACTCTATCTATCCCCCTCATCATCTTATAAACCTCTATTAAGTCGCCTCTCATCCTCCTCCACTCCCTAGCTCCCTCAACCTTTCCTCATAAGACCTATCCTCCAAACCAGGCAGCATCCTGGTAAATCTCCTTTGCAGCCTTTCCAATGCTTCCACATCCTTCCTATAGTGAGGTGACCAGAACTGCACACAATACTCCAAATGTGGTCTCACCAGGGTCATGTACAGTTGCAGCATAACCCCGCGGCTCTTAAACACAAGCCCCCTGTTAATAAACGCTAACGTACTACAAGCCTTCTTCATGGCTCTATCCACTTGAATGGCAACCTTCAGAGATCTGTGGACATGAACCCCAAGTTCTCTCTGTTCCTCCACATTCCTCAGAACCCTGCCGTTGACCCTGTAATCCGCATTTCTTTCTTCTTTATGCAAAGCAGCAGGTTCCCATCAAAATTCTTTCCTGCCCAATTGCCTTACTCACAATATTGCCAATGGAAAACTTGAGTTTTGTGCAAAGACAGCTGGATGTGGATATATGTGGCAATGAACACACAACAATAAACAATTGCTCAGTGAGAATGGAGTTTGAAGAGACTCACCTGGGGGATTTGCAGCTTTCCACGGTAAGAGAAGCAAATGTCCACCAGGCTGTTGTTGCTACAACACTCTGTGGTTCCATCGAGCCTCTTGTACACTGCACAGAAGAAAAGGTTATTTTACTAATCAATTCAGCACTCAGAGCAAGTTCTGGGCTTTGCAATCTACTTTCTGAAATATTTTGAAGATGCCATTAACAGACGTGAGAAGAGGCCAGTGAGGACATAGCTCACAGACTGGTCAGGAGTAAATGTGGTTTGGATATCGCTCACAGACTGGTCAGGAGTGAGTGTGGTCAGGATAGAGCTCACACACCTGGTCAGGAGTAAGTATGGTTAGGATATAGCTCACAGACCTGGTCAGGAGTGAGTGTGGTTAAGGCACAGCTCACAGATCTGGTCAGGAGTGAGTGTGGTTAGGACAGAGCTCACATACATAGTCAGGAGTAAGTGTGGTTAAGGCACAGCTCACAGACCTGGTCAGGAGTGAGTGTGGTTAAGGCACGGCTCACAGACCTGGTCAGGAGTGAGTGTGGTTAGGATATAGCTGACAGACCTGGTCAGGAGTGAATGTGGTTAGGATATAGCCCACAGACCTGGTCAGGAGTGAGTGTGGTTAAGGCACGGCTCACAGACCTGGTCAGTAGTGAGTTTGGTTGAGGAACAGCTCACAGACCTGGTCAGGAGTGAGTGTGTGTGTGTGGTTAAGGCACGGCTCACAGACCTGGTCAGGAGTGAGTGTGGTTAAGGCACGGCTCACAGACCTGGTCAGGAGTGAGTGTGGTTAAGGCACGGCTCACAGACCTGGTCAGGAGTGAGTGTGGTTAAGGCACGGCTCACAGACCTGGTCAGGAGTGAGTGTGTGTGTGTGGTTAAGGCACGGCTCACAGACCTGGTCAGGAGTGAGTGTGGTTAGGGCACGGCTCACAGACCTGGTCAGGAGTGAGTGTGGTTAAGGCACGGCTCACAGACCTGGTCAGGAGTGAGTGTGGTTAAGGCACGGCTCACAGACCTGGTCAGGAGTGAGTGTGGTTAAGGCACGGCTCACAGACCTGGTCAGGAGTGAGTGTGGTTAAGGCACGGCTCACAGACCTGGTCAGGAGTGAGTGTGGTTAAGGCACGGCTCACAGACCTGGTCAGGAGTGAGTTTGGTTGAGGCACAGCTCACAGACCTGGTCAGGAGTGAGTGTGTGTGTGTGGTTAAGGCACGGCTCACAGACCTGGTCAGGAGTGAGTGTGGTTAAGGCACGGCTCACAGACCTGGTCAGGAGTGAGTGTGGTTAAGGCACGGCTCACAGACCTGGTCAGGAGTGAGTGTGTGTGTGTGGTTAAGGCACGGCTCACAGACCTGGTCAGGAGTGAGTGTGGTTAAGGCACGGCTCACAGACCTGGTCAGGAGTGAGTGTGGTTAAGGCACGGCTCACAGACCTGGTCAGGAGTGAGTGTGGTTAAGGCACGGCTCACAGACCTGGTCAGGAGTGAGTGTGGTTAAGGCACAGCTCACAGACCTGGTCAGGAGTGAGTGTGGTTAAGGCACGGCTCACAGACCTGGTCAGGAGTGAGTGTGGTTGAGGCACAGCTCACAGACCTGGTCAGGAGTGAGTGTGTGTGTGTGGTTAAGGCACGGCTCACAGACCTGGTCAGGAGTGAGTTTGGTTGAGGCACAGCTCACAGACCTGGTCAGGAGTGAGTGTGGTTAAGGCACGGCTCACAGACCTGGTCAGGAGTGAGTGTGGTTAAGGCACGGCTCACAGACCTGGTCAGGAGTGAGTTTGGTTGAGGCACAGCTCACAGACCTGGTCAGGAGTGAGTTTGGTTGAGGCACAGCTCACAGACCTGGTCAGGAGTGAGTGTGGTTAAGGCACGGCTCACAGACCTGGTCAGGAGTGAGTGTGGTTAAGGCACGGCTCACAGACCTGGTCAGGAGTGAGTTTGGTTGAGGCACGGCTCACAGACCTGGTCAGGAGTGAGTGTGTGTGTGTGGTTAAGGCACGGCTCACAGACCTGGTCAGGAGTGAGTTTGGTTGAGGCACAGCTCACAGACCTGGTCAGGAGTGAGTGTGTGTGTGTGGTTAAGGCACGGCTCACAGACCTGGTCAGGAGTGAGTTTGGTTGAGGCACAGCTCACAGACCTGGTCAGGAGTGAGTGTGGTTAAGGCACAGCTCACAGACCTGGTCAGGAGTGAGTGTGGTTAAGGCACGGCTCACAGACCTGGTCAGGAGTGAGTGTGGTTAAGGCACGGCTCACAGACCTGGTCAGGAGTGAGTGTGGTTAAGGCACGGCTCACAGACCTGGTCAGGAGTGAGTGTGGTTAAGGCACGGCTCACAGACCTGGTCAGGAGTGAGTTTGGTTGAGGCACAGCTCACAGACCTGGTCAGGAGTGAGTGTGTGTGTGTGGTTAAGGCACGGCTCACAGACCTGGTCAGGAGTGAGTGTGGTTAAGGCACGGCTCACAGACCTGGTCAGGAGTGAGTGTAGTCAGAATGTGCGAGATGCCGGATGTCCCATTTTTGTAATTCCCCCAATCCCCTCTGTCAGACCCATCAAGTACCACTTATTAATAGAAAGGAAAGAGTGGGGATTAATGTGTGTTCCTCTGGTTGGCAATCAGTAGCTAGTGGTGTCCCTCAGGGATCCGTGTTGGGCCCACAATTGTTCACAATTTACACAGATGATTTGGAGTTGGGGACCAAGGGCAATGTGTCCAAGTTTGCAGATGACACTAAGATGAGTGGTAAAGCGAAAAATGCAGTGGATACTGGAAGTCTGCAGAGGGATTTGGATAGGTTAAGTGAATGGGCTAACATCTGGCAGATGGAATACAATGTTGACAAATGTGAGGTTATCCATTTTGGTAGGAATAACAGCAAACGGGATTATTATTTAAACGATAAAATATTAAAGCATGCCGCTGTGCAGAGAGACCTGGGTGTGAAAGTGCATGAGTCACAGAAAGTTGGTTTATAGGTGCAACAGGTGATTAAGGTGGCAAATGGAATTTTGTCCTTCAATGCTAGAGGGATAGGGGTTTAAGACTAGGGAGGTTATGCTGCAATTGTATAAGGTGTTAGTGAGGCCACACCTGGGGTATTGTGTTCAGTTTTGGTCTCCTTACTTGAGAAAGGACATACTGGCACTGGAGGGTGTGCAGAGGAGATTCACTAGGTTAATCCCAGAACTGAAGGGGCTGGATTATGAGGAGAGGTTGAGTAGACTGGGACTGTACTCGTTGAAATTTAGAAGGATGAGGGGGGATCTTATAGAAACATTTAAAATTATGAAGGGAATAGATAGGATAGATGCGGGGAGGTTGTTTCCACTGGCAGGTGAAAGCAGAACTAGGGGACATAGCCTCAAAATAAGGGGAAGGAGATTTAGGACTGAGTTTAGGAGGAACTTCTTCACCCAAAGGGTTGTGAATCTATGGAATTCCTTGCCCAGTGAAGCAGTTGAGGCTCCTTCATTAAATGTTTTTAAGGTAAAGACAGATAGTTTTTTGAAGAATAAAGGGATTAATGGTTATGGTGTTCGGGCCGGAAAGTAGAGCCGAGTCCACAAAAGATCAGCCATGATCTCATTGAATGTCGGAGCAGGTTCGAGGGGCCAGATGGCCTACTCCTGCTCCTAGTTCTTATGTTCTTATTTGTGGTGGCCCAGTCATGCCCCACCTGAATCCCGAGCCACCTTAAAGGGCAGGGCCATCCAAGTGCTTTTTAAAGGTTGTGAAGTTTCCAGCTTCCCAGGCAGTGCATTCCAGATTCTCACTACCCTCGAGTGAATTTCTTTTTCTCAAATTCTTCTGAATCTCATGCCTCTCACGCTGAAACTGTGCCCCCTTGTGATTGACGTCTCAGCCAAGGGGAACAGCTACTTCCTATTTACCTTGTCTATACCCCTCATAATATTATACACCTCAATCATATTCCCCCTCAGCCTTCTCTGCTCGAAAGAAAACAATGCAACCCTATTAGGTTTCTCCTGAAAACTCAGATGCTCTGTCTGACCCTTTGACTAAGGGGAACAGCTGCTCCCTATCCATCCTGTCCTTGCCCCTCATAATCTTGTACACCTCATCAGGTGACCAGAACTGCTCAGAGTACTCTAGCTGAGGCCTAACCAACGTTCTTTACAGCTCCATCATAACCTCCTTGCTCTTGGGCAGCAAGGTGGCGCAGTGGTTAGCATTGCTGCCTCACGCCACCGAGGTCCCAGGTTTGATCCCGGCTCTGGGTCACTGTCTGTGTGGAGTTTGCACATTCTGCCCGTGTTTGAGTGGGCCCAAAAGATGTGCAGGCTCGGTGGATGGCCACGCTAAATTACCCCTTAATTGGAAAAAATTAATTGGGTACTCTAAATTTATAAAAAAAGGAAAAAAATATACTTTTTTTAAAAATTAGAAGAAAAAACTAAAAAAAAAGAAAAAAATAACCTCCTTGCTCTTAGATTCTATGCCATGACTGATAAAGGCAACGTCCCATATACCTTATTCGTCTGCTCTGCTTCCTTTGGGGATCTGTGAACGAGTACCCTAAGCTCCATCTGTTCCCTCTAAGCTTCCTAGTGTTCTGCCATTCATTACATACCCCTTTGTCCTGTTTTTTCTTCCAAAGTGTGTCACCTCACCCGTATCAGGGTTATAGACCATCTACCACTGCTCTGCCCACCTGATCAACCTATCTAGATCTTCCTGGAACATACAACCTTCTTCTACACTTTAAAAAAATGTAAGTACCCAATTCTTCTTTTCCCCAATTAAGAGCAATTTAGCTTGGCTAATTCACTGAGCCTGCACATCTTTTTGGGTTGGGGGGGTGTGAGACACACGCTGACATGGGGGGGGGGGGGGGGGGGGGGGTGAGACACACGCTGACATGGGGACTCTTTTTCACTGTGAAACACCCTCCCAATCTTGGTGTTGCCTGCAAAATTACTTCTTCTTCCCCCGCGTTCTAATTTATATCATTCATATATATAACAAACAATAAGGGACTCAGCACTGATCCCTGTGGTACGCCGCTGGACACTGGCCTCGAGTTACTCAAACAGCCTTCTACCACCACCCTTTGCGAGACCATGCAGACGCTGCGACAACGGATGAATGGACATCGCGCAACAATCGTCAGTCAGGAATGTTCCCTTCCAGTCGGGGAACACTTCAGCAGTCAAGGGCATTCAGCCTCTGATCTCCGGGTAAGGACAAAGGGATATGTAATGAATAGCAGAACACTAGGAAGCTCAGAGGGAACAGATGGAGCTTGGGGTACTCGTCTGCAGAATGCTGGAAAATGATCACTAATTCATCCATTATTTTTAAGGCCACTTTCTTCAGTACTCTGGGATCCAGAGCATCAGGCCCTGGGGACGTAATGGGTTTTAATCCATCAATTTTCCCAATACAATTTCCTAACTAATAAGGACTTCCTTCAGTTTCACCTTCATGCCAGAACCTCTGTCTCCTCGTATTTCGGGAAGGTTATTGGTGTCCTCCTCTGTCCTCCGGCAGATGGAGTTTAAACCGGACAAATGTGAGGTAATGCATTTTGGAAAGTCTAATGCAGGTAGGGAATATACAGTGAACAGTAGAACCCTCAAGTGTATCGACAGTCAGAGAGATCTAGGTGTACAGGTCCACAGGTCACTGAAAGGGTCAACACAGGTGGAGAAGATAGTCAAGAAGGCATACGGCATGCTTGCCTTCATTGGCCAGGGCATAGAGTATAAAAAATGGCAAGTCAAAAATTGGCAGCATGGTAGCAGAAGTGGATAGCACAGTGGCTTCCCAGCACCAGGGTCCCAGGTTCGATTCCCGGCTGGGTCACTGTCTGTGCGGAGTCTGCACATCCTCCCCGTGCCTGCGCAGGTTTCCTCTGGGTGCTCCAGTTTCCTCCCACAGTCCAAAGACGTGCAGGTTAGGTGGATTGGCCATGATAAATTGCCTTTAGTGACCAAAAAGGTTAGGAGGGGTTAAAGGGTTACGGGGAGAGGGTGGAAGTGAGGGCTTAAGTGGGTCGGTGCAGACTCGGTGGGCCAAATGGCCTCCTTCTGCATTGTATGTTCTATGTTGCAGCTGTATAGAACCTTAGTTAGGCCACACTTGGAGTACAGTGTTCAATTTTGGTCGCCACACTACCAGAAGGATGTGGAGGCTTTTGAGAGGGTGCAGAAGAGATTTACCAGGATGTTGCCTGGTATGGAGGGCATTAGCTATGAGGAGAGGTTGAATAAACTTGGTTTGTTCTCACTGGAACGAAGGAGGTTGAGGGGCGACGTGATCGAGGTCTACAAAATTATGAGGGGCATAGACAGAGTGGATAGTCAGAGACTTTTTCCCAGGGTAGAGGGGTCAATTACTAGGGGGCATAGGTTTAAGGTGCGAGGGGCAAGGTTTCGAGGCAATGTACGAGGCAAGTTTTCTTTACACAGAGGGTCGTGGGTGCCTGGAACTCGCTGCCGGAAGAGGTGGCGGATCAGGGATGATAGTGATGTTTAAGGGGCATCTTGACAAATACATGAATAGGATGGGAATAGAGGGATACGGACTCGGGAAGTGTAGAAGATTTTACTTTAGACGGGCAGTATGGTCGGCACAGGCTGAGAGGGCCAAAGAGCCTTTTCCTATGCTGTACTTTTCTTTCTTCTTTATTCTTTGTACTCTGCAGGTGTGATGCAACAGAAATCTACAGTACTTTTTAATTAAAACACTGTTTATTTATTAAACTAATTAACACTTTATAAACTCACAGTAAACATCTTAACAACTATCAACACCAAAGAGTACAGTACTCCCTTAACGTGGACGCGAAGCTGCTAGCAAAGGTCTTGGCCAGGAGAACAAAGAAAATTACAGCACAGGAACAGGCCCTTTGGCCCTCCCAGCCTGCGCTGATCCAGATCCTTTATCTAAACCTGTCTCCTATTTTCCAAGGTCTACTTCCCTCGTTCCCACCCATTCATATACCTGTCTAGATGCCTCTTAAATGATGCTATCGCGCCCGCCTCTACCACCTCCGCTGGCAAAGCGTTCCAGGCACCCACCACCCTCTGCGTAAAAAACTTTCCACGCACATCTCCCTTAAACTTTCCCCCTCTCACCTCGAAATCGTGGCCCCTTGTAACTGACACCCCCACTCTTGGGAAAAGCTTGTTGCTATCCACCCTGTCCATACCTCTCATAATTTTGTAGACCTCGATCAGGTCCCCCCTCAACCTCCGTCTTTCCAACGCAAACAATGCTAATCTACTCAACCTTTCTTCATAGCTAGCACCCTCTATACCACGCAACATCCTGGTGAACCTCCTCTGCACCCTCTCCAAAGCATCCACATCCTTCTGGTAATGTGGCGACCAGAACTGCACGCAGTATTCCAAATGTGGCCAAACCAAAGTCCTATACAACTGTAACATGACCTGCCAACTCTTGTACTCAATACCCCGTCCGATGAAGGCAAGCATGATGTATGCCTTCTTGACCACTCTATCAACCTGCGTTGCCACCTTCAGGGTGCAATGGACCTGAACTCCCAGATCTCTCTGCACATCAATTTTCGCCAAGACCCTTCCATTGACCATATAGTCCGCTCTTGAATTTGATCTTCCAAAATGCATCACCTCGCATTTGCCTGGATTGAACTCCATCTGCCATTTCTCTGCCCAACTCTCCAATCTATCTATATTTTGCTGTATTCTCTAACAGTCCTCCTCGCTATCTGCAACTCCATCAATCTTAGTATCATCTGCAAACTTGCTAATCAGACCACCTATATCTTCCTCCAGGTTATTTATGTAGATCACAAACAACAGTGGTCCGAGCACGGATCCCTGTGGAACACCACTAGTCACATTTCTCCATTTTGAGACACTCCCTTCCACCACTACTCTCTGTCTCCTGTCGCCCAGCCAGTTCTTTATCCATCTAGCTAGTACACCCTGAACCCCATACAACTTCACTTTTTCCATCAACCTGCCATGGGAAACCTTATCAAACGCCTTACTAAAGTCTATGTATATGACATCTACAGCCCTTCCCTCATCAATTAACTTTGTCACTTCCTCAAAGAATTCTATTAGGTTTGTAAGACATGACTTTCCCTGCACAAAACCATGCTGCCTATCACTGATAAGTCTATTTTCTTCCAGATGTGAATAGATCCTATCCCTCAGTATCTTCTCCAACAGTTTGCCTCCCACTGACGTCAAGCTCACAGGTCTATAATTCCCTGGATTATCCCTGCTACCCTTCTTAAACAAAGGGACAACATTAGCAATTCTCCAGTCCTCCGGGACCTCACCCGTGCTCAAGGATGCTGCAAAGATATCTGTTAAGGCTCCAGCTATTTCGACCCTCGCTTCCCTCAGTAACCTGGGATAGATCCCATCCGGTCCTGGGGATTTGTCCACCTTAATGTCTTTTAGAATACCCAAAACTTCCCCCTTCCGTATGACAACTTGACTTAGAGTATTTAAACATCCATCCCTAGCCTCAACATCCGTCTTGTCCCTCTCCTTTGTGAATACCAATGCAAAGTACTCATTAAGAATCTCACCCATTTCCTCAGAGTCCACGCATAAATTCCCTCTTTTGTCTTTGAGTGGGCCAATCCTTTCTCTAGTTACCCTCTTGCTCCTTCTATACGAATAAAAGGCTTTGGGATTTTCCTTAACCCTGTTAGCCAAAGATATTTCATGACCCCTTTTAGCCCTCTTTATTGCGCGTTTGAGATTCGTCCTACTTTCCCGATATTCCGCCAAAGCTTCATCAGTTTTGAGTTGCTTCGATCTTATGTATGCTTCCTTTTTCATTTTAGCTAGTCTCACAATTTCACCCGTCATCCATGGTTCCCTAATCTTGCCATTTCTATCTTTCATTTTCATAGGAACATGTCTGTCCTGCACTCTAATCAACCTTTCCTTAAAAGACTTCCACATTTCAAATGTGGATTTACCCTTAAACAGCTGTTCCCAATCCACATTCCCTAGCTCCTGCCGAATTTTGTTATACTCTGCCTTTCCCCAATTTAGCACTCTTCCTTTCGGACCACTCTTGTCCTAGTCCATGAGTATTCTAAAACCTACGGAATTGTGATCGCTATTCCCAAAGTAATCACCGACTGAAACATCAACCACCTGGCCGGGATCATTCCCCAATACCAGGTCCAGTATGGCTCCTTCCCGAGTTGGACTATTTACATACTGCTCTAAAAAAACTCTCCTGGATGCTTCTTACAAACTCTGCTCCATCTACGCCTCCAACACGACACGAATCCCATTCAATGTTGGGGAAGTTAAAATCTCCCATCACAACCACCTTATTGCGCCTACATTTTTCTATAATCTGTCTGCATATTTGTACCTCTACTTCATGCTCGCTTTTGGGAGGCCTGTAGTAAAGTCCCAACAATGTTACTGCACCCTTCCTATTTCTCAGCTCCACCCATATTGCCTCAGTGCTCGAATCCTCCATCGTGCCCTCCTTAATCACAGCTGTGATATCATCCCTGACGAGTAATGCAACTCCTCTACCCCTTCTACCTCCCTCTCTATTCCTCCTGAAGCATCTATACCCTGGGACATTCAGTTTCCAGTCCTGCCCTTCCCTCAACCAAGTCTCAGTAATACCAATAACATCATATTCCCAGGTACTGATCCAAGCCCTAAATTCATCCGCCTTACCTGCTACACTTCTCGCATTAAAACAAATGCACCTCAGACCACCTTTGCGTTCATCATCTCTTCCCTGTCTACTCTTCCCCTTAGTCACATTGAGTTTATTATCTCGTACCGTACTGGCTTTAGTTGCTGCTTCTTTACTGACCTCTAACTTCCTAATCTGGTTCCCATCCCCCAGCCACATTAGTTTAAAACCTCCCCAACAGTGTTAGCAAAAGCACCCCCTAGGACATTGGTTCCAGTACTGCCCAGGTGTAGACCATCCGATTTGTAATGGTCCCACTGCCCCCAGAACCGGTTCCAATGTCCCAAAAATCTGAACGCCTCCCTCCTGCACCATCTCTCAAGCCACGTATTCATTCTGACTATTCTTGAATTTCTACTCTGACTGTCCCGTGGCACTGGTAGCAATCCTGAGATTACTACCTTTGAGGTCCTACTCTCTAAGTAACTCTTAATCTTTCCTTGCAACATTCATAAGACAAAAATAACCCTCCTTAACAGAAAGACATCAGATTTAACTTCACTACTGAGAAGTTACAACTTTGAAACTATCAAATCAACATTCATAAGCTTGCAGAGATTCATACACATCTTGCTGTGATTTCTTAAAGGTACATCCACTACAGATATTTTTATAAACACCCATTTCTTAAAGATACTCTCAGATGACACGTATGTACATAGACACATAGAATTTACAGTGCAAGAGGCCATTTGGCCCATTGAGACGCGGAGGTCCCTCAGTTCCTGCATCTCTTTTAGAGTTTCTCTCTTTATTTTCTCCTGTCTCTCCACATTCTTCCTGCCAAAATGAATCACCTCACACTTCTCTGCATTGAACTTCATCTGCCACCAGTCTGCCCAATCCACCAATATGTCGGTGTCTTTTTGAAGTTTAAAACTATCCTCATCATAGTTAAAAAAAAAAAAAAATGTAGAGTACCCAATCCTTTTTTCCAATTAAGGGGCAATTTAGTATGCCAATCCACCTACCCTGCACATTTTTTGGGTGAGACCCATGCAGATACGGGAAGAATGTGCAAACTCCAAACAGACAGTGACCCGGATTCAGGGTCAAACCCAGATCCTTGGCACCATGAGACAGCAGTGCTAATCACTGCGCCACTGTGCCACCCACAATTTTCATCATAGTTGACAACATGTTCAATTTTCGTATCATCCGCAAATTGAGACATCAGTGCTATAATATGGCAGAAAATTAAAGGACCAGATCATTCATTTTGGTGATGTTGGTTCAGGGATAAATGTTGGTCAGGACACCGGGAAGAACTCCCCAGCTCTTTTCTCGAATAGGGCCATGAGATCTTTTACATTCCTCTGAGAGGACATGTGTATATGATTAGAATAGAATAGCAAGAAGGTGGAGGGAAAGTGGGAACTTTGGCCAAGCAGAGGGAATTGCTGTGGACCAGGAATGTAGAGGAAGGAAGGCAGAATGTGGGCGACCTCAGTGACACTAGCCCCGCCCCCTCCACTCCGAGTGGCTTCAGTGCAGCCAACTTCCACTTTCAGCAACCATTCTGAGGGAAGATGGAAGATCTACAGCTGTAAAACATTCAGTGTTATTGGCCACACCCCTGAGGTCCACTTGCTTTCTTCATCTACATTCCCAGGCCATAGTCCTCTCTTCGCAAAGTTTTCCGTGCTTCCCTTCTCTAGACCCATCTTGTTTCTCCACTTGTTCTATTGTTACCTCCTTTTACCATACACCATTGTGTTGTCGTTAATCTCTCCTGCTTTCTACCCTATTACAGACCTTCTCTGTTGTTGTTTCACAGTTGCTTCCAGGCCTGATGAATGCTTGTAGCATTTTAGTTTCTTGTTATCTCTAGCCTTATACCCAAAATATTACAGATCAGTACCTCGGCCCACAGAGTTCAAGTGTTGCAGGATTTCCTCTTTGATACAGTATCCAGTCTGTGGCTTCACAGAGATCTCTTCAATGCACTTGTGCCAATTCTCCACACCGTCAACGGAACAGTTCTCCACATATTTCACAAGATCACCCACGGACAGTCCTCTTGGTCCACTGGCTGGGGAATTCTGAGAAACAAAAGGTATGTGTAGTGGTGATATCATGGTAGTGTTGCAATTCACTGACTGACCACAAGGAGTCTCATTAGTATATAAGTGAGTGCTGGAGTCAGGTGACCCCAGGCTGACTGGAGAGGTGAGAGAGGTTGCTTGTGTATGTTAATACTGTTATTCATCTGTTCTTGTGTATAGTTGACCCAGTTTTTTAAAAATACTTTTATTCTCCTCCTTTTTCACATTTTCTCCCAAATTTACACCCACCAACAATAAACAATAATCAGTAACAAATATGTAAATCCCCATATCAATAACAAAGATCCCATCCTCCCACCAAACCCAAAACACTCACCCACATGTTCACATAAACAAATGACAAAAAGGAATCACTGATCCATAGTCACAATTAACACCCATAATGTTCGATGTTATCCAGTTCTTGAAAGTGCATAATGAATAATGTCCATGAATTGTCGAACCCCTCTGTCCTTCCCCTCAGTTCAAACTTAACCTTCTCAAGAGTCAAGAATTCCAACAAGTCCCCCCGCCATGCCAGGGCACAGGGTGGAGAGGCTGCTCTCCAACCTATCAGGATCTGCCATCGGGCGATCAACGAGGCAAAGGCTATAACATCTGCCTCGGCCCCCGTTTCCAACCCTGGCTGGTCTGACACCCCGAATATGGCCTCCTGGGGGCCTGGGTCCAGTTTCATGTGCACCACTTTAGAAATTACCCTCAAATCCTCCGTCCAGTCATCCTCTACCTTTGGACAGGACCAAAACATATGAATGTGATTAGCAACCCCCCCCCCCCCCCCCCCCCCCCCACCCCCGCAACGCTCACACACATCTTCTACTCCTTCAAAGAATCGACCCATCCTCGCTCTGTGCTCTGTCTACCACCTTCAGCTGCATCAGCTTCAACCTCGTGCACGATCTGGAGGCATTCACTTTTTTTTTTTAATTTAGAATATCCAATTTTTTCCAATTAAGGGGCAATTTAACATGGCCAATCCACCTAACCTGCACATCTTTGGGTTGTGGGGGTGAAACCCACGCAGACACTGGGAGAATGTGCAAACTCCTCACAGTGACCCAGGGCCGGGATTCGAACCCGGGTCCTCAGCGTCGTAGGCAGCAATGCTAACCACTGTGCCAACGTGCCGCCCATGTGGAGGCATTCACGAGGTGGAGGCATTCACTCACTGGAGCACCTCACACCAGAATCACTCCTCCAAATCCTCTCCCAACTCTTCCTCCCACTTTGCTTTGATCCTTTCCAGAGGTGCCTTCTCCTCTTCCAAAATAGCTCCGTAAACCGCTGACACTACACCCTTCTCCAGTCTCACTGTCGTCAGCACCTCCTCCAGCAACGTGGAGGCTGGCTCCACCGGGAAGCTCTATTTATCCTTTCTAGCAAAATCTCGAACCTGCATATATCTAAACATTTCCCCCCTGCTCCAGCCCATACTTCACTTCCAGCTCCTTCAATCCGCCCCCTAAGAAACAAATCTTTTAGTATCTTAATCCCCTTCTCCTCCCATTTCCGAAAATTTCCATCCCACCTCCCTGGCTCAAATCTGTGGTTCCCCCGAATCGTCATTTCCCTTGACCCTGCCCCCAACCCAAAATGTTGGCGAAACTGCCTCCAAATTCTCAATGAAGGTATTATTACCGGATTCCGAGTAGTTCCCAAGGGCATCGAGAACAGCGCTGTTGCTAGTGCTTTCAATCCCAACCCCCTGCACAAACTCTCCTCCATTCTGACCCACTGGAAACAACCCCTCTGACGCAGCTCTGCACCACATTCGTCGCTCAGTAGTAATACATCAGGTTCGATAGTTGACCCACAGTTAATGTTGATAAATTGTTTATAGCTTTAGCTGCAAATGCTATTGTAATATAAATCAGGCCATCTGATAAGAACATTACACGTGATTAAATATACCAACAGTTTGACCTACATGCTCTGGTCATCTCATCTAGCAAAGCTTGCTCTGATCTATGCACTGCAACTCAGAAAAAGTTGCATAGATTTGGTTTGCATTCCTTGAGTATAGAAAATTAAGAAGTTATCCAATCAAGATGCTTTAGATGAAAAAAGAGTTTGCTAAAGTAGGTAGAGAGAAACTATTTTCTCTGGTGAACAGAGCCCAGAGCAAGGGGGCACAATCTTAAAATGAGAGTTAGATTATTCACGGGTGACACCAGGAAGCAGAAATCTGGAAGTTGTCTCCAAAAGGCTGTTGAGGCTCAGGGTCATGAGGACATGAGAAAGACTAGGAGTAGCCCCAACAAACTAGCTCCATCATTCGACAAGATTATGGCTGAACACTTACATTAATTGCACTTCCTTGACCAATCCCCATATCCTGATTCCCTTAGTGTCCAAGAATCTATTGACCTCGGTCTTGAATGGTTTTGCATATTCGAGTCCCAACACAAGGGAAAGCATTTCCTGCACAAGCTAATTTGCTGTCTCAGTGTCAGAGAGCCAGCTGGCAGCCTTGAAACAAACAAGTTGATCTGACCAAGACTAATAATAAAGTTCAAGCTTGATTCTGTGTCCACCTCTCGCTGCCTCAGGAAGGCAGACAGCATTATCAGAGACCTCTCCCACCCAGGCATTACCTTCTTCCAGACCCTTCCATCAGGCAGAAATACAGAAGTCTGAAGACTCGCATATCCAAACATAGAACATAGAACAGTACAGCACAGAACAGACCCTTCGGCCCTCGATGTTGTGCCGAGCAATGATCACCCCACTTAAACCCACGTAACCCGTAACCCAACAATCCCCCCCATTAATCTTACACTACGGGCAATTTAGCATGGCCAATCCACCTAACCCGCACATCTTTGGACTGTGGGAGGAAACCGGAGCACCCGGAGGAAACCCACGCACACACGGGGAGGATGTGCAGACTCCACACAGACAGTGACCCAGCCGGGAATCGAACCTGGGACCCTGGAGCTGTGAAGCATTGATGCTAACCACCATGCTACCGTGAGGCCCTAGGAACAGCTTCTTCTCCACAGCTACAAGACTCCTCAACGACTCTCCCTCAGGCTGATCTGTTCCCTGTAAGAATACTATTCACGATGCCCCATGCTGCTCTTGCTCATGTATTTGCTTTGTTTGGCCCCTTGTTCCACACTGTAACCAATCACTGTTTTGGCGATGTATCATTTGTCAATGTTCCCTGTTGATTATTCTTGTGTCTACTATGTACGTGCTGTGTACATTCCTCGGCCGCAGAAAAATACTTTTCACTGTAATTCGGTACATGTGACAATAAATCAAATCAAAATTACCCATTTTTAGATCTTGGCAGTCCTTAAGCAATTGTAGGTTATTATATCTAGTCCTCCTCTCATTTAGCAACTGTAAACCATGCTTCTGACGATTCAGTGAATGAAAATATATAATAAGGTAATTTCAGTGAATGCGATTCTCGGGACCTTATTCAATTCCGGCCTTGAATGACTGTGTGGAGTTTGCACTTTCTCCCTGTGTCCGTGTGAGTTTCCTCCAGGTGCTCTGGTTTCCTCCCACAGTCCAAGGATGTGCAAGTTTAGGTGGGGTTATGGGTCACAGGGATAGGGTGGGAGAATGGACCTACGTAAAGTGCTCTTTCAGAGGGTCGATGCAGATTTGATGGGCCGAATGGCCTCCTTCTGCACTGTAGGTATTCTATGGTAGTCTGGTTATCGTCTGACCAAACCTCAATGCAATTATGGCAAGACCGTCTTGTCTTATAGTATGCTCACTTGGATAAAGTCTAACATATCATGGGCAGCATGGCGGCATAGTGGTTAGCACGGCTATCCCAGAGTGCCAGGGACCCAGCCTCAGATGACTGTCTGTGTCGAGTCTGCACGTTCTCCCCCATGCCTGCATGGGTTCCCTCCGGGTGCTCCGGTTTCCTCCCACAGTCCAAAGATGTGCAGGTTAGGTGGGGTAATGGGGATAAGGTGGGGAGTGAGTCTAGGTAGGGTGCTCTTTCAGAGAGTCGGTGCACTTTTGATGGGTTGAATGGCCCCCTTCTGCACTGTAGGATGTCTCCGGTTCCAAACTGGGCAGCACGGTAGCATGGTGGTTAGCATAAATGCTTCACAGCTCCAGGGTCCCAGGTTCGATTCCCGGCTGGGTCACTGTCTGTGCGGAGTCTGCACGTCCTCCCCGTGTGTGCGTGGGTTTCCTCCGGGTGCTCCGGTTTCCTCCCACAGTCCAAAGATGTGCGGGTTAGGTGGATTGGCTATGCTAAATTGCCCTTAGTGTCCTAAAAAATACGGTTAAGGTTAATGGGGGGGGTTGTTGGGTTACTGGTATAGGGTGGATACGTTGACTTGAGTAGGGTGATCATTGCTCGGCACAACATCGAGGGTCGAAGGGCCTGTTCTGTGCTGTACTGTTCTATGTAACGTTTTGGTGACAAAATTTACAAAACAAAACATGTTGACTGAAGTGTTTTAGAAAAAGTTCATTACCCAATGTGGGATATGAAACAATGATTTGAGAGTCCCATTGTACACCAACTGAGCCACATGGGCTGTGTAGAAACTCTCTGCAGAAAGCTTTAACACAGTGGATCTAGCCTAAGGAGGGCTTTAACATCCATTTCAATCTCCATTTGAGGTCAATCAGAGAGACCCACAGCAAGGATGTTGGCAATCTGGTTGGCAATCAGTAGCTAGTTGTGTCCCTCAGGGATCCGTGTTGGGCCCACAATTGTTCACAATTTACATAGATGATTTGGAGTTGGGGACCAAGGGCAATGTGTCCAAGTTCGCAGATGACACTAAGATGGGTGGTAAAGCGAAAAGTGCAGAGGATACTGGAAGTCTGCAGAGGGATTTGGATAGGTTAAGTGAATGGGCTAGTGTCTGGCAAATGGAATACAATGTTGACAAATGTGAGGTTATCCATTTTGGTAGGAATAACAGCAAACGGGATTATTATTTAAACGATAAAATATTAAAGCATGCTGCTGTGCAAAGAGACCTGGGTGTGCTAGTGCATGAGTCACAGAAGGTTGGTTTACAGGTGCAACAGGTGATTAAGAAGGCAAATGGAATTTTGTCCTTCATTGCTAGAGGGATGGAGTTTAAGACTAGGGAGGTTATGTTGCAATTGTATAAGGTGTTAGTGAGGCCACACCTGGAGTATTGTGTTCAGTTTTGGTCTCCTTACTTGAGAAAGGACATACTGGCACTGGAGGGTGTGCAGAGGAGATTCACTAGGTTAATTCCAGAGCTGAAGGGGTTGGATTATGAGGAGAGGTTGAGTAGACTGGGACTGTACTCGTTGGAATTTAGAAGGATATGGGGGGATCTTATAGAAACATTTAAAATTATGAAGGGAATAGATAGGATAGATGCGGGCAGGTTGTTTCCACTGGCGGGTGAAAGCAGAACTCGGGGACATAGCCTCAAAATAAGGGGAAGTAGATTTAGGACTGAGTTTAGGAGGAACTTCTTCACCCAAAGGGTTGTGAATCTATGGAATTCCTTGCCCAGTGAAGCAGTTGAGGCTCCTTCATTACATGTTTTTAAGGTAAAGACAGATAGTTTTTTGAAGAATAAAAGGATTAAGGGTTATGGTGTTCGGGGCGGAAAGTGGAGCTGAGTCCACAAAAGATCAGCCAAGATCTCATTGAATGGCGGTGCAGGCTAGAGGGGCCAGATGGCCTACTCCTGATCCTAGTTCTTATGTTCTTATTAATGATGCGCAAACATTGAATATATTAACAAAAGGAAATCAGAAAAGGGTGGGAAAACTCAGCGAGTCTCTGTGGAGAGAGAAACAATGTCAATGTTTTTAGTTGAATGACTCGTCCAAAACCTGAATGGCTTAAACATGATCCAAAGTCCTGACGGAAACTAGAAAAATGTCAGGAGTAGCTGCACATGCACAAGGCAACCAGTGTGCATGTGCAACTATTCTTAACCACTGTCTGGCCAGTGGCTACCTTCTGGGGTAGAGAATTCCAAAGCTTCACAACCGTCCCAAGTGAAGACATTTCTCCCAAACTGAAGTCGAAAATGGTTGAGCTCTTATGTTGAGTCCCTGATTCTCAAGTTCTGGACTGGGTAGCCAGGGGTTCGGAATCTTCTCAACTCTCTCCTCCCATTTAACCCATCCAGCTCTGGAAGAATTGTATTTGTTTCAATTCTAAACTCTGAACCTGAACACAGACCCATTGTACTCAGACATAGGACAGCTCTCTGACCCCAGGAAATCAGAGTAGTCAAACTACATTTCACCTCCTCAAACTGCAAGTTCTGTTTTTCTTTCATGGGATGTGTGTGTCGCTGGCTGGGCATTTGTTGCCTGTCCCTAAATGTACTTGAACGGAGTGGCTTGCTTGACCATTTCAGAGGGTAGTTAAAAATCAACCACATAACAAATATATTCTTCCATAGGTAAGGAGATGAAAACTGTACACAAGCGGAACAGTGGCTAGCACTGCTGGCTCCCCGCTCCAGGCACCCGGGTTCAATTCTGACCTGGTGTGGAGTTTGTACTTTCTCTCAGTGTCTCTGTGGGTCTCCCCACACACCCACCTCCGCCCCCCGCCCCCCCGCCCCCCTCACCCCCCCCCGATTCCCGCAGATCAGAGTCAAAACTGAGGCCCCTTCAAGCCTGAAGTGCTGTCGCCGCTGTCACCACTACCGGACTTGTGGAGTACCTGGCCAGTGAGACTGATAGAGGCGTCGTCAGCAGTGCTCCCAAGTAGTTCCCTTACACGAGGCTGCCTCCATCTATTCCCATACCGACACCTCCCCAACTACCCACTTCCTTACCGTGGCTATATTTGTCGCCCAATAATAATTCATTAAATTTGGCAAGGTCAACCCATCCCCCACTCCATGGCTATATTTGCTGCCCAATAATAATTTGTTAAATTTGGCACAGCCAACACTCCCCACCCCCATCCTTACCTTAATGTTCTTCAAAACACCCAACATCTTAATGTGACCCAGACTATCTACCCATCCTTCCCCAGACTCATCATCCACCAAGTCCTTCTGATGCAAAGAACTCATTTAGTACCTCGCCCATTTCCTCTGGCTCCACACATAGATTCCCTCCCCTGCCCTCGAGTCTGCCAACGCTTTCCCTGTCTACCCTCTTACACTTTATATACTTATAAAAAGCCTTGGGATTTTCTGTAATCCTGTTTGCCAATGACTTTTCATGATCTCTTTTAGCCCTCCTGACTCCTTACGTTCCTTCCTATTTTCCTTGTATTCCTCACTGATTTTATCTGTTCCCAGTCTTCCAGCCCTTACAAATGCTTCCTTTTTCTTTTTGACTATATTCCTCGTTATCCAAGGTTCCCAAAACTTGCCATACTTATCCATCTTCCTCACAAGAACATGCCGGTCCTTAATTCCTATCAACTGACATTTCAAAGCCTCCACATGCCAGATATTGATTTACCCTCAAACATCCCCTGCAACCAATCTAGATTCTTCAGTTCCTGCCTAATAGTGGCATAATTAGCCTTCCCCCAATCTCCTAACTTCACCTGAGGACTCCTCTTATCTTTACCCAACAGTACCTCAAAACTTACTGAATTTGGTCACTGTTCCCGAAATGTTCCCCTACTGAAACTTCAATCACCTGGCCGGGCTCATTCCTCAATACCAGGTCCTGTACGGCTCCTGACCAAGTTGGATTATCTACACATTGTTTCAAGAAGCCATCACGGATTCTTCTTACAATCTCTGCCCTATCCAAGCCCCTAGATTTGTGTTGCGCTGTCAGAGGTGCTGCCTTTCGGGTGAAATATTAAAAACCAAGTCCTGAAAGAAATCATTTAAATGCAAATTCTTTGTTTCTATATTACGGGGCAGCACGGTAGCATTGTGGATAGCACAATGGCTTCACAGCTCCAGGGTCCCAGGTTCGATTCCGGCTTGAGTCACTGTCTGTGCGGAGTCTGCACATCCTCCCCGTGTGTGCGTGGGTTTCCTCCGGATGCTCCGGTTTCCTCCCACAGTTCAAAGATGTGCAGGTTAGGTGGATTGGCCATGATAAATTGCCCTTAGTGTCCAAAATTAGCCCTTAGCGTTGGGTGGGGTTACTGGGTTATGGGGATTGGGTGGAGGTGATGAACTTGGGTAGGGTGCTCTTTCCAAGAGCCGGTGCAGACTCGATGGGCCGAATGGCCTCCTTCTGCACTGTAAATTCTATGATCTATATGGATCAACCTTGAAACCCATGAACAAAACAGAACAAAGCTTCAAATGATCAACAGATATTGTGCAAGCCTCACTCCCTGTCGGAAACATTTAGATAAAATGGTTTACTAAAATTGACTCTTGATAATACTGTGTGCACAGCAGTGATCACACTCAACTGGAGACAGAGGTGATTGAAACTCCTACCAGATTTGTTCAGAAAACCTTCAGAATTACCTTAGTAAGTTCAGTGACCAGAGCTCCACTTCCTGTATAGTAGAGGGGGAACAGGAAGATTGGCAAGGAGTACAGGACCAACAAAGCCATCAATGCCAGGATGAAGTTGTGCCACACGCCTGTCAAAATAGAAAGGAAAAATAACTTTCTTCACATTGAAGGTTGAAGAAAATGGTGCCAGCCTGGAACATAACTTAATTCATCCCGAGAGAGAGGTGAGATTTACCTGCACAGAATACTCGGAGTTGTTGGATTGGGGATATCAACTGCAAATGGTTTGTGTAGAGGTCGACAAAGGCTCCAGGGTAAATGACGAAAATAAACACTCCAAAACCATTAAATCTCACTTGTTCCCTGCACAGTGGAGCGAGGGGAAAACAGCACAACAATTCTCTTATTACAAATGCTGTGCTCAACTTTAAACAAAACAAACTGTAATATGAATGGCTGAATTACGGAAATATCTAAGAATGTTCAGAACAAGTTTTTAAAAATAAATTTAGAGTACCCAATTCATTTTTCCAATTAAGAGGCAATTTAGCTACACTGCACAATTTTTTATGTTATGGGGGTGAGGCCTACGCAGACATAGGGAGAATGTGCAAACTCCACATGGACAGTGACCCAGGCCAGGATCTAACCCGGGTCCGCAATGCTGTGAGGCAGAAGTGCTAACCACTGCACCACCGTTAAGAACAAGTTAAGGATTAGAAAAGACCATCCAGTCCCATCAGTCTTTCAAACTCCCCTCAATATCTAACTTCAGGTTACCCTCCCTCAATACTGCTGGGGAACTAAATGGCTTTACATAAGAATTAGGAGGAGTAGGCCACCTGGCCCCTCGAGCCTGCTCCGCCATTCAATAAGATCATGGCTGATCTTTTTGTGGACTCAGCTCCACTTACCTGCCTGCTCACCATTACTTTTGTTCCTTTACTGTTCAAAAATCTATCTGTCTTTGCCTTGAAAACATTTAATGAAGGAGCCTCAACTGCTTCACTGGGCAGGGAATTCCACAGATTCACAGCCCTTTGGGTGAAGAAGTTGTTCCTCAACTGAAATCTGCTTTTCCTTATTTTGCGGCTATGACCCCTAGTTCTAGTTTCACCCGCCCGTGGAAACAACCTCCCTGCTCCTATCCTATATATTCCCTTCATAATTTTACATGTTTCAAAAAGATCCCCTCTCATTCTTCTAAATTCCAATGGATAGAGTCCCAGTCTACTCAGTCTCTTCTCATAAGCTAATCTTCTCAACTCCGGAAATCAACCTAGTGAATCTCCTCTGCACACCCTTCAGTGCCAGTACAATCTTTCTCAAGTAAGGAGACCAAAACTGTACACAATTTATCAGATGTGGCCTCACCAGCACCCTATACAGCTGCAATATAACATCCCTCTTTTTAAATGCCATCCCTCCAGCAATAAAGGACAAAATTCCATTAGCCTTAATTACTTGCTGCACCTGCAAACCGACTTTTTGTGATTCATGCACAAGGACGCCCACGGCCGTCTGCACAGCAGCATGCTGCAATTTTTTGCCATTGAAATAATAGTCTATTTTGCTGTTATTCCTACCAAAATGGATGACCTTCATCTGCCAGACCCTTGCCCACTCACTTAAACTATCTATTTCCCTTTGCAGACTTTGTGGCCTCTGCACACTTGGCTCTACCACTCATCTTAGTATCATCTGCGTTCTAGTTTTTTTCTACGTTCTATATCATCTAAGTTTTCCGAAATGTTTAGCAGTAAAGGAAATATTTCTAAGATTGGTTTATCTTTATGACTACTAATAAATTAAGCTCCTCTTGTCTAACAAACTAAAAGTTCAAGGTTCACATTGTTGGTGTCATTTAATACTTTGCTGTGGTCGTCTTTTTAAAAAATATTTTTATCACAAAGAGCTTTTCATTCTTCCGGTGGCAGCCATGGAGTGAGTGGTCGCTTATTTGGTAGCTCCAGCTCATGGTGGACCTTTTCCCCCGATTTACAGTGGATTTGATCGACAAAACAGGAGACTGGTGAAGTAGAGGAGAAAGATTCCCCACCACTGTATGGATTCGTGGACCAAAGTGGTTTGAAAAGGATAGAACGTTGGTCGAAGAAGAGAGTGGAGTCTGCAGCACAGGAGAATATGGCGGAGGGGCAGGGACCAAAACTGCCGGCCCAGTCGCCAATGAAGCAACTGGTGGCCTTTCTCCAGGAGAGCTGTGCTCAGCAAACAAAGGAATACCCGGATCTGATTATGACAGGGATTGACTGTTTGGAGCAGAGATTGGAAGCCAGGCGATCCAGAAGGTGGAAGAGGCAGTTGCTGAGCATGAGGAACAGCTAGCCGCGATGGCGGTGGCGCTGATGAAGGACCACCAGAAGAGGCTGCACGAGAAAGTGGAGGATTTGGATAACAGGTCAAGCAGTCGGAACCTGAGGATTGTTGGCCTCCCGGAGGACAGCAAGGGCTCGGACGCAGGGACATATGTGGCGCATATGTTCGAGAAGCTGCAGGGGGAAGGTGCGTTTGGTCAACCCTGGTGGTGGACAGGGCGTACAGAGTGATGATGAGGAAGCCGCTGAGAAATGAGCCGTCGAGGGCGTTGTGGTACGAATGCACCAGTTCTTGGACAAGGAACAGATCTTGATGTGGGCCAGACAGACTTGGAGCTGCATATGGGAAGGCAATGAGCTGCGTATTTACCAGGACTTGGGTGCAATCTGGTCAAAAGAAGGGCTAATTTCAATAAGGTGAAATCGGCCCTTGTTAAGGGGGTAAAGTTTGCCATGCTGTACCTAGCGCGTTTGTGGGTTACTTATGAGGGCAGGTGATGGAGGACATTAAACTTGGGGGCGAGTAGTTCTGTTTTTGATATGCTGCCAAATTTCTTTTCTCTTTGGGTTTTGTATGTATTGTTTTCCACTGAATTTTGGGCCATCGCTTCGTTTTGTTTGTGGGTTAACTTTGGCCTTAATGGGTGATGGTGGGTGGAATTTTCTTCTTTGTGTTTATTGGGGATTGTGATGTGCTGTATATGTATGTTCGAGCTGGGGGGGGGGAAATCAGTGGGGGTTAGGATATTTGGTGCCATGGGCTACTAGGCTAGCTCACGGAAGCGCAGTGGGGGGCAGGCAGGTGAGGGGGGGGTTGGGATTGTTATTTTGTTGTGGGGGGGAGGGAGAGGGAGTATTGATCTGCTGACAGGGGAGGGACTGACGCTTGGAGACAGATTGGGGGTCGATGACGGTGGGGGCCCGAGGGCGGGCCTGAGGCGGTGCAGGACGCGGGCTGGCCTAAGAAGGGTTATGGTTGATCGGCGGAGAATGGGGGGGGGGGGGGGGGGGGGGGGGGGGATCAAACTAGGTGGAGGAAGGGGTTGGTTGGCCAGGTATTACAATTGGGATTAGACTCTCAAACTAGGGGGGTAGTGATCTTGATCAATAAGCAGGTGTCATTTGAGGTAGGGAGCATAGTGGCAGACTCGGAGGGTAGGTACGTTATGGTGAGCAGGAAGCTGGAGGGGATACAAAGAACAAAGAAAAGTACAGCACAGGAACAGGCCCTTCAGCCCTCCAAGCCTGTGCCGACCATGCTGCCCGTCTAAACTAAAATCTTCTGCACTTCTGGGATTCGTATACCTCTATTCCCATCCTATTCATGTATTTGTCAAGATGCCCCTTAAACGTCACTATCGTGGACTTCCGGTTGCGGCTATGCGGAGCTAAGCCGCACGTTCAGCAGCTCCCGCTATTTAGGGACTTTTGGGCCTTTTCGAGGGCCCCAAACAGCGCTGTTTCTACGCATCCCGGTGGGGGAAGGTGCCTGGAAGAACTTGCCCCACACTATATGGTGCTCACCTGGAGTGGGAAGAAGAAAAAGGCTGCAGTAACTCCCCCCAAAAAACTGGGGAAGAAAAACAAAATGGCGGCCGGCACTCCTGCTATTTAGGGACTTTTGGGCTGTTTTGAGGGCCCCAAACGGCGCTGTTTCTACGCATCCTGGTGGGGGAAGGTGCCTGGAAGAACTTGCCCCACATTATCTGGTGAAAAAGGCTGCAGTAACGCCCCCAAAAAAACAGGAGAAGAAAAACAAAATGGCGGCAGGTGCTCCCGCTATTTAAGGACGTTTGGGCCGTTTTGAGGGCCCCAAACGGTGCTGTTGCTACGTATCCCGGTGGGGAAAGGTGCCTGGAAGAACTTGCCCCACACTATATGGTGAAAAAAGCTGCAGTAACTCCCCCAAAAAAACGGGGGAAGAAAAATAAAATGGCGGCCGGCGCAACACCCGAGGACTGGTGGAAGTGGGCGCAGGAGCAACAGGCCTCGCTCCTACGTTGTTTTTCTGAGCTGAAGGCTGAGCTGCTGGACTCCATGAATGCAACTACGACCAAGCTGCTTGGGACCCAGGCGGCACAGGAGGAGTCTATTCGGGAGTTGCAGCAGCAGGCCGTTGAAAGAGAGGAGGAGGCCGTGGTCCTCGTTGGGAAAGTGGAGTTGCACGAGGCACTTCATAAAAAGTGGCAGGACCGTTTGGAGGAGATGGACGTTTGCACGAGGCGAAAGAATCCGAGGGTCCTGGGCCTGGCGGAGGGGCTGGAGGGGTCGGATCTCCCGGCGTATGTGACCACGATGTTGAGCTCGTTGATGGGAGCGGGGTCCTTCCATTTGCCCCTGGAGCTCGAGGGAGCGCACAGAGTGATGGCCAGGAGGCCCAAGGCAGGTGAGCCCCCGAGGGCGGTGCTGGTGCGGTTCCACCGATTCAGTGACCGGGAGTGTGTTCTGCGCTGGGCCAAGAAAGAGAGGAGCAGCAAGTGGGAGAATTTGGTAGTGAGGATCTACCAGGACTGGAGTGCGGAGGTGGCTAAGCGGCGGGCCGGGTTCAACCGGACGAAGGCGGTGCTTCATGCTAAGCAGGTCAGGTTTGGAATGCTGCAGCCTGCGCGTCTGTGGGTGACATAAGAACATAAGAACTAGGAGCAGGAGTAGGCCATCTGGCCCCTCGAGCCTGCTCCGCCATTCAATTAGATCATGGCTGATCTTTTGTGGACTCAGCTCCACTTTCCGGCCCGAACACCATAACCCTTAATCCCTTTATTCTTCAAAAAACTATCTATCTTTACCTTAAAAACATGTAATGAAGGAGCCTCAACTGCTTCACTGGGCAAGGAATTCCATAGATTCACAACCCTTTGGGTGAAGAAGTTCCTCCTAAACTCAGTCCTAAATCTACTTCCCCTTATTTTGAGGCTATGTCCCCTAGTTCTGCTTTCACCCGCTAGTGGAAACAACCTGCCCGCATCTATCCTATCTATTCCCTTCATAATTTTAAATGTTTCTATAAGATCCCCCCTCATCCTTCTAAATTCCAACGAGTACAGTCCCAGTCTACTCAACCTCTCCTCATAATCCAACCCCTTCAGCTCTGGGATTAACCTCGTGAATCTCCTCTGCACACCCTCCAGCGCCAGTACGTCCTTTCTCAGGTAAGGAGACCAAAACTGAACACAATACTCCAGGTGTGGTCGCACTAACACCTTATACAATTGCAACATAACCTCCCTAGTCTTAAACTCCATCCCTCTAGCAATGAAGGACAAAATTCCATTTGCCTTCTTAATCACCTGTTGCACTTGTAAACCAACCTTCTGTGACTCATGCACTAGCACACCCAAGTCTCTCTGAACAGCGGCATGCTTTAATATTTTATCGTTTAAATAATAATCCCGTTTGCTGTTATTCCTACCAAAATGGATAACCTCACATTTGTCAACATTGTATTCCATCTGCCAGACCCGAGCCCATTCACTTAACCTATCCAAATCCCTCTGCAGACTTCCAGTATCCTCTGCACTTTTCGCTTTACCACTCATCTTAGTGTCATCTGCAAACTTGGACACATTGCCCTTGGTCCCCAACTCCAAATCATCAATGTAAATTGTGAACAATTGTGGGCCCAACACGGATCCCTGAGGGACACCACTAGCTACTGATTGCCAACCAGAGAAACACCCATTTATCCCAACTCTTTGCTTTCTATTAATTAACCAATCCTCTATCCATGCTACTACTTTACCCTTAATGCCATGCATCTTTATCTTATGCAGCAACCTTTTGTGTGGCACCTTGTCAAAGGCTTTCTGGAATCCAGATATACCACATCCATCGGCTCCCCGTTATCTACTGCACTGGTAATGTCCTCAAAAAATTCCACTAAATTAGTTAGGCATGACCTGCCTTTAACGAACCCATGCTGCGTCTGCCCAATGGGACAATTTCTATCCAGATGCCTCGCAATTTCTTCCTTGATGATAGATTCCAGCATCTTCCCTATTACCGAAGTTAAACTCACTGGCCTATAATTTCCTGCTTTCTGCCTACCTCCTTTTTAAAACAGTGGCGTCACGTTTGCTAATTTCCAATCCACCGGGACCACCCCAGAGTCTAGTGAATTTCGGTAAATTATCACTAGTGCATCTGCAATTTCCCTAGCCATCTCTTTTAGCACTCTGGGATGCATTCCATCAGGGCCAGGAGACTTGTCTACCTTTAGCCCCATTAGCTTGCCCATCACTCCCTCCTTAGTGATAACAATCCTCTCAAGGTCCTCACCTGTCATAGCCTCATTTCTATCAGTCGCTGGCATGTTATTTGTGTCTTCCACTGTGAAGACCGACCCAAAAAACCTGTTCAGTTCCTCAGCCATTTCCTCATTTCCCATTATTAAAACTCCCTTCTCATCCTCTAAAGGACCAATATTTACCTTAGCCACTCTTTTTTGTCTTATATATTTGTAAAAACTTTTACTGTCTGTTTTTATATTCTGAGAAAGTTTACTCTCACACTCTATCTTACTCTTCTTTATAGCTTTTTTAGTAGCTTTCTGTTGCCCCCTAAAGATTTCCCAGTCCTCTAATCTCCCAGCAATCTTTGCCACTTTATATGCCTTTTCCTTCAATTTGATACTCTCCCTTATTTCCTTAGATATCCACGGTCGATTTTCCCTCTTTCTTCCGTCCTTCCTTTTTGTTGGTATAAACCTTTGCTGAGCACTGTTAAAAATCGCTTGGAAGGTTCTCCACTGTTCCTCAACTGTTCCACCATAAAGTCTTAGCTCCCAGTCTACCTTAGCTAGTTCTTCTCTCATCCCCTTGTAATCTCCTTTGTTTAAACACAAAACACTAGTATTTGATTTTACTTTCTCACCCTCCATCTGTATTTTAAATTCCACCATATTGTGATCGCTCCTTCCGAGAGGATCCCTAACTATGAGATCATGAATCAATCCTGTCTCATTACACAGGACAAGATCTAGAACTGCTTGTTCCCTCGTAGGTTCCATTACATACTGTTCTAGGAAACTATCGCGGATACATTCTATAAACTCCTCCTCACGGTTGCCTTGACCGACCTGGTTAAACCAATCGACATGTAGATTAAAATCCCCCATGATAACTGCTGTACCATTTCTACATGCATCAGTTATTTCTTTGTTTATTGCCTGCCCCACCATATCGTTACTATTTGGTGGCCGATAGACTACTCCTATCAGTGACTTTTTCGCCTTACTATTCCTGATTTCCACCCAAATGGATTCAACCTTATCCTCCATAGCACCGATGTTATCCCTTACTATTGCCCGGATGTCATCCTTAAATAACAGAGCAACACCACCTCCCTTACCATCCACTCTGTCCTTCCGAATAGTTTGATACCCTCGGATATTTAACTCCCAGTCGTGACCATCCTTTAACCATGTTTCAGTAATGGCCACTAAATCATAGTCATTTACGATGATTTGTGCCACCAACTCATTTACTTTATTCCGAATACTACGAGCATTCAGGTAAAGTACACTTATGTTGGTTTTTTTACCTCTGTTTTGAATCTTAACATCTCCAGTTTTATTCCTTTTGTTATTACTGGGCCTATTCACTGTGCTCCCCTCAGTCACTGTACCTTGTACTGTCGCCCTTATGGATTTCTGACTATGTCTTCTCTGCCTTGCACTTTTCCCCTTACTTCCTTTTGTTTCTGTCCCTGTTTTACTACCTTCCAACTTCCAGCATTGGTTCCCATCCCCCTGCCACATTAGTTTAAACCCTCCCCAACAGCTCTAGAAAACACCCCCCCTAGGACATCGGTTCCAGTCCTGCCCAAGTGCAGACCATCCGGTTTGTACTGGTCCCACCTCCCCCAGAACCGGTCCCAATGCCCCAGGAATTTGAATCCCTCCCTCTTGCACCATCTCTCGAGCCACGCATTCATCCTATCTATCCTGACATTCCTACTCTGACTAGCTCGTGGCACTGGTAGCAATCCTGAGATTACTACCTTTGAGGTCCTACTTTTTAGTTTAACTCCTAACTCCCTGAATTCCGCTTGTAGGACCTCATCCCGTTTTTTACCTATATCGTTGGTGCCCATGTGCACCACGACAGCTGGCTGTTCACCCTCCCCCCCCAGAATGTCCTGCAGCCGCTCCGAGACATCCTTGACCCTTGCACCAGGGAGGCAACATACCATCCTGGAGCCTCGATTGCGTCCACAGAACCGCCTGTCTATTCCCCTTACGATCGAGTCCCCTATCACTATAGCCCTGCCATTTTTCTTCCTGCCCTGCTGTGCAGCAGAGCCAGCCACGGTGCCATGAACCTGGCTGCTGCTGCCTTCCCCTGGTGAGCCATCTTCCTCAACAGTATCCAAAGCGGTATATCTGTTTTGCAGGGAGATGACCGCAGGGGACACCTGCACTGCCTTCCTACTCTTGCTCTTTCTTTTGGTCACCCATTTTCTATCTCCCTCAGTAACCTTCACCTGCGGTGTGACCAACTCGCTAAACGTGCTATCCACGACCTCTTCAGCATCGCGGATGCTCCAAAGTGAGTCCATCCGCAGCTCCAGAGCCGCCAAGCGGTCTAACAAGAGCTGCAACTGAACACACTTCTTGCACGTGAAGGAGCCAGGGACAGTGGCCGTGTCTCTGAGCTCCCACATCGCACACGAGGAGCATGACACGGGTCTGGGATCTCCTGCCATGTCTTAAACCCTTGGTAAACTTAAACAACTAGAATTTCAAAATAAAACTAAATAAATTAGACAATGAAAAGAAAAAGAGAGACTACTTACCAGTCACTTACCAGGGTTAAAAAGCACCTCCTCACACTCTGCACCGAATTACCTCACTGCACCAAATTACCAAGTTTAAATCTCTCACTCTGTATGAGTCTCACTCCGGATGTGTCTCCTGGAAAAGTGCTCGCTTACTGTGTGCGCTCTCTGTCTGTCTTTTATACAGACCTCAGCTAACCGATGACTCAAAAAAACCTTACCTTCAAAGAGAAGAATACAATGTGCCCCTAAACAGGCCTCAACAGGCCTCAGGTGATTGACAGATAACTGCCTCTCAGCAATTAGGGTGGAGGCAGCTTCAACCAATCAGACACTAAGCTCCACACTGCACTTTTAACTGAAAAACAGCAGAATTAGATTTTCCACTTACCTTTGCTGATTTACCTCACTGCACCAAATTACCAAGTTTAAATCTCTCACTCTGTATGAGTCTCACTCCGGATGTGTCTCCTGGAAAAGTGCTCGCAAGGACATACAAGGACCGGCACCATTACTTCGAGTCCCCGGGGGAGGCGTGGGCCTTTGTACAGGCGGAGAAGCTGGACTCGAACTAGGGCCTGGGAACATACTTTGGCCGGCGTTGTTTCCGCTGTGGCTGTTTTGTTCCAACTGTTTCAACTTCGACGTGTGTGTTATGTATGCTGGTTTTCTGTTTGCTCTGGTTACGGGTGGGTTTGTTTGTTGGGCATGGTTGTGGGTTAGGTGGGGAGTGTTGGGGGTTTGTGTTCTATATGTTCTCTTCTGTAGGGGGCTGGGGATTGAGGGGAAACTGGATTTTGGGGAACTGCGTCAGAAGGGTGGGGTGTGGCAGTGTGAAAGCGCGGGCTTTCCTCTGGTTTCCCGCGCTGCGGGGCGGGGGGGTGGAGCTTGCGATGGGGGCAGGGCCTCTACGGGTCTTTTTTCCCGCGCTGCAGCAATGCCAAGGAGGTGTGGCAAGAGGGGGATGACCCCAAGCCGGGAGGGGATAGGTTTTGGCGGGAGCTGCCGGGGTCAGCAGAAGTCAGCAGACTCACGGAAGTACTATGGAGGGTGCTTCCCGGCTAGGAGGGGTCCTAGCCTGGGGGGGAAGAGATACCGGGTTGCTGCTGGAACAACTAGGAAGGAGCCGATGGGGGCCGGGGGGAAGAGGAGAGGCGCTATCGCCATGGGGAACGGGTCGAGCGGGGTGTGCTGGCCTGGGGCGAACATCTGCCAAGCTATGGCTAGTCGGCGGGGGAGGGGGGCGGGTTGCCCTCTGATCCGGCTGATTACCTGGAACGTGAGGGGGCTGAACGGGCCGGTTAAGCGAACCAGGGTGTTCTCCCATCTAAGGGGGTTGAAGGCGGACGTGGCTATGCTCCAGGAGACCCACCTGAAGGTGGCGGACCAGGTCCGTCTGAGGAAGGGGTGGGTGGGGCAGGTTTATCATTCAGGATTGGACGCGAAGAACCGGGGGGTGGCGATTCTAGTGGGGAAGAGGGTGGCGTTTGAGGCGGCTGAGGTGGTGTCGGACAAGGAGGGCAGATATATCATGGTGAGGGGTAGGCTGCAGGGAGAGAAGGTGGTGCTGGTGAACGTATATGCCCCGAACTGTGATGATGCTGGTTTCATGAGGCGATTGTTGGGCCGCATCCCGGACCTGGAGGCAGGGGGTCTGATCATGGGGGGAGACTTTAACACAGTGCTGGATCCCACACTGGACCGGTCCAGTTCAAGGACGGGTAGGAGACCGGCGGCGGCCAAAGTGCTGAGGGGATACATGGACCAGATGGGAGGGGTGGATCCCTGGAGGTTTGGGAGACCGAGAGCGCGGGAGTATTCCTTTTTCTCTCACGTCCATAGGGTTTATTCCCGGATAGACTTTTTTGTCCTGAGCAGGGGATTGATCCCGAGGGTGCAGGATGCAGAGTATTCGGCCATAGCGATTTCGGACCATGCCCCGCACTGGGTTGATCTGGAGATGGGGGAGGCACGGGACCAGCGCCCGCTCTGGCGCCTGGATGTGGGGATGCTGGCGGAGGAGGAGGTGTGTAAGAGGGTTCGGAGAAGCATTGAGGGGTATCTGGATGATACGGGGGAGGTCCAGGTGGGGATGGTCTGGGAGGCTCTGAAAGCAGTGATCCGGGGGGAGCTGATCTCCATCCGGGCCCACAGGGAAAGGAGGGAGAGGAAGGAGAGGGAGAGACTGGTGGGAGAGCTTCTGGAGGTGGACAGGAGATATGCGGAGGCACTGGAGGAAGAGTTGCTGGGAGAACGGCGCAGGTTGCAGGCCAATTTTGACTTGTTGACCACCAGAAAGGCGGAGACACAGTGGAGGGCGGCGCAGGGCGCGGTATATGAGTCGGGAGAGAAGGCGAGCAGGATGTTGGCGCATCAGCTCCGCAGGCGAGATGCGGCTAGGGAAATTGGGGGAGTGAAGGATGGGGGTGGAAATGTAGTGCAGAAGGGGACAGAAGTAAACGGGGTCTTTAGGGACTTTTACGAGGGATTGTACCGGTCGGAACCTCCGAGGGGGAGAGAGGGGATGGAGAGCTTCATGAACAGGCTATGTTTCCCAAGGGTTCAAGAGAGGCTGGTAGAGGGGCTGGGGACGCCGATAGAGTTGGAGGAGCTAGTCAGGGGGATCGGGCAAATGCAGTCAGGTAAGGCCCCGGGGCCGGACGGGTTCCCGACAGAATTTTACAAAAAATATGCGGACCTGGTGGGTCCCCTGCTGGTGCGAACTTTCAATGAGGCGTGGGAGGGGGGGGCTTTGCCCCGACGATGTCGCGGGCACTGATCTCTTTGATCCTAAAACGGGATAAGGACCCCTTGCAGTGCGGATCATATAGGCCTATCTCGCTCCTTAACGTAGACGCTAAGTTGCTGGCGAAGATCCTGGCTACCAGGATAGAGGATTGTGTGCCAGAGGTAATTCATGAAGGTCAGACAGGATTTGTCAAGGGGCGGCAGCTCAACACGAATGTGCGGAGACTGCTCAATGTTATCATGATGCCGGCAGTGGAGGGGGAGGCGGAGATAGTGGTGGCGCTGGACGCAGAGAAAGCGTTTGATAGAGTTGAGTGGGGGTACCAGTGGGAGGTGCTGGAGAGGTTTGGATTTGGGGAGGGATTCATCAAATGGGTGAGGCTGCTTTACGCGGCGCCGATGGCGAGTGTAGTCACAAATGGAAGGAGATCGGAGTATTTTAGGCTTTATCGTGGGATCAGGCAGGGGTGTCCCCTGTCCCCCCTGCTCGTTGCACTGGCGATTGAACCGCTGGCCATGGCGTTGAGGGAGTCAGGGAAGTGGAGGGGTCTAGTGCGGGGTGGGGAGGAGCACCGGGTATCGCTGTATGCGGACGACCTACTGTTATATGTGGCGGACCCAGAGGGGGGAATGCCGGGGGTGATGGAGCTGTTAGCGGGGGCTTCTCGGGCTATAAGCTGAACTTAGGAAAGAGCGAGGTATTTGTAGTGCACCCGGGAGATCAGGAGGAGGGAATTGGGAGGCTCCCCTTCAGGAGGGCAGTGAAGAGTTTCAGGTACCTGGGGGTGCAGGTGGCCAGGAGTTGGGGGGCTCTTCATAAGCTTAACTTCACCAGACTAGTGGAACAGATGGAGGAGGAATTTAAAAGGGGGGACATGACGGTTCTCCCGAGGTTCTTGTTCCTCTTCCAGTGCTTGCCCATCTTTATCCCTAGGGCCTTTTTTAAAAGGGTGACCAGCAGCATCATGGGATTTGTTTGGGCGCATGGGACCCCGAGGGTGAAGAGGGTCTTCTTGGAGCGGAGTAGAGATGGGGGGGGGGGGGGGGGGGGGCGGCGTTGCCCAACCTCTCGGGGTACTACTGGGCGGCCAACGTGTCGATGGTGCGTAAGTGGGTGATGGAGGGGGAGGGGGGCAGCATGGAAACGGATGGAGAGAGCGTCCTGTGGGGATACAAGCCTGGGGGCCCTGGTAACGGCGCCGTGGCCGCTCACTCCCACGAGGTATACCACGAGTCCGGTGGTGGCGGCTACCCTCAAGATGTGGGGCAGTGGAGGCGACATAGGGGAGAAGTGGGGGGGCTCGATGGAGGCTCCGTTAAGGGGGAACCATAGGTTCGTCCCGGGGAACATGGATGGGGGATTTCGGGGATGGTATAGAGCGGACATTAGACAGCTGAGGGACCTGTTTATCGACGGAAGGTTTGCGAGCCTGGGGGAGTTGGAGGAGAAATTTGGGCTCCCGCCGGGAAACATGTTTAGATATCTGCAGGTAAAGGCATTTGCTAGACGGCAGGTGGAGGGATTCCCTGTGCTCCCCGCGAGGGGGGTGAGTGACAGGGTGCTCTCGGGGGTCTGGTTCGGGGAGGGGAAGATATCCGATATCTACAAGCTTATGCAGGAGGTGGAAGAGGCGTCAGTAGAGGAGCTGAAAACGAAGTGGGAGGGGGAACTGGGGGAACAGATCGAAGACGGGACATGGGCTGATGCCCTGGAGAGGGTAAATTCTTCCTCCTCGTGTGCGTGGCTTAGCCTCATCCAATTCAAGGTGCTGCAAAGGGCCCACATGACTGGGACGAGGATGAGTAGGTTCTTTGGGGGTGAAGATAGGTGTGTCAGGTGCTCGGGGAGTCCAGCGAACCATGCCCATATGTTCTGGGCATGCCCGGCATTGGAGGAGTGCTGGAAGGGGGTGGCGAGGACGGTGTCAAGGGTGGTGGGATCCAGGGTCAAGCCAGGATGTGGACTCGCGATCTTTGGGGTTGGGGTAGAGCCGGGAGTGCAGGAGGCGAAAGAGGCCGGTGTGCTGGCCTCTGCGTCCCTAGTAGCCCGGCGAAGGATTTTGCTACAGTGGAAGGACGCGTGGCCCCCAAGCGTGGAGACCTGGATCAATGACATGGCGGGCTTCATTAAGCTTGAGAAGGTTAAATTCACCCTGAGAGGATCGGTGCAAGGGTTCTTTAAACGGTGGCAACCTTTCCTCGACTTCTGGCTCAACGATAGGGTACTGGGACAGTAGCAGCAGCAACCCGGGGGGGTGGGGGGGAAGAGAGAGACGTTGATTATGTTGGCTTATTTTATTTAAATTTGATTTATTTAATTTTAATTTATGGTTAAGTTCTCTTGTTGGGGGGTGGGGGGAGTGTGATACATGTGATGTTACGGTATGGGGGGAATTGTGGGTGTTATGGGGCTGTTAGTTGCATATTACTGCTTGTTGCTATACTTGTTATATTTTTATATTTTCTGTAAAAAATTCCAATAAAAATTATTTTTTTTTAAAACGTGACTATCGTCCCTGATTCCACCACCTCCTCTGGCAGCGTGTTCCAGGGACCCACTACCGTCTGTGTAAAAAAAACGTACCTCGTACATTCCTCTAAACCTTGCTCCTCGCACCTTAAACCTATGCCCCCCAGTAAATGACCCCTCTACCCTGGGAAAAAGTCTCTGACTGTCCACTCTGTCCATGCCCTTCATAATTCTGTAGACCTCTATCAGGTCACCCCTCAACCTCCTTTGTTCCAGTGAGAACCAACCGAGTTTATTCAACCTCTCCTCATAGCTAATGACCTCCACACCAGGCAACATCCTGGTAAATCTCTTCTGCACCCTCTCGAAAGCCTCCACATCCTTCTGGTAGTGTGGTGACCAAAATTGAACACTATACTCCAAGTGTGGCCTAACTAAGGTTCTATACAGCTGCAACATGACTTGGCAATTCTTATACTCAATGCCCCAGCCAATGAAGGCAAGCATGCCGTATGCCTTCTTGACTACCTTCTCCACCTGTGTTGGCCCTTTCAGTGACCTGTGGACCTGTACACATAGATCTCTCTGACTGTCAATACTCTTTGAGGGTTTGAGGGTTCTATCATTCACTGTATAATCCCTACCTGTATTAGACATTCCAAAATGCATTACCTCACATTTGTCCAGATTAAATTCCATCTGCCATCTCGCCGCCAAGTCTCCACAATCTAAATCCCGCTGTATCCTCCGACAGTCCTCATCGCTATCCGCAATTCCGCCAACCTTTGTGTCGTCCGCAAACTTACTAATCAGACCAGTTACATTTTCCTCCAAATCATTTACTACGAACAGAAAAGTTCCCAGCACTGATCCCTGCGGAACACCACTATTCACAGCTCTCCATTCAGAAAAGCACCCTTCCATTGCTACCCTCTTTTATGACCCAGCCAGTTCTGTATCCACCTTGCCAGCTCACCTCTGAAAATACTTCATCTTTTGTACCAGTCTGCCATGCGGGACCTTGTCAAAGGCCTTACTGAAGTCCATATAGATAACATCCACTGCCCTACCTGCATCAATCATCCTTCTGACCTCCTTGAAAAACTCTGCCGGTGGTATTAGTGAATATTTATTGCACCAAGACGACGCGGAGTTTATGAGGTGGGTGTTAGGGAAGATTCCGGACTTGGATTCGCATAAGCTGATCATGAGGGGGACTTCAATACGGTTATAGATCAGAGGTTGGATCGGTCGAGTTCATGGAGTTTGCCAGCCACGGATTTTGGAGCAGATGGGAGGGGTAGATCCTGGAGATTCGGACGACTAAGAGAGGAGGAGTTTTCTTTTTTCTCCCACATACACAAAGTGTACTCCCGGATTGATTTTTTCGTTTTGAACAGGGCTTTGCTGGCAGGGGTGGTGGATGCCCAGTACTTGGCGATCGTTGTGTTGGACCATGCCCCATACTGGGTGTATTTACGGGTGAGCAAGGAGAGGTGTCAGCATCTGTAATGGAGATTGGATGGAGGATTCTTCGCGGATGAGGTGGTTGTGCGGGCGGGTGAGGGAGGCTATCCAGAATTATTTGGAGATAAATGACACAGGGGAGGTTTCGGCAGCAATGGTATGGCAGGCACTGAAGGCAGTAGTTAGGGGGGGGGGAAGTGATTTTGGTGCAGGCTCACAGGGAGAAGGCGGAGCGGGTAGAGATGGATCGGCTGGTTAGAGAGATCCTCCAGGTGGATAGAAGGTACTTGGAAGCCCCGGAGGCGGGGTTATTGAAGGAGCGGCAGAAGCTGCAGATGGAGTTTGATCTGATATCCACAGGGAAGGCAGTGGGGCAGCTGAGGAAGGAGAGAGTGGCAGTATACGAGAATACGGAGAAGGCCAGTAGGATGCCAGCACACCAGCTCAGGAAAAGGGAGGCAGCCAGGGAGATAGGAAGAGTGAAGGATAGAGGGGGGAAACACGATTTTGAACCCAGCGGGGGTGAATGGGGTGTTCAAGGAATTTTACAGTCGGCTGTATGAGTCGGAGCACCCAGCTAGGGTGGAGAGGATGAGGCAATTCTTGGAGGGTTTGGAGTTTCGAAAGGTGGAGGAGGGGTTGGTGGAGGGGCTGGGAACCCGATTGGGATTGTGGAAGTAGTAGAGGGATTGGAAGCCATGCAGTCGGGCAAGGCCCCGCAGCCGGACGGATACCCAGTGGAATTTTATAAGAAGTTTTCTGGGATGCTGGGCCCGCCCGCTGCTGGTGAGGGCATTTAATGAGACAAGGGAGTGGGGTGTTCTTCCCCCAACAATGTCACAGGCTTCGATCTCATTGATCCTGAAGCAGGAGAAGGACCCAGAACAATGCGAGTCATACAGACCAATCTAACTACTAAATGTTGACGCCAAATTGCTTGCTAAGATTTGGCCTCGAGGATAGAGGACTGTGTTGCGGGGGTGATGGGGGAGGACCAAGCGGGATTTGTTAAAGGAAGCAGCTAATGGTCAACGTTAGAAGGCTCTTGAATTTCATCATGATGCCCTCCGAGGGAGGTGGTGGTCGCTATGGACGTGGAGAAGACCTTCAACCGAGTGAAGTGGAAGTATTTGTGGAGGTCATGGGGCGGTTTGGGTTTGGGTTTGGGTAGAGTTTTGTAGACCGAGTCCAGTTGCTGTCCAGGGCACTGGTGGAGAGTGGGTTGACGAACAGGGTGAGTTCAAAATATTTCAGACTGAGCCGGGGGACGAGGCAGGGATGTCCCCTCTCCCCACTGTTGTTTGCCTTGGCTGACCACTGCAGCATCCACAGTTTGCCAGCCAGAGATGGACCTATTTATCCCAACCCTCTGCTTTCTGTCAGTCAGCCAATCCTCAATCCAATCTAGTATTCTACCCCCAAGCCCCTGCGATCTCACCTTCTGGATCAGTCTTTTACGCGGCAGCTTGTCAAACGCCTTCTGGAAGTCGATATATGCCATATCTACAGGTTCCTCATTATCCACCTTGTTGGTTACGTCCTCAAAGAGCTCAAGCAAGTTTGCCAAGCATGACTTATCCTTCAAAAAGCCATGCTGCCAATGGTGGATTGAGGTCTGTCTTTCCAAATGTTCAGTCATATCCTCCAGATTTCTGGGAACCTAGGCCCACTGCTGGTGAGGGCATTTAATGAGGCAAGGGAGCGGGGTGTTCTACCCTAGCAATCCTCCTGATTGATTCCAGCAACTTCACCACCACAGAGGTGTGGTATTTTAAAATCATACTGCAGTCAAATCTCAGGAAGTCTGTTGTTCGTAGCCCAGATTGAGCCAGACTTTCCGTCACCGAGAATATCTACTGTTGCCTGATATGGGAACAGGTCATGTGCAGCCCACACCACCATTGATGGGACACCTGGGGTGGGCTCAGGTGGGCCTGTCAAATAGTCATCAACTGGACCATTGGCTGCTGGGACCCCCCTCCCACGCCCTCATTGGCCGGAAGCCAGAGAAGTTTTCTGGAAAAGCGAGTGGAGGAGGGATAAAAGTAGGCATCTCGGAGACATTAGTGGCAGAAGGAGTAGAGCAAGCGGAAGAAGCAAAAGAAGCAGAAGAACAAAAGTCAAGCAGAAGACTCAAAGCAAAGACTCAAAAGCAAAGACTTGGTATGTGAGGTGACCCTGACCAGACCAGATACAAGCAAGCAAGAAACAGCCAGCGAGAATCACCTTTGCAAAGAGGAACCAGAGGGACTAAGGGATTGGATCTACAACTTACCAAACCACCTTTGCGGATAGTATAGTTGAATCCTGGGTGTTTCTTGTATGTATAGTGGGTAATTTACGGGTTAACTACATTTAATAAAGTGTGTTACATTATATCCGTACTTTGTTCTCCTCATAAATAAAGACATCTGGTAAACTTTAATTAAGGAGCTGGTTGAAGGATCCAAATTGGACAGATACAGCAGAGGTCTATAGTTTTGCTTCTCTCCCTTTTTGAATAGGGGTGTCACATTAGCATGTTTCCAATCCACTGGAATCATTCCAGATCCAGGGAATTTTTAAATATCATAATGCATCCACTATGTCTGCTGCCACCTCCTTCAATACCCTAGTGTGCAGGCCATTGGGTCCCAGAAACCTAGCTGCCTTTAATCCCATTAGTTTATTCAATATCTTCTCCTGAGTGATGGCTATTGCACCAAGTTTCTCTCATTAACTGCAGTTTTTGGGACTACGATGGCAAAAAACCTCTGAAGTTATAGAATGAAGTTCAAAGTAGAATGAAATAAGCCACCTCACACAACTCTTTTATCTTTCCCATCTTAACAGAAACAATGGGAGGGAACAGAATGAATAATGACTGTACCTGACAGCAGCCACCCCATGGCCTACTTCGTGTATGACGCCACTGATCAGAATTGCAGAGAAGAATATACATCTGACTGATTGGCAGGTTAACACCAGGCACCTGTTAATGGGAATAATAGTTATTGCCACATTTAATATCATGTCCTATATGCAGGGACTCTGGACAGAATTAACTAACGACACAGTTCGATCCCGGGTCACTGTCTGTGTGGAGCTTGCACACTCTCCCAGTGTCTGTGTGGGTCTCACCCCACAACCCAAAGATGTGCAGGGGGTGGGTTGGCCACACTAAATTGTCCCTAATTGGAAAAAAAGTGAATTGGGTACTTTAAATTTATTTTTAAAAATAGCTGCATAGGAATTGTTGCAAGTTAAGGAGACTCCATACAAACAGTAACGAGTTTTCATAGACATTTAGCCCATGAAATGACAACGCCATGATGGGCAAATGCTCAAGACAAAAGAAGACAAAATTGCTGAGCAGGTAAGTGCCTGTCTCCTCCAATAATAAAAGTTGGGAGCTTTGTGATGAAGATCAGGACCTTCTGATCAGCTGCCTGTGCTGAGTCCCTCCCTTGCAATGATTCCCCTGGTTAAACTGCCACGAATGCCCCCCCCGCCCGAGCCCTGAATGCACATCTTTAACCAGTCCTACCTCCCCCCCTGCCCTCTCAGCTCATCTTGTGTAAGAGACCCATCTCTTCTTCCTTCGACCTATTCCTAAACTGATGACGTAATTTCCCCTCCTGGTCGCATAGAAACAGATATCCGTCTCCTTTAAATCTCCCATCACCAGTCCCTCCTCAAGAAAATGACCTTTGACACCTACCATCTTGGCAGCTACCATCCTAATTTTAACCCCGCTTTCAGTTACAAAATCCTTGAACATGTTGTCACCTCCGAAATCCCATCTTTCCTGGAACTCTATGTCATGTTCCAATCAGGTTTTCTGTCATGGCCCTGTACAGTTCTTAAAATCACAAGTGACATTCCATGTGATTATGAAAAAGGAAACTTTCTCTCCTCATCCTTCTCGACCTGTCTGTCCTTGCCAAATCACAAATAACATCCTGTGTGACCTTCTGTCCTCGTCCTTCTTGACCTGTCTGCAGCCTTTGACACGGTGACCACCATCCTCCTCAATACCTCTACACTCTTATCCAGCTGGCTGGGACAGCTCTCACCTGCTCCCATTCTTATCAATCTCATCAGAGGCAGAGAATCTCTTCCTGTTCCTGCACCGTTACCTCTGGTATTCCCCAGGGATCTATCCTTGAGCCCCTCCTATTTCACATCTACATTCTGCCCCTGGGTGACACCATCTGAAGGTATTGTTAGTTTCACTTATGACACACAGCTCCACCCCACCACCACTCTCTTGACTCTGTCACTTGTTATTCGCTTATCCGACCGACATCCAGTACTGGAGAAATTTCCTCCAATTAAATATTGGAAAGAGCGAAGCTAATGTTTTTGGTCCCCACTACACTATCCTTCTCTTAGTTCACAATACTTCCTAGTTTTGTGTCATCTCCAAATTTTGAAATTGTGTCCAGTCCACCTAAGCCTAGGTCATGAATGTACAAACTGCGAAGTAGCAGTCCAAACAGCAATCTTTGGCAACACAACTGTGAAACATGCACAGGTTTGAAACACTGGTCAACACTACTGTAGCCTGTCGCTCAGTCAACTTCAAATCCACACTGCTGCCTTTATTCGATGAACTCTAACTTTGCTCACAAGTCTGTGATGCGGCATTTTGCCATATAGAATCCCTACAGTACAGGAGGTGGCCATTGAGTCTGCACCGACCGTCCAAAAGAGCACACTACCCACATCCACCCCATCCTATCCCCTTAACCTAACCTGCACATCTTTGGATTGTGGGAGGAACCCGGAGCACTGGGAGGAAACCCACGCAGACACAGGGAGAATGTACAGACTCCACACAGATAGTCATTGTTGGCCGGAATTGAACCTGGGTCCATGGCACTGAGGCAGAAGTGCTAACCACTGTGTCGACGTGCCGCCCCACAATTTTCTCACATATCTTTTGGAAGTCCATGTCCACCACATCAATCACATCCACCTTCTCTGCTACCTCAAGAAAAAAAATCAAGCAGGTTAGCTAAACATAAGGGGATCAGGCAGGAGAATGGGGATGAGAACAATATAAGCCATGATCGAATGGCGGAGCAGACTCGATGGGCCGAGTGACTTGATTCCACTCTTATGTCTTATGGTCTTATGAGTTGGCCTGAACAAATCTGTGATGGCTTCTCTGAATAAACTCACATATGTCCATGTGATGTAATTTTGTCCCGAATAACTGTTTCTGAAAGGTTCCTCACACGGAAGGTAAGCTAACTGGCCTGTAGTGGCTGAGCTTATCCATACACCTCTTTTTTGAACAGGAGTGTAACATTTGCAATTCCCCATTCCTCTGGTATTATTCCTGTATCAAAGGAAGATTGGAAAATTATGGCAGTGCCTCCTCCAATTCCACCCGTACATACCCAAAGAGAAGTTTGCAGAGTTCCAGGGAAAGGACAGGGAGTGTGAGCAGCTGCATTTCTCCAGCACAGACACAATGATCTCCTCCATTCTATGATATCAGACACCATTCTGCTGCTGAGAAGCTGCACTGTCCTTTAACGCCACAAGACCTGTATTTTCGAATCTCATCAATTTCTTTTCTTCGCATCCAAATTGCTCTTCTCGTTATCCAGTGCAAACAACCCGTCACTACTAACCCTATCAAAGCCCCATCACAGTCTGCAGGTTTATTAACTCCAAATGGAAAAAGGTCCAACTTCTCAAATCTCTGGGTTAAGGCCACTTACCACAACTTGTAGGATGCGTTCGTTCTCAGGTGTAGGGCCCTCTGCTGTCATCAGGGCCAATGACTGTGAGAATGTTTTGGCCAGAAGCAGCATTGACAGAAACATAGAGACCACACCGAAGGCCATTCCCAGACTGAACCTGGAAAATAAATTAGTGATCCAACTACTTCACTCACATGACGATCATTAGGCAGCTTTCCCAACTTCAGGACATTCAATAGTATTGTACAGCTGATGCAATATTTTTGAAATAGAATGTAGGAAACATAGTGGCCAATTTGCACACAGCACGTTCTTACACACAACAATGGATAAACAAGCAGATTGTCCAATGTGGGTTGGAGGAGAAATATTGGGAGAACTTCTTTGCTCTTCAGATTGTACCATGGGATATTTTATATCTGCCTGAAAGGAAAGATTAGGCTATTGTTCCAGCAGCACATATTGTTAAACAGAAATATAGGTCTATAAAGTATTGGCTGTACATTTATACAGAAAAAATATCATTTTGTTATAACTGGGGTGTGGGCTTCACTGGTTGGTCACTATTCATTGTGGAAACTTTGGCCACAGGTTGAGCTTTCCATCCCATATCTTCTCCGTGACAAAGACTTGTATAGAATTCCAGAGGAAGTAGAGTGCGGAACCAGCTGATTCAGCCCAGCTGCTCTTGCTAAGATTTCTGCTCCAGAAAAGCCTCCTTCTATCCTACTTCATTGAACCCGTTCACCATATCCTCCTATTCATTGTATGCTTTCAAGAAGCAGTTAGATATAGCCTTGCGACTTCCGGTGGCGGCCATGGAGTGAATGGTCGCTCATTTGGTGGCTCCCACTCAAGGTTGATTTTGTTGGCCCTTCCCCACCGAATGGGGTTTATTCTTTGAGGGCAACATGTGTGAGTGTGCTTAAGGAAGGTAATCCTCCTGTGGTGCGTCTGGTATATGGATCAGAGGACGAGAAGTGCCTCGGGAAAGAGAGAGCAGCTGGAGCAAGAAGGTTTTCGTGGTGCACCACAGGTGAAGATGGTGGAGGGCAAGGGGGCAGTGCTGCCCTTCCAGTGGACGATAAAGCAGCTGGTGGAGTTATTGAATGGAACATTCAAGAGGAAAGAGGCTTGGAAGACCTAGCTATGGTGGTGGAGCAGCGATTGAACGAGCGGATCAGGGGCAGTGCAGTGGTTAGCACTGCTGCCCCATGGCACTGAGGACCCAGGTTCGATTCCGATCCCGGTCACTGTTCGTGCGGAGTTTGCACATGCTCCCAGTGTCTGCGTGCATTTCGCCCTCACAACCCAAAGATGTGCATGGTAGGTGGATTGGCTGTGCTAAATTGCCCCTTAATTGGGAAAAAAAATGGGCGCGTTAGATTTATTTGAAAAAGAGAGTGGAGAAGGGCCTGGCAATTCAGAAGGTGGAGGAGACGGTGGGGGAACATGAGGAGTGGATGACCTCGTTGGAGATGGAGTTGGGATGGTTCTGGACAGACAGAAAAGGCTATGCAAGAAACAGGATGACCTAGAGAACAGCTCCAGGAGACAGAACCTGAGGATCATCGGGATGCCTGAGGGCATCGAGGGAGTGGAGGCTGCCAAGTATATGTGGTGAGGATGCTGGAGAGGTTTTTTAAAAATTGAGAGTACCCAATTATTTTTTTCCAATTTTTTTCCACATACCCTGCACATCTTCGGGTTTTCGGATGAAACCCACGCAGACACGGGGAGAATGTGCAAACTTCACACGCACAGTGACCCAGGCCAGCATCGAACCTGGGTCCTCGGCACTGTGATGCACCAGTGCTACCCACTGCGCCACCATGCGCCCCGATGCTGGAAAAGTTGATGTGAGAGGGAGCCTTCAACCGGCCCCTCGAGGTGGATTAGGCGCACAGGGCACTGAGGAGGCGAAGGTGGGGGAGCTGCCGATGCTGGTGCGGCTGCATTGATTTTTGGACAAAGAAAAGATCTTGAAATGGGTGAGGCAGACCAGGAGGTGCACCTGGGACGGGAGTGAGCCGAGGGTCGTCCACCACCTGGGTGCGGAGCTGGTGATGAAGAGGCCCGGGTTCAACCAGATAACGGCTGCCCTCTTTAAGAACAGGGAGAAGTTCGGGTTTTGCACCCTGCCCGCTAGTGGGTGACATATTAGAAACAGGAGTTTTATTTTGACTCGCCAGAGGAGGCGTGCGAGGACACTAAAATTTGGGGAGGAGCTTGTACTGGGATGGTAGTTTGGGGTGGGTTTCAATGGGGTAGTGGTGATAGTGAATGCGCCTTCTGTTTTTCTTTGTTTGTTAGCGTTGGGGTGGCTTGAGTGGGGGGGGGGGGGGGGGCTGGGGGGGTGGGGGGGGGTCAGAGGCCTTGTGTGGGGGGCACCATGCTAGCTGGGCAGGCTAATTAATGGGAGTGTGGAGGTTTGTCAGGTGGAAGGGGTTTGTTTAAGGGTGGATGGGGGAGACGAGGGTGGAGAGTTGCTGACATGGCGTGGTTGGTGTGGTGCAGTTGGGTGGGGATTGTCAGGGGCAGCATTGGGGGATTATGGAGATCTTGGGGGAACTTGGCTGATTTTCGGGATCTAAGTTGAGTATGGGAAAGGGTGAGGTGTTCCTGATCAGTGCCAGAGGGCAGGAAAAGAGATTAGGGGAGTTGCCATTCCGCGTGGTGGGGACGAGCTTCAGTTACCTTGGTATCCAGGTTGCGGAGCTGGGACCAGCTGCATAGATTGAACCTGTCTCGATTGGTGGAGGGGATGTAGGTGGATTTTAAGAGGTTAGATGTGTTGCCGCTGTCGCTGGTTGGACATGTGCAGACAGTGAAAATGATGATGCTGCCCAGGTTTCAGTTTGTGTTTCAGAACATGGAACAGACAGCACAGCACAGTCCCTTCAGTCCACAATCATGTGCCGACAATTTATCCTAATTTAAGATCAACCTAACTTACACCCCTTCAACTTACTGCTGATCATGTGTCTGTCCAACAGTCGCCTAAAAGTCCAGAATGACACTAACTCCACCACCTCTGCGGCAGTGCATTCCACACACCACCATTCTCTGTGCAAAGAACCTACCTCTGACATCTCCCCGAGACCTTCCTCCAATCACCTTAAAATTATGTCCGCTCGTGACAGCCATTTCCACTCTGGGGAAAAGTCTTTGGCTATCCACTCTATCCATGCCTCTCATCACCTTGTACACCTCTATCAAGTCACCTCTCTGCCTTCTTCGCTCCAGTGAGAAAAGCCCTAGCTCCCTCAACCTTTCTTCATAAGACATGCCCTCCAGTCCAGGCAGCATCCTGGCAAATCTCCTCTGGATTGGATTTGGTTATTGTCATGTGTACCGAGGTACAGTGAAAAGTTTTTTCTGCAAGCAGCTCAACAGATCATTAAGTGCATGGGAAGAAAAGGGAGTAAAATAAAATATATAATAGGGCAACACAATGTATACAATGTAACTACATAAGCACCGGCATCGGATGAAGCATACAAGGTGTAGTGTAATCAGGTCAGTCCATAAGGGGGTTGTTTAGGAGTCTGATAACAGGGAAAGAAGCTGTTTTTGAGTCTGTTCGTGCGTGTTCTCAGACTTTCTTATCTCCTGCCCGATGGAAGAAGGAAGAAG